>NC_069132.1:1643413-2243413 GCF_026914265.1 Mya arenaria
CTGAATGACAGTCAACCGTTGCAAAACTGTGTAATGTCAAAACTAATGATTGTTTTGATAAGGCTTGTCGCTGCGCGGATTAAAGCATGTCAGCATAATTATTGCGTGTCGGTAATTAGCGTTGCCAGCAGAAGGCACCTCGGGTAAAGTGCGAACAAACAACAATACGGTATTACCATCGCAATAGTTCGTTCTATTGATGTTTTTCTAATGACAGACAGCGGGTGTTTTTCACACCTTCGCACATTTGAAAAGATTTCATAGTGACAATAATGCTACTTTGCGTTATGCACATTCCTTTATTATTTTTTTAAAACAGTAACATACAACAAAATGTTTTGTAAAATATCGAAACATTAAAATCATGAACAACGATTAATTGATAAATACCTCCTTTCCCGATTTTCCGTTGCCGTTATAACTCAATCCAGTTAAAGTGCTGACTCACATCGAGTTTTTGTCAGTAGCGTCCCTTTTGTAAAAAAGTAAACACTCGTGTTTGTTTTCAATTTATTTCTCAATAAATCATTTTAAAGTAAACATTCAATATATTTCTGCGTGTGTTAACTTGCGTGATTTTACCTATGTCAGTTGTTCTCTTCGGTGACGCAGTACAGATACTTACTATTACGGCGTTCTTCCCCGGTCCGATATTTTCGACCTGAAATGGACTTGGAAAAAAACAGATGAAATTCTAATAGCATAGAAAGGACGCAGGCAATTTTTAAGACGATAATTGGGGGTAAAAAAGTGCGTCCTATGCATGATATAATACGGTACTCTTTCTTAAAATTCATTAATTTGAATTTTTATGCCCCCCAAAGGTAGGCATATTAAAATGGCACCGTCCTTCCGTCCGTCCGTGTGTCCGGCTCAATAAGTCGTGTCCGGCCTGTAACTTTCTCTTGTGTGGACATATTTTAAAATAACTTCCACAGGTGTTTGACATACCAAGACAACATGTCGCGTGCAAGACCTGTGTCCCTACCTCTAAGGTCAAGGTCACACTTAGTGTTTATTCACAATGGAATGCTGCATATAAGTACATAGAGTATAGGCTGTCGTGTCCGGGCTGTAACTTTCCCTTGTATGTACATATTTTAAAATAACTTTAAAATGTGTTCGACATACCGAGATGACGTGTCACGTGCAAATCCCATGTCCCTACCTCTAAGGTCAAGGTAGCACTTAGTGTTATTCACAGTGGAATGCTGCATATAAGGACACAGAGTATAGGTTGTCGTGTCTGGGCTGTTACTTTCTCTTGTATGGACAGATTTTAAAATAACTTGCCATATGTGTTCCACATACCATGACGATGTGTCGTGTGCAAGACCTGTGTCCCTACCTCTAAGGTCAAGGTCACACTTAGTGTTATTCACAGTGGAATGCTGCATATATAAGGACATAGAGTATAGGTTGTTGTGTCTGGGCTGTAACTTTCTCTTGTATGGACAGATTTTTAAATGGCTTGCCACATGTGTTTGACATATCATTGGAATGCTGCATATAAGGACACAGAGTATAGGTTGTCGTGTCCGGGCTGTAACTTTCTCTTGTATGGACAGATTTTAAAATAACTTGCCACATGTGTTTGACATACCAACACGACGTGTCGCGTGCAAGTCCCGTGTCCCTACCTCTAAGGTCAAGGTCACACTTAGGTGTTTATTCACAATGGAATGCTGCATATAAGGACATAGGTTGTCACATATGGGTGGTATTTTCAGTGGCAATTTAAAATAACTTGCCATATGTATTTGACACGTAAAGGCAAGATCAGCTTTTCATTTGCTGACCTTGTTCATAGGTCATTGTCACATTCAGGGGCGTTCATCACATACTGTGACAGCTCTTGTTATCCCCCGCCTTGAAAAGGCGAGGGGATATAGTAATGGTAGGCTTGATTCCGTGTGTGCGTGCGTCCATTCGTCCCACATTCATTTCTTTGCATCTCCTCTTACATTTCTCATACGATTTCTACCAAACTTTCACAGATTGATGATCATAAAGTGAAGCAGCGCATATTGTCGGGCTTTCCTGATTTGACCGTTTTTGAAAGAGTTATTGCCCTTTGCTTATTTTACATTTAAAATTGGTTTCTTCGCAACTCCTCTTATGTTTTTCATGCGATTTCTACCAAATTTTCACAGATTGATGATCATAAAGTGAAGCAGCGCATATTGTCGGGCTTTCCCGATTCCAGCATTTTTTGACAGTTATTGCCATTTGCTTATTTTACATATAAAATTGGTTTCTTCGCCACTCCTCTTACGTTTTTCATGCAATTTCTACCAAACTTTCACAGATTGATGATCATAAAGTGAAGCAGCACATATTGTCTGGCTTATGCATTTTGACCATTTTTGAAAGAGTAATTGCCCTTTGCTTTTTTTACATTTAAAATTGGTTTCTTCGCAACTGCTCTTACGTTTTTCATGCGGTTTCTACCAAACTTTCACAGATTGATGATCATATAGTGACGCAGTGCATATTGTCTGGCTTTTGCGATTCAACCATTTTTGAAAGAGTTATAGCCCTTTGTTTATTTTACATTTAAAATTGGTTTCTTCGCAACTGCTCTTACGTTTTTCATGTGATTTCTACCAGACTTTCACAGATTGATGGCTTTATAGTGACGCAGCGCATATTGTAGGGCTTTCGCGATTCAGCCATTTTTGGAAGAGTTATTGTCCTTTTTTTACATTTAAAATCGGATTCTTCGCAACTCCTCTTACATTTTTCATGCAATTTCTAACTAAATAGTGACGCAGCGCATATTGTCTTGCTTTTGTGATTCGACCATGTTTGAAAGAGTTATTGCTCTTTCTTTATTTTACATTTAAAATTGGTTTCTTCACAACTCCTCTTACGTTTATGACTATATAGTGACGCAGTGCATATTGTCAGGCTTTTGCAATTTGACGTTTATGACTATATAGTGACGCAGCGCATATTGTCAGGCTTTTGCAATTTGACCTATTTTGAAAGAGTTTTTGCCCTTTCTTAATTTTACGCATTTCTTATGTTCCTGATTTCTTACTACCCTTACCATTGATTGGCTTTCATTACAAAAAATGCCCCCATGAGGCGGGGGATATAGCTGTCTGTGACCGCTCTTGTTTATATATAACTTGGGAATATATATATTTTCTGGCACTGAAAATATAGCTTGATAATGGATATGAAAACAGGTGCAAAAAGTCATGGTGCTGTATGTTATTTTTTTATCTCTCTTCAGATTCATGGTTCAGACAGATGTCACAGAAAGGCAAGACCACAAAGGTTGTTCAAGAAAATCCCCAAACGACTTTGCTACAGGCTGTCATCACTAATTCCTGCAGCAGTTCTTGAAGCTGAAGGGTAGGTTTTTGTAGCATATTGTTTCCCTGTTGTATTTTCTATTGTTGAACTTAAATGTTTGACTTTGATCCTAGTGTCAGGGACTTAAAAATGTCCAGCTAGCAGGATAAAGCTCCCACAAATTAGTGTCGGCTCACCCGGCTACTATTTTGCTGCTCCTCTGAATCCTGATATGGGAGGTCATCCAAATCTCAACCTGCTCTTAGCAAATATCCAGCTACTTTCAAGCAAAATGAAACTCCTGATTGTGTTTACAATATATAAGAAGTATGGACTATAATAATGGAGAAGTATGCTTATGTTGTTTAGTGAAAAGACTTTTGATTTTAAAACGAAAAAAAGTTCTTGTATACATGTGTATAAGATATTCTACTTTTGGTTGCTCACTTGCATTGAAGGAATAACCATTTAAATTTTTCAGGTATGTATTCCTTGGATTTACCAAGTGTGGTCAGTTTGTGGTATCGTACACATGTCAGATGGATGCAGAGGAGCGGACTGGTCTGCCCTACTACATGTACAAACTTCAGTGGTGGTGGTTTGTGCCCAACAGGCCTCTTGTTAAGGTGACATTTATGATAAATTTGTGTTATATTTGATTTAATTGCTATTTTGATTGCGTAAGTATATGATACAGCTCATGATTATTATTTTTAAACAAATTAATTGTGTCAAGATGCAGGAAATACCAGTAGCTTCAAGTTGTTAAGTTATTGAAATGAGAATTAGTTCAACACACCTGACTGCTTGCTTAACTATTGGCTTGAAAATGGCTATGGAAAAGATAAATTTTGAATATTAAGCTAGACAAAAAGGTTTTAAGAAGTCAATAAAGTTGAGCACACAATGCACCTAAATGCACACAGTGTAGCCTACTGGCTATGTTTTTAGCACACAGTGTAGCCTCTTGGCTATGTTTCCAACACACAGTGTAGTTTAATGCACAAAATGTAGCTTACAGGGTATGTTTTCAGTATGCAGTGTAGCTTAAAGCACACAATGTAGCTTACTGGCTATGTTTCAGATAACATTGTAGCTTATAACACACATTATACTTGCTATGTTTCAGCACACCATGACTGTGTAGCTTAAAGCACATAATACACAATGTAGCCTATGGGCAATGTTTTAAGCAAACAATGTAGCTTATAATATACAATTTAGTTACACTGGCTATGTTTCAGCACACCATGACTGTGTAGCTTAAAGCACATAATACACAATGTAGCCTATGGGCAATGTTTTAAGCACACAATGTAGCTTACTGGCTATGTTTAAGCACACAATGTAGCTTACTGGCTATGTTTAAGCACACATTGTAGCTTACAAGCTATGTTAAAAGCACACAATGTAGCTTACTGGCTATGTTTAAGCACACATTGTAGCTTACAAGCTATGTTAAAAGCACACAATGTAGCTTACTGGCTATGTTTAAGCACACATTGTAGCTTACAAGCTATGTTAAAAGCACACAATGTACATGTAATTTATGTGATGTAATATAACATTAGTAATTAAAGGAAAAACATAGAGCATGTACGTACACAGAACATGTACATACAAACTTCAAAAAATATACTGGTAAATTTTGCATGTTAAACACTCTGAAGTAGTAAATTACCAATACATTGTAATAAGCTTAAAATTATAGAGCACGGTATTGAGCTAGTATTTTCTCTATATGCAGGTGTCTGAGGTGCAGCTATTCGGAGAGCAGGAGATACTGTGTGACCTCTATATCCTCTTCTGTGAGTGGCCAGAGGATAGGACTCAGGTTGTCGTGTTTGGACACAGGTAAATCCAACAAAAAGCTCTGTCAACAAAGAAAAAAATCTTCAAATTCTCTACATGTACAAGTTAGCTAAATAATAATCTACTGCATAATTTTTTTATTTTTTACAAAGAGTTATAATTGTTTGTTATCTCTAGCGCTTGGTGACTCTAAAATAAACAATTGAAAAAAGAAAAATTGTTAAGTTAACATTACTTTTTAATTGTAAGTTACATGAAGTTTGACATTTCAATATTTTTTTATGGTAGTGTTATAAACAATGCAGAGTCAAACAAGCAATTATATGAGCGGTGACCCATGATTGTGGGCATTTGTTACACAAAAGAACTAATGATTTGTCAAAACAGCCCAAATATTTTTTACATGTGCTACAATAAGTTCAGAACTTCTGTCTTTGAAAGTAAAGTTATTTGAAGCATATTTTTCTCAAAAGATTATAACAAATACATAACTCAAGTTTCTTAGTATGATTTATTTGGGTAAAATGTATGTTGTCCTTTGAAATGGAATTATTGCTTAAAAATGGGATAATAGATCATCAATAACTACTAGATTCATGTTTTATAATGATCCTTTGTAAGAATGAAATCAAAATTTGAAAGTCATCTGAAAAGATGGTACAGAATTTATGTGTATGATTTCAATACCGTGATTTCATTGTGACATAATGTGGGCACAGTCATATTTAGCAAAATATGCACCATATGGTTATGCTTGTTAACAATTTTAAAGATATCATCATATATTTTTCAGAAATTTATTCTGAAATGTCACTCAATTTAAATATGTTATATATAACAAGTACAGCAACTATTTGTCTGGCAGCCCAAAATCATGTGTCGCGGCTCATATATAAAAGCAATAATTTGTTCAACATGTGATAAAGTTGCCTGAATGAAGATGAACCGTACTGGTATGACTTTCATTGATTTCCTTCTCTTTTCATTCTGTTCATAGTTATTTTTTCTGTTTCTTTGTTAATTGTTTCATTATCAAGTTATGGATCTGTTGAATCTTTTGTGTTATACAAGGTTCATTGTTTCCATCATTGCTTCTTCTATAAACTGGTTAAACCATACTTGTAAGTAAAGCAGGAATCAAAACTGATAAATAAAATGAACTCTATAAAATATTTGTTTTTTCATATCAATAGAAGAGTTAACAATTTAATTGTTAATATCATTCTATGTGTAGTACATGACTGTATACTTGCCTTAAAGGCTGGACATGGCGGTTGGTTACATTGTACCTTCAATTAAAAGAAAACGTTACTGTGTTCCATTCTGTGTCTTACATAGGGTGTTCATATGCAGTTCAAATACTATTACATTAAACTATGGCTACACCATTGACCTGAAAACTACAATGGTCTGGTGGTTGTACACTGTATAGGTACATGCATTGGATTTTTGAACTCATTTAAAGCGTTTCGTACTCCAGTTTCCCTGGCCGAGAACAGGAAAGTTGCCAGTGTTACCTGACTGTGACTGCCATCCCCTCCCTGGCACCCTGCAGGGCATGCTCTGACCTACACACAGGTAATGGCATCAAACACATAGCTACAAACATCAAATTTTATAACACAAATCTGCTCAAGAAATACCAGATAGAAAATGGTATATTTGATTGGATTTATACGTATATTTGATTGGATTTATACCACTAAGCCAGTGCTCATGAAAATTAATCTACATAATAAACATGAGTTGATATTAGGATCTCAGTATCAATATGATATATTGGAGTCACCATACGGTCGGTCCATCTGGTGCAGAAAGTTTGTGCGGCAAAACACTTCAACAGTTTATAACGTATTGTTCTAAAATTTGTACACATGGTCACATGAAGTGAACTAGTGTTTATTTTGTGTCTATATATCACTTTCAGGTGCAGATGAGAGGGCTCTATGTCTGAAGCACAGTTTCTGTCTACATACCAAATATGAGCTCACGCCACCATTCCCAGTATTTTTTCCCCGGGTCCAATTAAAGTGTAACGGTCAAGTGATCCTCAACACAGGTGATTCTATAGTTTCCTTGCATGTTGACATGGATGGGATAGATTCCAAACCCAAGGGACCATTCAACGATTCATCAGTATTAAAGGTTAAGGAAAGTCTTGTTACTGACAAAAATAAGGAGACGGTTTGTACTTCGCCAGAGCCTAACAAGGAGTTTGTGTGGAGTGCCGGTGCTTTGAATATAGTGCCTTTGACACTTGAGAGTCCAACATCAGATCCACAGCCCACTAGCTCTAAGAGCGAACCTGCTGAAAATGTGGATCCAACATGGACTTCGAGATTGGACACAGAATCTCAAAAAGAAAACACCTCATATAATGCCCAAGACATGAAATTGGAAAGAATCAAAAGCCCACCTAAGTCCCCTAAAAGCAATCTGTCTCAAAATCAAAAGAGTGTTGTATCTGCTTCAGAGAAGTGGTTTGAAGGCATAAATCTACCTCAGTTAAACAGCGCAGGAAGTCAGAGTGTGTCCTCCCAGATGCCCTCACCGAGACGAGTGCGGACGCCATCGTCAGAGATTCACACAAAAGACTTGTACAATTTTGACTCTGATGATAGTGAGGACAACAGCTATAGCTTCATGTGCCCGACCAGTGTGCCCAAGGTCACACTAAAGGCCAAGTCTCCTAGTGGACCTGACCTTCATACCCACCCACACAACCTTGTGATATCCCCAAGTGTTCACATACAGCGCCAACTTGCATTTGGTGTTAGCAAAACTAGTCCATTGCTCAACAATAGTCAAGCCTTGAATTGTCTTTCAGTGGGCGAGAGCCCAAAATTGACATTTGAACAGGTCCTGTCCAATCGCGGGATCCTAAATGTGCAGCGCTCATTTTTCTCTCCAAGTAACAGTGAGAACAGTTATGGAGGCACGAGCAGCAGTGCAGACAGTGTGATAGTGCAGGTGAATGACGCTCGCACCATTACACACTCTTGGAGAAAGTTCTCATACCATGGAGACACCGCTGTAGACTCAACACTAGTCATTGAAGGTTTGTTAAGACTGAAAACATTGTCAAATTTATTGAAAGGTATTGAAGCAAAATTTACATTTTTTATTCTGACTAGCACATTTTGCTATCTTACTTGTACATGTTCCTTTATTGCATCCCTGATTCCTTATTTGGGCATCTGTATTGCTAGCTTTGACAAAGTTCCTTCGTGGATATTAGCTGGTTCAAAGAAACATTCATCGTTTGCTTATGCATAAATGTGTATGCGTATGTTTTAAAATCTACATGGGGTTCTGTAATCAATTCATTCATTTATCGCAGTCATTTCAACTATTCTTATTCAGCTATCGTTATATTCAAGCCTTACTGCCAACTTCCTGACTGACTTTCTTTCCTTGCTCAGTATTCAACATGAATGACGTATGTCATCAAGCATCAGCCGAATTTAGCAAGCATAATGCAATACATCATAATACGAGTGTTTCATATTATTACACCAGGTGGCTCTGCACTAGCCAATTCTATGAATTTCTAAAATTTGCTTTATAAATGGTGATAGGTTGCTTCTGGTTTAGAGTTTTTTCCCTGTTCCGTATAACTTTCTGAACTTGAGCCCACTGATGTAAAAAAAATCAGAGTATTCTGCCTCGTGGCATGTGACAAAGTGCTTGCTTACATGAGCTCTTCGGTCACTCAG
The DNA here is from genome assembly GCF_026914265.1 of Mya arenaria. NCBI lineage: Eukaryota > Metazoa > Mollusca > Bivalvia > Myida > Myidae > Mya > Mya arenaria. The sequence goes on from NC_069132.1 coordinate 1,652,245, forward strand.
AGAATGTTTCTAAATTATTTATAACAGATTATCACAACTTTAAAAATAAACTTAATGGAACATAGCATCATACAAGAAGACCCATATATTTGTTTAACCCTGCTGTTGCTTAGATGACAAATAAGGCAATATGTACAAGTCAGAAAGCAATACACAAAACACAAAATGTAATTTTTGCTTCAATACCCTTCCATAAAAATGATGTAAATTCCAAATCAGCTCTTGTAGAGGTATAAAAAAGAAAATTTGTCTTACAAATTAAAAAATAAAAGTGACATTGTAACACAAGGATATTTCTTATTTCTGACTCGTGTAAATTTTAGAATTTTCTGGTTTGTTATCATAAAACATCATATGATATATAGTAATTTTTCAGTTTTGAACATACCTGTTTATATATATATATATATATTTATGTTGTGTTCTAGATGACTTTGACCTGTCGTACAGAAGTGTGTTGCCAGCTGAGGTGCGGGGCACCAAGAACAGACCTCTCTGTCTAAGTCTCGACCCCTCCAATGATGGAAACAAGGTAGGGAATTGTTGAAGGCCTCAAATTAGGGATTTTAATGTATTGTAGTTGGTTTTATATATAATATTCAGGCAATGTCAATTAATTATGTAGCTGCATACTTGTTTGGACATGTACAAAAGAGCTGATAGTCTACATGATTGTGTAACTACGGCCAAAAAAAATGATCTCTAGTTATATTTTACCAGTTTGATTGTGGCAGTCAAGTGTTTATTGCATTTGCCAACATATACAATGATTTTGTCCTTTAATAATACCATTAGCTTTTTCAAGAGAAACAGTTAAGTGCAGAACAACTGACTTTGATGAAAACAAGCATCCTGGTCCCCACATCAAGTAATAGCAGAAGAATATGAAATTGTAATACTCTGATTTGTCAACAGGAGCAGTTGTGTGTGAAGCAGCTGACGTTTGACATCGAGCACTACATGGAAGAGGCTATACGTAGTTCTGCCCCCTGGGAACACCGCTATATAGCATTCACAAACTATGACCTACAGATTCTAGATGTGAGTCGATAAAGTGGAGAAGGTCAATGTTATCAATAAAATTAGAATTGCTTTTGAGCTTGTTATAACAAACAGTAGGGAACTGGTTTCTGAGATTGGCAATTGTCAAGCTAAGTGAAAAAAAAAGCCATGATTAGCTTTTAAATTATTTTATAAGACTCCGATATATGTGAAAATGAATTAAGATGATTTGATTCAAACATATTTTGTTGAACATATATATCAACATTGTAACGTTGTATTTCATACTTTTTTATAAATGATATATTGAAACAGATTAAAACAAAAGTAGAGCTTATAAAGGTTCTGTCTGGGATCAAGATTATTGATGAAATGTTCAAAGATGTAAATAATAATACGTGAAACTATTTGCGAAAACCTAGAAACAATTGAAAATGACATGGCACGAGAAATCAGGTTTTTGCAACAATTATTTTTTTAAGAGTGACAGTGGATTAATTTTTACTACCTCTTTGTTTATTGACATTAAAAGATAATTACTTTCATGCTACCAAAAATCAGTGTGTTGGAAAAAATCATTCAGTTCATGCGTTGCATGTACGCCATTTTCACCTGTGGCTTGGTTTTTGCAGATTGCATCAAACATATAATAGTATACTAGTATAAATTTGTCCTTAAGCTACATATTGAACATTCTTAAATCTATATTCTGCATTTCACAGGTTTACATGGATAGGAATGAAGTGTTGGCCAAAGTGTTTGCTCTGATATCCGCAAAGGAAGAAACCAAACAGAAAAAAATCTACAAAAGGTAAAGCGGTTTATTTGTAGAAAGTTGTCCGTCGCTGATAAATCTAACCAAGACATAATGTGTCTTACAAGCCATGCTATTTGTAGAGTGTATCGTTTTAGTTTTAGAGATTAAATGGAGGAATTCTTAAGTATTAAGTTTCACATATAAAATTAAAGATGAGATTGTTGTGAGGCTAAAAGTATGTGATAGATTTGGTATTGTCAGCATAACTTCTTAAACGTTATGATATTCAAATGAAACTAGGTACATATGTTTCCAGAGACAATATATAGCGAATCCATTTATTTTTTAATACTATGTTATTGGATAATTATGAATTATATCTATAAAAATGATGAAAACCTTTACACTCAATCAATCCTATGCTGTTTGGATTTTTTCAGGAAAGGCCAGGAGAAGTTATATCAGACCAGTTTTACATTTGAGGTCAACATTCAGTCAGGTAAGTTATAGATTCCAATAACAACATGTAATTTTACTCAGAATTGACATGACAAACTACTTATTCAAACAAGAATCTGAGAGAAATGCATTTATGAAACAATGGAAGATACAGGTACAAACCCATCAGTCTAAAATTTAACCAAAAACCTGCTTAGAGCCACAAGGATCGAGGCCAAGCAGTCACTAATGGAGAGACATACAATGTAAACAGAGCACAAACACATTGCACGAATATCAAAATATTGTAAATAGAAAATATGGGGTAAGCGCCTTGGCTAAGTCAGTGCAATATTATAAAGAATTCACAGGAGGTTCAAGCTGGAGGGTAAATGTTTTATTAATATCAAATATATTTCAGGTGCAGGTTAATGAAGGTAATAACAATCTATACTGGCCATATTTCAGGTGTATATGAGACTCTGGAGATTGAAGACCTGACCTTAGTTGATGAGAAGGACCTCAGAGGGTTAGTATCAGATATACATTGTATTGTTAGCAGCTTAAACATTTCATGTTTGTTGAATGTGTGCCTTTTCACCCTATTGCTAACTGTATTTGAAAAAGTATGAATTAGATAGCATGTATACACTTATAAAACTGATTGTAACAGGTTTATAATTGACATAACTCCAAAGTCAATATCAACACATATTAAAGATATTCTTGACATTGTAGAACAAATAGCTATTAAAATTGTAGTTCATGTGCTTTTGTTTGTTTGGACACATGTTATCATCTTACTGGTTAGACTGATGCATTTGTCTGGAGGCTTTGCAGGATGTTTAAATGAAGATATTTTGTTTCCCTTGCTTTAAGTTATTGACTTAATTGAGTAATTGATTGTGTTGGTAATTGTATATTACAGGAGGGAATGGAAGCCAGGGTTTCGTGAGTGTGCAATGCTAAGGAGACATGTGTTTGTTCCCCAGTCAGCCAAACGTAGCGTCCATGTACTCTCCAATGAGGCTGTCTTCAAGGGTACTTGTTATGTTGTGTTTTGTTGAAGTAGGATAGAATCTGATCAGTTAACAATTAACAATTCTCATTGAAACTGAAAATCAAACATTGCTGGACAAAACAGTCCACCTATTTAAATTTTCATAAAAGTGAAAACTGTTTTGCATTAAGTTCTTTACCGGTGTATCAAATATCGAATTATTTTCTTCTTTTCATACAAATATACAAGTATTTACTTCTTAATGTTTGATACCTTTTTGTAAGAAAAAAATAAATCATGATATTTTGCTATGTACACTATGAATCAAAATAAACAGGGACAAAAACAATTGAAAATACCACCTACATGTAAGAAAATCTAGTAATGTGACCACTCATGTGATCAAGATTATAATGTTGTTCATATGACCAAGATCATTTTGTAGTCATGTGACCAAGATCATATTGTTGTTCATGTGACCAAGATCATATTGTTGTTCATGTGACCAAGATCATATTGTTGTTCATGTGACCACCATCATATTGTAGTCATGTGACCACTATCATATTGTAGTCATGTGACCACTATCATATTGTTGTCATGTGACCACTGTCATATTGTTGTCATGTGACCACTATCATATTGTAGTCATGTGACCAAGATCATATTGTTGTCATGTGACCACTATCATATTGTAGTCATGTGACCACCATCATATTGTTGTCATGTGACCACTATCATATTGTTGTCATGTGACCACTATCATATTGTTGTCATTTGACCACTATCATATTGTTGTCATGTGACCACTATCATATTGTTGTCATGTGACCACCATCATATTGTAGTCATTTGACCACCATCATATTGTAGTCATGTGACCACTATCATATTGTTGTCATGTGACCACTATCATATTGTAGTCATGTGACCAAGATCATATTGTTGTCATGTGACCAAGATCATATTGTAGTCATGTGACCACTATCATATTGTTGTCATGTGATCACTATCATATTGTAGTCATGTGACCAAGATCATATTGTTGTCATGTGACCAAGATCATATTGTTGTCATGTGATCAAGATCATATTGTAGTCATGTGACAAGAGTTACATTGCCATGTGACTAGGATCATATTGTAGTCATGTGACCAAGATCATATTGTAGTCATGTGATCAAGATCATATTGTAGTCATGTGACAAGGGTTACATTGCCATGTGACTAGGATCATATTGTAGTCATGTGATCAAGATCATATTGTACTAATGTAGTCATGTGACTAGGATCATATTGAGATAATGGACCAAGATTATATTGTGACCACAATTATTTTGTTGTCATGTGACAAAGATCATATTGAGATAATGTGACCAAGTTCATATTACTGTAAGTCAAGGAGAGCATACTTTATTATTTTCCTATTAACCAATTAAAGTCATGTTGGTAATTGTGTACATGTTCTGACTTTGTTTGCAGGAAAGTCCCTCCAGATGATTTTGTTTCCAGAACACTACACGGCCCTAGTGTTGTAGGAAGGAAGAAAATCACTACTGAGCTGTTAACAGCATCATGGAATGGAGTTCCCTAAATAGGAATATAAGTTAGAGTCTGTCACTGTCATGTACACTGTTCCTTGAAAAGAGTATTTCACTGGAAGTTTATTGCATTGTTAAACTGTTTGACCAGCATGCAAAAGAGAAGTTTGTTAACATTAAAAATGTGAGGGAACAATTGATGGTTTGATTATGATTGTTACCTTTCAATGTATTATGCATCATGATTTGTAGGCAAAGGTATTATATAACAAAAATTGCTGTATTGGTCTTGTATCCAGAAGAATATGAATACAATAGACACTTGGAAAACTGTGATTTATAGCTTAGATGTTGTCTGTGTTCAATTTTGTATTGTAATTATGTTAAGTTCAGGTTTTATTTTCATTAGTCATTAGTTTGTTCATTCAATATTCATTACCAGGTTTTAGTTATGCTACTAATATTATTTTAAGTTTATCTGTTTTTCAAAGAAGAAAACATTGAGACATTGTCATAGCCTTGGTGTCATTGCTGGAATCATTGTGCACAATCTGAAACCTTGGCCAAAACTCAAACACTTAGTTTCAAGACCTTTAAATTATATTTGGTACACCTGGTCCCTTGGATCTAAAGGCTCAAGCCTGGAAATTTCTAGGCGTAATCACATTTTTCTGCCCGTAACTTTATAGGTTCTCTGAGCACTATTAAGCAGTGTTAGATGATCTACTTACATATCTTTTTGAATCAGGGCCCAGGATAACTGAGACAATATGTTCATGTATATCAATGCCCATAATAATGGTTTTAATAATTGTCAAGTAATTCCCCTTGTTTGACTGAAAAACAGACGAGCATTTGTGTATGCTCTGCAGGAAACTAGTTTTCTTTTTAACTAAGTTTTACACATTAAATCCATCTTTTTGTTTATTTTTAGAATCATCACCTGTGATAATAACTTCACCTTCGTCAAAAGTATTGATATCATTTTTGCATGTCCTGTGGTTGTTTATAATGCAGGTTCAAAGAAAATAAATTCCAAGGAAAAATATTGTTTTATATTCTCATTTTTGTTCATTCACAAGAAAGTTGAATGTTTTTGCCGAATTGTTCGTCCGTCTGTGAGTCACAAATTGTGCAAACCCACTCCTTATGTCTTGAACTGCTTCAAAGGTTTTAAAATAACTACCCACAAATGTTTTCCATATTGAGACAATGTGCAGAGTGCATGTTACAACCATATTGAAACAATGTGCAGAGTGCATGTTACAACCATATTGAAACAATGTGCAGAGTGCATGTTACAACCATATTGAAACAATGTGCAGAGTGCATGTTACAACCATATTGAAACAATGTGCAGAGTGCATGTTACAACCATATTGAAACAATGTGCAGAGTGCATGTTACAACCATATTGAAACAATGTGCAGAGTGCATGTTACAACCATATTGAAACAATGTGCAGAGTGCATGTTACAACCATATTGAAACAATGTGCAGAGTGCATGTTACAACCATATTGAAACAATGTGCAGAGTGCATGTTACAACCATATTGAAACAATGTGCAGAGCACATGTTAATACCTGTTCTGTTCAGGGTTGAGGTCACACTTAGAGAAAAAAGATTAATCTATTGAACTGCTTGAAGTATTTTGAAAAGTATTCACCATATTTAAATTATGTCCATGTTACAATCAGCTTGGGTTCAAGGCTAAAGACACACTTACAGGTCAAAAGTCATATAACTACATTTTGTGTCGGCTCAATATCTCTTGAAACGCTTGAAGGATTTTGAAACCACTCGCCACTAATGTACAACATATTGAGACAATGTGAACAGCCCATGTCGCACAGAGGTCAAAAGGTCATATGACTCATGTCTGCTCCATATCTCTTGAAGGAGTAATAACTTAACCACCTATTTTCACCATATCAAGATGATGTGCATAGGGTATGTTACAACCAGCTTAATTTAAGGTCAAGGTTATTTGATTATATTTTCTGTCTGAAATAACTTGACACAAATGTTCACCATATTGAGATGATATCACACTTAGATGTCATATGCCATATCATATGACTATATCAACATATTCCAATGATGTTCATAGGGAGAGACATCAGTTTTTGATTTAAAAAAACAACTCTAGTTTGACCTATTATAAAGTTAAGCCATTGGATTCAGACAAGATTTTAAAGTTATAACTAGAGTCATATAGTGGAAGACATGCTACTCTGTCACTTTGAAATTATTTTAATTTTGGACCATTAGCCCTTACAATATTTATTTTCTGTCGCATGGTAACTAGTTTTGCATGGAATACAAATCTTCAATCTACTTTGATAGAGACCACCTATGGATCATTCCTGCTGGGTTGAAAATTGCCACACCATTTGGAGAGAATTTTAAAGCAGCTAGTTGTGATATGTTCTATGTAATTATACAAGTGGGAGTGAACGGTCTTACATGGCACATATTTTGTAAAATAACTATTAAAAGGAGATTAATGTCCAACCAGATGAACAGGCATGAGAATGGCTGATTTACAAAAAAGAGGAAAAAATACGCCGGGGGTCAAGGGGGCAGCATGTCCCCATGTGGGTCCAGGGCAAAGCCCTGGTAGGGGGTCCGGGGGGGGGGCATAGCCCCCCGGAAGCTCTTGGGTTTTAAGGGATTTCAGTACTCTGAGACTGTCTTAAAATGAAAGGTTATATCACTGAATATCAATAATCCAGATTAATCCTTCAACTAATTAGTCAGGTTTATACTGTTATTACTTTTGTTGGAGAAGGAACAAGGTTACTGATTACACTCAGCTTCCAGTTATAAGGGATAACATTTGCTACTGTGTAGGCCTTAAATGTCATTTCAAGAAGGTAATAAAAAAAGATTTTCTGATGCCAACTGACTTTTGCACCAAACATATCATTTACATCAAAGTGATTTCATGCCTGATGCATAGGCATGTTTGTACCCTTTATGCTTTACTGTCTGGTATTTGAGTATACACCCATCCAATACAGTAACAAAATGACCAATATCCATTGCTACAGGGAGGGACATGTAAAAACAAACAGATCTAAAGGAAAAATATGAACATTTTATTTTAATACTGAAAAGTTAAAATAAATCAATTCTGTATGCATACCAATTTACAGGTTAAGTCTACTAGGTGCATTAATTATACACAAGGGTCACATCTCTTTTACCAAGAAGACACTTTATTTTGCAGGAACCACTGGCAATGCATTGAATCTGTGTCGCCATCCATCGAATGGTCATAAAACTACATTGGCAGTGTAATTTAGTTGTAGGCATCTGATAGTATGCTGATGGACACCTAATGATCTTGTTACTGGGCTCATGATGATTGAAGTTTGTAGCTTATGTTCCTGATTTAACAGCAAATAGCAGACGTCAATGTCAACAAAGAGTATAAAACATGAGGGCCATTAGGCCCTCTATCACTCACCTAACCACCATAACATTTAGTGTGAAAACAAGGATATTTATCAGATGAGCATGTAGTTTGAGTAGAAAAAAGCGCCACTAGTGTTGAACAGGCCTTTTTTAAGGCAAAGGGGATATGATAATTGTAGGCATGTGTGGTGGCTGCAGTTTTTTTTTTATTGTGGCCCTTTGTTAATTATTGTATGTACATGTATGTTAATTTTTGTATGTATTATTTATCCTGATCCTAACTTGAAGTCTTTGAGGTATTGACTATGCAGATAGAACTCATTTAGGAGAAGTGCAACTCTGGGTGCGTTTTTTTTAGCTATTGCCCTTTGCTAATTTTCATTGTTATCATTTTGTCTTAAGGTGAAGTTGATACTGTTCTTTATTTGGCGGGGGATATGGTTTTGATCAGACACAACCAATAATCATACTTTACCTACCACTCGTCTAGACATCTATTCTTACCAAGTTTAATGGAAATCGGTTAGAAAATAAGGCCTCTTATGTTAACAAGGCAGTCCAAAGGACAGTTATATCCCCCGCCGTTGTTTTTTAGTATATTTTGTTTTTCTCGCAACCTGACTGGTACGTTGAATCTGACCAAAATTGTACACAACCACTGGTCAAGAGTGGGAATATAGGAAATACAAGTTGTTTGATCGGTAACCTAAATATTCTTGGATATTTGAACATATCATAAAAGGATATTTGTTAAAGTTGTTCATATTGTGTGTAGTGTAGGTAAGATCAATGTCAAGGTTATTTTGGCTAAAAAAAAGAAGGAAAATGAGTCCTTGATTTATAACATCGATGAAATAGCAGGCCTTAAGTATTTTCGATAAAGTGAGTCATATATATTGTGGTGACGTCATAACATTGTTTTACTGCTTTTAAAGAGAAAACACATGTTATAAATATATTATCACATTTGTGTTCATTGTATTTTTAAATATTAAACTTGTTGCACATAATGGTAATGCTTGGCAGAGTGCACTAAGTGTCAATCTAAGGTCACTGCAAATTGTCTCAATAAGGACAACATTTGTACCAAGTAATATGGTAATCCATCAATGCATAAGTAATTTATAACGCGGACACAAGCTTGTGTACTTTGACCTTTAAATGTCTTGAGTGACTTTGACCTTTGAGGTATGGACCCAGGTCAAGTTCACTGCACACCGTCTCAATAAGGACCACATTTGTACCAAGTAATATGGTAAGCCATCAATGCGTAAGTAAGTTGAAGCCAGGACACGAAATGTAATGGACAGACAGATGGAGGAAGTGCAATTCTATAATCCCCTCCCCATTACATGGCGGGCGTTAAACTATACATTTATCGAACATTTTAACTAGTAAAGTATTTGTAGCCTGAAAAGGCGAAATAGGAATTAGTTTTGGCTGTAGTGTTCAGCATAACCTTGTGCAGACAATAACCGTAGTATGTATTACCCAATCATGATGGAACTTGGTGAAAGTGTTTATGGGCATATTGTCTTGGCCAAGATTGAACGTGATATCAATTACTCCAGTTATAACATGGTAACTAGTGGGTTTATGTCTTGTGCAGACAAAAACTAAAGTACAGATTGTTTAACAGATCATGATAAAACTTGGTGACAGTGTTTTGCTCCTTTAACATTAAACTTGGTATTACATTTGGTTTGACTTGAATGGGCACTCCAATACAGGAGACAACTCTAATCTTTAAACAGACTTGAGAGAAATTTAGATTTGAACAAGATCTCAAGGACAAGAACTTTCTAACCAAATTTGATCAAAATTTGGTAGAAATGTTGCGTCTAGTAGTGTGTTAACATTGTCTTACTACCATGAATGTTTCACCTACTTTTTGACCCACCATGACACAAATCAAATGATGATCAATTTTGCGTTGCTCTTTTAAGAACCCGATTTACCTAAAACCTTCATTGTTTTGTCTTTTCAGTAGGCCTGTACAAGTCTGGAATTTTTCTATTAATGCAATTACATGTATACAATGCAAAAGATCTTGCATACAATTTTACAGGGAAAGTTTGCCCAAAATGAACTATTCAGTTTATGTAATGGCATGGCTTTTGACCCTGAAAGCACTTAGTATTGTAAACAAACAGATGGTGGAAATCTAGTTTTGTTCCAATGCTTCAATGGGTTTAGAGACAACATTTCTTCAAGAGTTATTTATTTCATACATGGACAACAGTCTTAATACATTTCAAATTAATGACCAAATATATGTAAATATATCTTTTAGATATAAATGAACATGTGTAAATACTCATATATTTTATATAATTAACTTTAATAAAACAAGTATGATGCCAGATGGTATATTTCATTTTCTTATATACTCATTTAATTGATGGTAAAATCATCTTTTAAAATCGTAACATAAAATCATAACAATGGTTGGCATACAATTAACAGTTCTATTCTTCTTTCATACAACATATTTCATTAAACTTTTCAAGTATTTTGCTTTGCATATATGATAATTTACAAGTGATGAAAGAGAATAACAACAAACATACACATGTATCATTTGATGGTATTCATGCAAGACATATATAACAGTTGTTATATTTTAGTTCATATTTTTAGAAAAATCATTCCACATAATTTGTTTACAAGTCTTCAATATATTCAATCTTTAGCATAACTGCATCTAACACCTTGATATTTAATACAAAAAACTATTTTGAATAATGTGCACTCCACTATGTGGTCAATGTGGTGAAAGACTGGCTAAGAATGCACTTTATCGATACCACTAGGTCATTTATCATCTTCTTTCCGACCCTTCTTGTCGATTCTATCTTTCTTGTACCTTTTTCTGGCACGTTCAAGTGAGTTTTTAAATCGCTTAAACTCCATCCAAGTTGGATGGTCACTCTCGCTGGTCTCAGTGGCCGAGTGGTCAGTATTGCTTTGTCCAGACTGATCATCATCCTGTGGCCACTGACCAGCAGCACACTGCTGATCCTGCAGCCACTGACCAGTAGCCTGATTAACCCTCTCCTTGTCATTGCTACTGTAGGAGCAAGATGGCTGAACACTATTCTGATTGTTCTTGTTAACCATGTTTCTTTGGTTTTCTGTTATACTATGATCTCCATCACATGTCTTCTCATCATTGTTTGAACACAAGTAACTCATATTGTTTGAAACTGAAGCGTTTTTATCACTTTCATGTGAGCTGTTACTGTTTGAGTTACTATATATATGTGCAGTCTTATCCTTTTTGTGTTTCTTTGCTGAAATCTTCAACTCTTTTCTTGGAATTTCAGCCTTTTTCTTATCATCATCATTTTCGCAATCAGATGTTTCTTTGGTTTTGCTATAATGGCTAATTCTAGGTTCCAGCAAATCCGCAGCATAACTAGATTCTGTCTGTTTCCTGTGTCCAGAACCATGTTCAGATCTGTGACTATGTCTATGCTTATGACTCTTGCGAGAAGAAGACGAGGGTTTACTGCTCTCACTTCTCCTATGACTGCGATGTCTGTGTTCCGAATCAGATCTATGACGCTTTCTACTGTGACCATGCTCGTTGCAAGAACCATTATTTGATCTCTTACCGGATTGGCGTTCATGGTCATTCTCGCTGTGTCTTCTGTGATTCCCTATCATACTGTGTTTCTTGTCAGCGTTTCTATGATGACAATCACTGTGTCTATGGCGACCACTGCCGCGTTCTTGATTATCACTGGAATTATTTTCGCTTTCACTTGGTGTATGTCTGTAATGTTTGTGTTTTTGTTTTCCCCTTTTACTCGAGAGATTAGGGTCTGTGGGATGTTTCTTACCAGAGGTTTGAACATCTTTGGAGGACCTTTTCGAATCATTTGTCAATGCTTTCTGGATAAACGGTCCTAAATCTGGACTTGACCTATCTTTACTGTGTGATTTTGAGAGTGAAGACTGAATGTCTTTTCTTTTAAATGTAATTTTCTTAAACTGAACCCTCTCACAAATCCCATTGTCTTCTTGAACAGCACCATCTAATGACAGAACTTTATCATTTGCTTCAAGATCACTGTTGTCAGATTCACTATCCAATATGCGCTTGCGAAGATTTTTTAACATTTTCAATCTTTGTTCTTTTCTAGTTGCCTCCTTTTCTTTTTCTGGCACAGCACGATCTGTACTGGATTTGTTTTCTAACATAGCTTTGTTGTCACTTGCATCATCCTTTGATTTTTGATCACCAATAACCAAATTCAAACTTGAGAAAGGACAGTCATCACTATCACTATTACTATCTCTGTTATTCTGACTAGAGTGCCGTTTGCTACGACATTTCTGCATCCTCTTTCTTAACAAAGTTTTCATTTCCTCCTTCTTTCTTTTCACCAAGTCACTTAGCCTGTTCCTCGCCCCTGCACTTGCCTCTGATATGTCTGCATCAGTGGCCACTTGCTCCGCACTTGCAGGGATGTTCGTAATGTCCACACCTATGTCTATTGTATCAACTACGTCCTCTTCATCTTCACTAGCACTGATATTAGAATACTGTCTTTCCCTCTCAGCATTTTCCAAGGCCCTGTTCAGGTTTGGGAACCGGTCATTTCCCTCCGTAGCCTGGGAGGCCATCACACTGGCAAATGCGATGGTGAATGGACTGTAACTGGTGTCTGAGTCATCTAAATCCTCCATGCCAGGTATTGAGTCATCACTATCAATGTCAGACTGGGAGAGTTGCATTATACGGCTGTACAAGGCCTCCTCATGACTTGACATGGAATCATCAGAGCTCCAGCCATCAAGCTCTCGCTGCACAAGGGAGTCGAAAAAGGCCATCATGCGGGGGTCTTCCTCTGTCGACTCTTGGCTGTAGTCATGTGACATCACATGACCGTCCTGGAGCACAAGGTTTATGTATTCCTCGTGAGAGTACACCCGCCGCTCTGGTCGGCGGGCCCCCAGGTTTTGGGCTTTGGAGGACAGTGGGAAAGCACTCCATACCTTAAAACCATTTCAATACATTTTTTGAGAAATTCATTTCTTTAACAACTATGCTCAAGTTTTATTGTTATCACTATATATGTGCTGAGAAATCACTAATTGATTACTCCAATTATTGTGGATAAGAACATTGGAGTTTTGTTCATGAACGACATTTAAAAAGTTATTTAAAGAATAAGACAGAAATATGTTCAACACAAAAAACATGCCGATTTACCATGCACTCATACAGTAGAAATTTGAAAATAAAAATATTTTAGATTAACAGTAATCCTCAAAGTTTACTATGTATCATAATCGACTTTTGTACTTAAAACTGCAAGTGGTTTGATTCAATGCAAACAAGAGCAGCAGGAGCCCAATACCTTGATGATTTTCTCTACGCCGGAGGAGACAATAATGTGGTTGGCTTGGTTGAACCTAACCTGGTTCACAATGGAACGGTGGCCCTTTAACACCATGTGGGCACTGTTGATGTACATCCCTGAAACAAAACACACAATCTTGTTATGTACATGAAATTAAAACAACTCCACCAGAGCTACAATTGTATTAATATTAAACAGTTAACAAATATCACATAAATACATAAAATATGATGATGATACTAGTACTACTGCTTGCAAATGAATTAAGTATTTGAAGGTTTTGGAGCATTGAATGACACCAAGTGAATTCTGAATCAAGAGAAACATCCATATGCTGTCAATCAACATTCGCACAGCAAGAAAGCCAACTTATATCGTCAGCAATTGGCCATTTTCTTTGACACATCAAAGTTCAACTAACTACTAAGAAGTGGGCTCAAACATCGTCAAAGGATCCATACACGAACAGTTTCAAATGGCTTTTAATCGACTGAATAGTTAAGTTGTAGCCTTAAATTATGCTTTTTCAAAACCCGAAAACAGCTCCAAATCATATTTCGGGTGTAACTCATTGACTTTCTCTTTAATGCAAAAAACCAATATGATGGAGCTTTCATAAGCTGATTGATCAGAATGCTTTGAGTTTATTTGCAAACAGTAGTACATGAAGGTACATCAATAGTTGAATAAAAATAGACATACATTCAGGTCATTCATATTATGTACAAGTATTAAAATATAATTTTACAGATCTAAAATGTCACGTGCAGTATACTTTACATGTAACAACAGAAAAGGTTCTTGTAATGGTAAAATGCTTAAAAACAAATAAATCTTATTTATTCTTACGTTCTGAAAGGTCCTCTGGTACTGCCCACATGTACAAATTGAACTCGTCAGAACCACTCAATACATACTGTAGATGGAATAACACTTTGATTTTATGAAATACATCTCATGAAATATTCCAATCTTCTTCATAACCACATGGTTACATGTATGTTATAGTCTAACCATGTGTGAAAATGTTGCTGCTTATAGTTATTTAAGTATATTTTATGGTGACAAGTCAGTCTTACATGTCCAGGAAATATAAGTACATGTAGGTTGACTTAAAAACGGCATTAATAAAAATGTCTAAATAATTAACTAAAATTCAAATGTTGATAAAGTGTCTATGTCATAATAATACAGATATATAAATGTAATGCAAGATTACCATTGTTCATTTACTGGTAACATTGAAATGGTGTGATTCCTCATTATCTAATTAATATTTTACACAGCCTGTACCTGGTCCCTATCACCTGCGAAGCAGATACTCTTCATGGTACAGGAGTTGTAGTAGCCACTGTGGTCAAACTCGCAGATGGGCTCATTGTTATGGATACGGTACATGACCGGTGGAAGGCGGCGTCGCAGTGCAATGATACGGTCACCGAGCTGGTTGAAGCGGACGCTCATACAGCTCTGCTGGACCAGACCGCCACCATAACGCAACAGGCAGCTGGAATGTTGGGACACATTTATATGAAAAGATGATTATACAAATGTTGACTTTGTTGGGTGGGACACTGCATCGAAAGTTTAAGCCTACAGTTGATTACTGTTTTCCCAAAGCTAGTCAATATTATTCTATCAAAATGAATAATTCCATGATTACTACTTGAATTTGACAACCACAACACGTTATTAGTAAGAAGACGCCAATGCGGCAACGCCGCATTAAAGTTGAATTTTTTTTTTGACGATGCAATTTTTGCAAACCTACGATTTGAGCTAGTGACCTAGTATTTTTAACCAAAAGGACCCATATTTATATTTATCGGAGATATCTTTCATACAAATAACCTGATCAAAGAAACTATTCCATTTGTGTGAGGAAAAATGAACATTTTATAAATACATCAGCTTTTCCAATCTGTCCCAGAGACCTAGTTTTTGACCCTAGATGACACACTTTATATACTAAGATTTCATGTACACAAATATTTTTAAAATTAATTATTATTATTTATTTTTTTTAAATATTGGTAGATATGAAATTCATGATTGGGATGTGTGTTTATAAAATAGCAATTTAATTTAGTTGTTGACTGATATTGATAGGTTTTTATGACCGTGGAATTCTTTCTACTAAGATTTGATCTTGTGACTTGATAGATTTTGACAGGGGATGACCCATATAAAAGAACTTTCAAGATATTATGCAGACAAATATTCTGACCAAGTTTCATAAAGATTTGACAAAAATTGTTGAATTTATGACGTGGAAAGATTTTCCTAAGATTTGACCTAGTGACCTAGAATTTGACCCGGGATGACCGATATAAAAAATAAGCAAGATATTATGCAGACAAATATTCTGACCAAGTTTCATCAAGATATAAAAAAAATGTTGAATTTATGACGTGGAAATATTTTTCCTAAGATTTGACCTAGTGACCTAGATTTTGACCTGGGTTGACCCATAATAAAAAAATATGCAAGATATAATGCAGACAAGCATTCTGACCAAGTTTGATAACCATTGGATAAAAACTCTTGATTTTATTACATAAAATGAAAACTTTAATGCAGAATTGTTAATGCGCCCAACCGCCCGCCCGGTTTTCGCCATTCTATACCCCGTAATTTGTCGTTGAAAAATCCGGCTAAAAATCAAAACATAAACAATCTGAACACTGATTTTATTCAAAAAGAACACAGTCATTCTTTCTGCGAAAACCTGTATTCTCATCATACTGGAAATGACGTAATAGGGAGACAAAGCAAGAGCGAGTAACAGTACCATGCCACAGTTCAAATTAATGCCTGCTGTAGTTAACTATGCATAAGATAGAGAATGAAAGGAGAGAGGTAATCATTGAATATACATCAATGGACATCTAAGTATACAATGAGATAACAACTTGGAATCGTTCGGTTTTCTTTTAAAACAAACCAACAAACAAGAAATTCATGTTACATTATGCAAATAACAAAATCTGTCATATTAACTACAAATGGTAAACTGTTTTAGTACCTGAGAGGCTTGCGTACATCCCAGAGTCCCACCCCCTCCTTGGCATTGGCTGTGACTAGAAGGCGTGGTTCTACCGGATTGTACATGACAGAGTGCATGGATGATGCGTAGTTAGCCAGCACAAACGGGTCTGCAAATCAGTTTTGTTTAATTAAACGAAAGAGATGCAAACAAAAGCACCGTAAGATACATCTGCCAGATAAATGAGTCATAATTTTATGAACATGGTACACAATTTAAACAATTCAGACATAATGTTTTTTGAACATTATTACCAAGCTTGACAAAGATTGAATTTATAATCACACAGTCAATCTGAAATAATTATCCATTAGACAAATCTTGAAGAGTTACTGAAGCTATCTTGCTGGTAATCAAACTCATCCATGATACTACATGTAGTATAAAAAAAGTTCATGATCCAGTTTAGTAAAGCAGGATGTGAGCTATAAAAGTAAAAGAGCAGGCAACTTGTAGATGCTGAACAATGTTCAAAAACAGAAGAAGTCAAAAGTTTAAACATATGTATATTTACATATGTTTTAAATCACACAAGCATCTTTACCTGCACAAGAGTCTCTGGTGTCGTAAATGAGGATTCGTCCATCATCACAGGCTGAGGCAAACACGCTGGGGTTGGTTGGGTCTGGACTCACTCCATACACAGCATCATCATGGGAAAATACATCCTTCGTCTCACCTCTGGAAAGCATAAAGTCAAAGCATAGACAGCTTACATTATTACAAGACACAATCAGTATAGAGAAAAATATATAACCATAATTACGTAATGCATGTCCCGTTGATGATGTGCACAAGATAACTGAACACAATGTGTACACAATTAAACAAATAAAATTATGATTGCAATATTTATGCCTTTTACATCCACTTGTTTATAGGTTAGACTAAACTTTTATCATGATACAAAATTACGTAGAAACAATTGCCTAAATGTGTCATTCTAAAAAACTAGCCAAGAGTAAAACATATGGCATGTAAATATCGAATCGCTTGTGTGTAAATATGCACTGTTCCAAATTTGGAGAATAGTTTGCTCAAAGCCACACAAAAGAGTCAATGACATATCATCTAGTTTTTACATAAGTGGGCTTGAACTATTTTAAAGAATAGAACTAACTAATACTTACGTTGCAATGTCATGAACTATCACCTGCTCATCATTGCCTTTAAAACCAAGAAAAACAAACTGTTCAGTCCACATGTGATTAACTGTCATTGTAAAGTAAAACTCAAACATCAAAACACATTAAAACAAAGACAATATAAAGCTGTATGGTTTAAGCCAGGTTTCACTAACGGCAGGGTGTTGCAGATTAGGGACAGGATACTGCAGAAGAGGCTGCAGAAGACAGAAATGGTGCAAGGAGCTGCAGCAGAGGGACATGGTGCGAGTGCTGCAGAATTGATAAAGGGTGTAGGGTGCTGCAGAAGAGGGACAGGGTGCAGGGTGCTGCAGAAGAGGAACAGGTTGTTGCATGAGGGACAGATTATAGGGTGCTGCAGAAGAGGTGCAGGGTAGGGTGCTGCAAAAGAGGGACAGGGTGTTGCAGAAGAACATATTGCAGGGTGCTGTAGAAGAGGGACAGGGTGCAGGGTGCTGCAGAAGAGGTACAAGGTAGGGTGCTGCAAACGAGGGACAGGGTGTTGCAGAAGAACATATTGCAGGGTGCTGCAGAAGAGTGACAGGGTGCAGGGTGCTGCAGAGAGGTACAGGGTGCAGAGTGCTGAAGAAGAGGGACAGAGTGCAGCGTGATGCAGAAGAGGTACAGGGTGCTGCAGAAAAGGGACAGGGTGCTGGGTAATGCAGAAGAGGTACAGGGTGCAGGGTGCTGCAGAAAAGGGACAGGGTGCAGGGTGCTGCAGAAGAGGTACAAGGTGCTGCAGAAAAGGGACACGGTGCTGCAGAAGAGGGACAGGGTGCTGCACAAGAGGTATGGGGTACTGCAGAAGAGGGACAGGGTGCTGCAGAAGAGGCACAGGGTGCTGCAGAAAAGGGACAGGGTGCTGCAGAAGAGGGACAGGGTACTGCAGAAGAGGGACAGGGTGCTGCAGAAGAGGTACAGGGTACAGGGTGCTGCAGAAAAGGGACAGGGTGCTGCAGAAGAGGGACAGGGTGCTGCAGAAGAGGGACAGGGTGCTGCACAAGAGGTATGGGGTACTGCAGAAGAGGGACAGGGTGCTGCAGAAGAGGTACAGGGTACAGGGTGCTGCAGAAAAGAGACAGGGTACTGCAAAAGAGGCACAGGGTGCTGCAGAAAAGGGACAGGGTGAAGGGTGCTACAGAAGAGGGACAGGGTGAAGGTTGCTGCAAAAGAGGGTCAGGGTGCTGCAGGAAAGAGACAGAGTGCAGGGTGCTGCAGAAGAGGTACAGAGTGCAGGGTGCTACAGAAGAGGGACAGGTTGCTGCAGAAGAGGGACAGGGTGCTGCAGAAGAGGTACAGGATGTAGGGTGCTGCAGAAAAGGGATAGGGTGCTGCAAAAGAGGGACAGGGTGAAGGGTGCTACAGAAGAGGGACAGGGTGAAGGTCACTGCAGAAGAGGGTCAGGGTGCTGCAGAAGAGGGACAGAGTGTTAATGGAGAAAAGAGCACATTGTATATGGCCGTGAAGAACTTGGACATAATTAATATGACAGAAATTGCTAGGAAATGTTTTTATTTGAAGTAGTGTATGTTTCAACTGATAGATATTTAAAGTTTGTATTTATAATCACTTTATAAGTCTTAATCAGAATAAATTAAATATTTAACAGTCTTAAGCATTTAATTCTATGAAAGCTGAAGGGTGCCCATGCTTGCCTTCATGAGGACGAAAGGGTGTTTCAAAAAAAGGATAAGATGTTGCATCCTGCCATAATTCTTCGCATAATTTAAAACCGGACCTGTTAATGTGTTACATTCTCAACAAAATTTGTGATCAAGAATTCCTGAAAAAATAATACAGTAATTGTGTACCTCCAGAAAACAAGGTGGTGTTATGGATGTCAAAGGCAATACAAAAGATGTTGCTGTGGTGCTCTCCCTTCATGGCTCGGGGCTTGCCTATGTCCGATAGTGCCTTCTCCATGTTCCAAACTAATACACGCCTGTCATCGCCTCCTGCAGCATATAATAATAGTTAATTAGTTAAGTTTGAGTTTTTAGGATGACACACTCAGTACTGTCAACTTTTTGTATGCTGCTTATATGGGTAATAATGAGCTGCCCAGTTAACCACCTCAAGTTCTGTGCTAGTGTTCCAGTACTTGTGAGTTTTGAGTTAGCACAAGGTGCATTTTTTTTTCTACCAAATTTAAAATTATACATTGATGTTTATATTATTGTCCACTTTTCTTATCCTTCATTTGCATTTTCTATTGTTTGACGATATTTGATCATTTGATGAGGGTGTTCCAAATGCACATTCTGTTTGATTAAAGTTGAATAGCTCTGCCTACTAGCGATGTTCCAATCATTGGCTGACATGCAAAACAAATTATCAGATTACATGTATGAGATTATCGATTATGAGAACACATGTTATAGGCTGATCACACAAATACACAAGAAGCTGTCATAATACAATGACAAGGCATCAGGCATAAATAGGGCAAGATGAATGTATGTATGTATTTCTTTAGACCTTGCGGTCAAGGATAACCCGTGAAAGTGCAAGCACTTATTTCCAACGGGGTCCTTTGTTTTTGCTGAAGTCCGGGTGCGATACCCTAGCTCTTTTTCGAAGAGACCCCTTGGTTCTTTTAAGTGCTCGATGTAAAGCACCGATACACGGGTACAGCTTTCCTGGGTTAACTGGGTACTGAGTACACCACTTTTCCAAGCACTACCCTTTTAATGCCGAGCGCCAGGCAAGGGAGCTACTTGTACCAATTTTTAACGTCTTTTGGTATGACGCGGCCAGGGATCGAACCCACCACCTCCCGCTCTGTAGGCGGACACTTAACCACTAGGCCACAGAGACGGTTAAAATGGTTAAGATAAAAGGCCAGTATAGTGTACTTCCAGCAGTCATAAGGACAGCATGCTTCGATGCATGCTCCAAACACGGAAATATTAGTATGAAATTTATCTGGGTAAGTTAGCTCATTTTATGGAGCAGGTGAATGGCAACAGCCAAATACGAGTCTCCAGGTCTTTTTATGAGCCAGAGATCATTTGGTGCCTAATAATAATGGACTTGGGACATGCACACTTTTTTAGGGCTAGGTAGCTCAGTTGATGAAGAACCTGAATTGCAAGCAGGGGGTTTCCTAGTTGCAAATAATAGACATACAAAACTGCATTATTTAAATTCCTATCTGTCTAAATGGGTTGGTGAAAAAACAGGGTTTTTATAAAAAAAAATAGTTTTTAGAGAAGTATTTGATGTTTGAAATAATATAAATGGTTAGTTTCTTATTTAACCGAGAAGGATTTGCATTATAAAAAATCTGTCCATATACAGTTATTTGGACTAAGGGGTTCCCATGTTCAACACCCAGATAGTACACACTTTTCTGAACCTGTTATGATTGATATACTGTATAGTATTTTGTTATTTAATAGGAGTACCTGAAGACATGTATTGTCCTACTCCATGTGAAAATTCGATTGCATTAACGCATCCATAGTGACCAACAAGGTCTTTTGAATAAAGAGTGTGCTGATCTGAAAACTTTTGTCGGAAAAACGCATCTTTCCGCGGTGCGTAATTCACAGATCTCTCATTCAAAAAACTTATTATTTGTTTATTGGCACTTAAATTTTTATTTAAAGCCATCTTTTTTAAATATTGGTAGACCCCTCAAATCATGACATCGTCAAATCATGAAAAAGTATCAATGACATATTTTATTAATTTGTTGATTTTTAGACGGAAGCGGAAACAGACGATCCAGTATATTGTTTCAAGTGAATACGGCATCATTGCAAACGGTCTGCAGGATCTTCTATTACTCTTATATGATCACTTCAGACAGGGGCCCATATTCGCTAACGTCATGAGTTTAATCTTCCAAATCAAGAGGCAGAACTGGATATTAATTGTAAATAATATGATTATAAATAATGGTATTGTTATGTCGGGTGACGAACGAAGTGTAGACTGGTACCCTACCTTACTTTTCCTACAGGTACATGTGTGTAAGGTCGGGTAACCCGAGCCAAAAGTATTGTTTTAGGCCTCATCTACCATTTTCTTTTTGGAGATATTTGTGGAAACGACGATTTTCTTTTTGGATTATTTGACCTAATAAAACTAATGCCTAGGATGTTTATTTTTCGCTCCCAAAATTAAACGTGACTACACAATGGGCAGAGATAGTGGGTCAAATAAGTGAGAACTCCAAATAAGTGCGGCATCGCTGCACTTTATCCATTTTCTGTATACTGCATACTGCAAAAATGAACTCTAACATGTCAGTAGAAGCTAGTAGGGTTGAGACGATAGTAAACCACGTATCAATGTATAGTGTAACAAATTTAATTTATCAAAGACTTGTGCATAGATTGTAATCAAGAATATTGCTTATGTTTATGTAACGATGCTTCTTTTTCAAAGAATCTTATCATACGTTACATATAAATACTCAACTTTAATGATACAAAAAAGCTGCACGGCTACAGTATTACAATAATTCAGAAATCCTTTTTATTATATATCCTAAAACATACTAGTTGAGTTAAATTGGACGTAATGCACCAGTCAATTGTAACCACGCCCCCCCCCCCCCAGGTCTGGAGAATAGCGAGGACTTTGGCTTTTGGTCCAGCCAACCCCGGCTAAGATCCCCGAACAGTTGGTAAATCCCCGACAAATGCCACCGCACCCCAGGGACCATAGATAAGGGCTATCCCCGGTATACCCCCGGACCTGGGGGGGGGGCGTGGTTACAATTGACTGGTGCATAAAGACTAACATGCTATTAGTTTAATCTTTAGTTGTGCCTATTATTGTGTAATAGCTGTGAAGTATGTGAATTTTATAAATTAAAGATGTTGATAATTTTTGTAACTATGCTTTGGGTGTCCGTCTGCAATCCTAAAATGCGGCTGTTCTGGTTGTTCTTTCATATTGTAGGTGATTACAACATTGGCTATGTAGTAGACTTATTCAAAGTGCACACTGACGCTTACACAACTAATCAAATCACCTACTCGTATAATTAGCAGAACCTCAACTAAAATTGATTATATTTGTTCATATGATGTTTATAAAATAAGCGAAGTTTATGTAATAATTTTATCAAACTAGGTTTTAACAATTGTCAAACGGTTAAGAGAAGTCATTTGGATATACACTCACAAAGTAAGTTTACATAACTTAAACATACTGGGTTTTTAAACAACAAATGTTGTAAATACAATTGACATTTCCTTTTATCTTCTCGAAAAAATGAAGTTTACACAACAATTTACGATCATCTTCTAAAAAGGATATTGCCAAATTAAATTTTAAACACGACACATGAAACCCTCATCCACTTATTATAGCATACTATTTTGGAACAATTGGCCTTAAGATAACCGCTATGCTTTGACGGAACAATATTTCAGATCAAAATGAGTGTAATATTTATTTAACATAAAGTCTGATAAAAAAGATTAGACATTAATCGTAAGCATCATAATATCATTATGCATGCAGTCACCAATTTGATTATTTGTGTATTTGACTGTTTGTGTGTTTGTTCAATTCATAATGATAGCTAGTATTGTTAATACTATTAGAATGTAGAATTAAGGAATATTTTATACTTTTTTTACTAAACAACACCGGCTTTAAAATAGAATTATCAATAGTTCCTACATGCCATTGTTGTTCAAACTCCATATTTAAGTATTGTATTGTTTGTTCTTACAGTACCGATATAGCAATTAATTGTTTTGAAGCGACACAGTAATGGAATGGGGAAGCATCCACTATTATTATAGGTAATAAACAATAATCAATTAACAAGTCAGGTAATTACTTAAGACTAATATTTATATATTGAAGATGGAATCGGAGGCAATTTTTAATATGTTTCTTTAATTTACCGTCAAATATACCAGGCCACTAACTGACACTATTGCCAGTGAGCAACATTATCATCATAAAAGACAAATGACATTTGTCATGCAGAAAAAATTAAAGTGTCATGCTGTCATTTTCGCTCTATATTGAAAGCATAGCGAAAACGTCACTGCAGAAACGGTTCTTAAAATAACGTTATTTCAAGAAATGAAAGTACACTACAGTATTGTCCAAAATGTGTTTAGTGTTTTCTGTTTTGTTATCAGGAGTGGAACTTGGTTGGTTTAATTTAAGGCCGAGAACCGACAATTCAGAAAACTCATGATGAGATCCGTTATTTTGAGAACAAAGTTTGTTTCTTACTTAATCTTTAATGTCGTTTTTACCTATTTTTTTTATAATGAATGCCTATGTCGTATAACGTAACTACTGTGTGTTCGAAAAAAGTATTAAATGTAAAACAATGTGAATTTGTCTTATTTTCTTAACCGTAAAACTGTTTTGTCCCTGTTATTACATGCTTTCATTCAAATTAAATCGGGGAAATTACAACTTTCCTCTGACGGTCGCCATGACAACAGTAACAAACTATATGAACATTTTTTTCAGCTCTGTTCTAACATAACAATACATAGTTTGAAAAACCATGTCAAACTCCTGTTCTTGAGTTAATTCAAACCCTTAATTGCATTATTGATTTGAAAAGTGAAATAACGTGTTCCTTATCTTTCTGAAAAACATGTGAAAAAATAAAAAAAAAGTAAAATAACGTGTTCCTTATCTTTCTGAATAACACGTGAATAAATAATGGTAACGTTAGGGACAAGCCCATTAGCCTAATATCCAATGACGATTCCGTGACACAAGGCCAACGAGGCTCAACGATCAAGGCCGAGCTAACTTACGAGAGACAAACAACGTCACAGGGCAACAAACATATTACACGCATATCTAAATATCGCTATGAATAAATAATGATCTCGGGGTAGTCAGTGTATAATAATGATAGTTTCGGTTCACATTTAAATTGCTTCCGCGCTGTTCTTAAAAAATAGCTTTGGAAAAGAAAGACTGGTCTCAAGGATGGTATGGTTTCTTAAAAAAGGAAAATACTATTATGTTGGAAATGATAGTTCCAGTGGTACGTCTATATTCGAATGTTTTAATAACTGACCATGTTTTAGGACTATATCTTTGGCATTTGAATATAGTTACATGGAATAGATTAAGTCAGTGGCCATGAGCTTGGTGTGTTGTGATTTCTGACAATAAAACAATTTTGTTAATTCTTTGTAGTTTCAGACATATTTGACTGCAAAAATTTCCACCGTTTGAAGAATATTTAGCTTTATGTCCAAATACTTTCCTGGAATGCACAAGGTGCTAAGAATCGGCTATTTTCTATATAATAAAGAACGTTATAATAATGATCCGAAACCTCATGGGTCACTAGACTCATGATTTATGTATTTTCTATAGAATGAAGGAGAATGATATAACATGGCGCGACACCTCATGGACCACGATACTCATGATTTATGTATTTTCTATAGAATGAAGGAGAATGATATAACATGGCGCGACACCTCATGGACCACGATACTCATGATTTATGTATTTTCTATAGAATGAAGGAGAATGATATAACATGGCGCGACACCTCATGGACCACGATACTCATGATTTATGTATTTTCTATAGAATGAAGGAGAATGATATAACATGGCGCGACACCTCATGGACCACGATACTCATGATTTATGTATTTTCTATAGAATGAAGGAGAATGATATAACATGGCGCGACACCTCATGGATCACGATACTCATGATTTATGTATTTTCTATAGAATGAAGGAGAATGATATAACATGGCGCGACACCTCATGGACCACGATACTCATGATTTATGTTTTTTCTATAGAATGAAGGAGAATGATATAACATGGCGCGACACCTCATGGACCACGATACTCATGATTTATGTATTTTCTATAGAATGAAGGAGAATGATATAACATGGCGCGACACCTCATGGACCACGATACTCATGATTTATGTATTTTCTATAGAATGAAGGAGAATGATATAACATGGCGCGACACCTCATGGACCACGATACTCATGATTTATGTATTTTCTATAGAATGAAGGAGAATGATATAACATGGTACGACACCTCATGGACCACGATACTCATGATTTATGTATTTTCTATAGAATGAAGGAGAATGATATAACATGGCGCGACACCTCATGGATCACGATACTCATGATTTATGTATTTTCTATAGAATGAAGGAGAATGATATAACATGGTGCGACACCTCATGGACCACGATACTCATGATTTATGTATTTTCTATAGAATGAAGGAGAATGATATAACATGGCGCGACACCTCATGGACCACGATACTCATGATTTATGTATTTTCTATAGAATGAAGGAGAATGATATAACATGGCGCGACACCTCTTGGACCACGATACTCATGATTTATGTATTTTCTATAGAATGAAGGAGAATGATATAACATGGCGCGACACCTCATGGACCACGATACTCATGATTTATGTATTTTCTATAGAATGAAGGAGAATGATATAACATGGCGCGACACCTCATGGACCACGATACTCATGATTTATGTATTTTCTATAGAATGAAGGAGAATGATATAACATGGCGCGACACCTCATGGACCACGATACTCATGATTTATGTATTTTCTATAGAATGAAGGAGAATGATATAACATGGCGCGACACCTCATGGATCACGATACTCATGATTTATGTATTTTCTATAGAATGAAGGAGAATGATATAACATGGCGCGACACCTCATGGACCACGATACTCATGATTTATGTTTTTTCTATAGAATGAAGGAGAATGATATAACATGGCGCGACACCTCATGGACCACGATACTCATGATTTATGTATTTTCTATAGAATGAAGGAGAATGATATAACATGGCGCGACACCTCATGGACCACGATACTCATGATTTATGTATTTTCTATAGAATGAAGGAGAATGATATAACATGGCGCGACACCTCATGGACCACGATACTCATGATTTATGTATTTTCTATAGAATGAAGGAGAATGATATAACATGGTACGACACCTCATGGACCACGATACTCATGATTTATGTATTTTCTATAGAATGAAGGAGAATGATATAACATGGCGCGACACCTCATGGATCACGATACTCATGATTTATGTATTTTCTATAGAATGAAGGAGAATGATATAACATGGTGCGACACCTCATGGACCACGATACTCATGATTTATGTATTTTCTATAGAATGAAGGAGAATGATATAACATGGTGCGACACCTCATGTACCACGATACTCATGATTTATGTATTTTCTATAGAATGAAGGAGAATGATATAACATGGCGCGACACCTCATGGATCACGATACTCATGATTTATGTATTTTCTATAGAATGAAGGAGAATGATATAACATGGCGCGACACCTCATGGACCACGATACTCATGATTTATGTATTTTCTATAGAATGAAGGAGAATGATATAACATGGCGCGACACCTCATGGACGTCCACGATACTCATGATTCATGATTGCGAAAAGCTCACTTGTGAAACTGAATCTGTGTATAAAAGCAAGTCTAGTTCGTACGAAGTTTTCCCATAAAACTGGCCCTCAGTGTCATAAAAAACTTATTTAGGATTTTTTTATAGTTTCAAATAATAACTGCATTAGGTACTCTGAATTGTGTTCCTTCGTCTGCAGATAGAGTTTGGATCCCTACTTCACAGAACTTCATAGAAATACTTGGGGTTTACCTATTAGTCTATTATAATTTGTTATATTCGTAAGTTTTCTCAAGTGAATATTAAGGTAATAATAAACAGATAAAATAGTGCTTACTTAAACGAAATCTTAATCCGAATCACTTGAGAACTTGTCGGAAAAGCGATTTAAGTATGGACAAACTTGTGGTGCAGCATGATCTACAAAGAAGGGAACAGTATATACGTATTAATGAGAAATGCTATAAACATGAAATCGTTCGGACAATGTATTCGTTATTATTTTGTAAGGACATTGTACTCGCTTTGAAAATTGTCCAGAACTTTTGTTAAACACGGAACTATCACTTGAAAATTACAACGAAGCATACATTTGCAAATTTAATCAATATTTTGTAGACATTTGTTTTATATACCTGCTTTTTGCGCTAAAACACACGGAGTTCAGATTTATACGGAAAATGTACGCGCAGAAATAAAATCTGTATCGAGTTTCAGGCTAAAACTAAGCAAACCTCCGAAAAACAAAACAAAAACACGCGAGTAAACTGTGTTACAATGCGGATGCTCTGCACCTATTCTAAAGATCATACCTTAATATTCACCATCCGTAAATGCCAAAATTATACGTTGAATCGGGCGAATTATTCACCATCTTGTTCGGCCGATGAACTATAGCGATCACGTGATACTCCCCTGTCACAGGTTTGTGATTGTTGGTTTTTATGTTCTACGTCATTGACGTTGACACTGTGCCATTAAACGGGGTTATGGTTAAACTTTCGACTACTGGATTTGTTTCTGTAGTTTTTCACCCAGTTACTTGGTATTTGGACAGCATTTTTGGCCAGTCGAGCCACCTGATTCGAGCGATTTGGTCCCTAGGTAGATCTCTTGGACTCACTGTGTGGGAACGGACACCGGATACAGCTCAAAAAGTGATCAATCGATAAGGGTTTGGTTTTGACACATGGACAGTTTTCTATCATTTTTTTTGTATTTTATGGTGATATATTTAACAAAATCGAAGAGTTTTGAATTACTTGATACTGTGCAATATACGACTATGATGGAAATGTGTCTCCTCTTTTGTATAATAGCCCAATTCTCGCCGAAAAATGCATGATCGCTCACAAATGTTCATTTATGTGGTACGATTTCAAACATAAATCAACAAATGGAAAGTAAGAATAAAAACTGAATCGAGCGATTTCATTGTAATTACATAATCTAGTAATGTGTAAAATATCAATATGATATATTTTGTTGTTACGGAGATATTCATACCTTTTGATGCCCTGGCAGTGTACTGGGGATAGATGAAGCAAATAAATAACTGCACAGGGGATAGCTATTAAGTGGACTGAGGATAGTAACGATGTATTTCGAAAAACGAGACTGTGATAATGATTACGGCTATTTATCTATACGCGAGCTCGAGGGAAATTGTTCGATGTTGTCCATATCGAGGGATGAGAGCAAAAACATGCTGTTGTTCTTTGTATCTGTATGGACTTAAAACTGTTTCATTCATACATATTAGTCAACCATGATGTGTTTTTTCACAAGCATCAATATCTAAATATTTGAAATACGCCGGTAATCTGATTTATTGAGAAACACAAAACATATGGCCGTAGAATTTATGTGGTGTTTGCTATTCATATATATAATATTGCTTTGTAAATCAAGTAGGTACGTTTTTTTTGCAAACAGAAAGTCACCAGTAGGGATATTGTGATCAAATTTGGAACACGTAAAGCTTTGTTCTAAGCTTGGGTCGATGTTGGTATAACTTAGAACAAAATAATGGTCTCTGCTCGTTCACTTTAGTGAGAAAGAATGTATTGTGACCAACCCTGATATTTACGCAGCTTGCATATATACGCTCATTTAGGAGAGCACGGATCAAACTCATCGTTAACTAAAGTTTGCTCAATAATTTCTTATCAAAATGTACTCTCACTTTTTGCAGATTATTTGAAAGTTCGAAATAGACATATACATGTATAGTGTATATTAATAGTGTTACTATAAATGTTTGTCCCATTTTACATGTTATCACCAGGACACACATTTCTCAACTTTGAAGATATCCCCAGTACATAATACGGCTATCCCCAGTACAGTACTGTGAACATTTCTAAGGGCATATCTTAAACAGTTTAAAACTTACAATGCCATTTCTTACAATAAAAATAGTTGAGCTTATTCTTGTGAAATTCTTCGATTCAGATTTTTTATTTATTCGATATATTTCCTAAAAATAACAATACTTGTCCCTTTAAAGACACCTATATGAAAATATTTAAACACAATCGTTAGATTTTGCCTTATAATACCTGGAAATACATCATTAAAATTACGACGACCATTTGCTTTTAAGTATTAATTTATTAGACACAAAATGAACCTTAAAGTCCGCAAGCTGTGTGGTAGTAGGTCATACTTTAAAAAGATCGAAAATGATATTAATTCAGTTAATTGTTTATTTTCATGTTATGAAATTGCTACAGTTTTTTCACAATTCGTTTCCTACTAAATAACT
Organism: Mya arenaria; assembly: GCF_026914265.1. Taxonomy (NCBI): domain Eukaryota; kingdom Metazoa; phylum Mollusca; class Bivalvia; order Myida; family Myidae; genus Mya; species Mya arenaria. The sequence goes on from NC_069132.1 coordinate 1,682,173, forward strand.
ATTCATGAGCACCACAACCTATTCATTGGCACCACGGTGCTGTTCATGAAAAATAAACTGTCACATTTTCACTCATGCATATTTGCACCGTTTTTAACTGTGCTCTGTTTGGTATATAAATGAATGTTGTTTTGTACCAGGGAGCTTTTTTAACTGGATATTGTTTAGACCACATTTGGATGTTAAACTCGCCTTTGAATTATTACGAACAAAGAATTAAAAGTTTGAAAAGTGATTCTTCTTCTTTGTTAATAAACTCTGATTAAAAGTGTGGAAGTCGAAGCTAATTTTACACTCCAATAAATTACAGTGATAAAAGTGTTTGCTTCGCCACATTGAATGGTCCCGCAAGCCGGATTCGAGGCCAGTGTCTACAGTCTACAGTGCGAATAATGTGTTAACAATCAACTTAAAGAAACTCTGTGGGTTGTAAAAGCGTGATGAAGTAGTGTCAAAGTATCTAAATGAATATTTTAAATATTAAAAAGTTAAATTTTGCAAAAGGATGTATGTTTAGTGTTTGTTAAAGTTTAGCATTAGAATAGTGGCATAATGGCGGGTATCACGTATATAAAATGAACGAGGACTCGTTTAAGACATACATTGGAATCGAAAATTGAAAAAGCAAAGGATTTACTTAAAAGTGATGAAAGAGAATTGGTTAAAGCGGAAATCATAGACGGTGTATTGAAAAGATTCATATTGTAAGGGTTGAGGATAAAAGCGAACAATTGGTATCGGGAATGGACGAAAGAGATAATGAAGGAATAGATGCGATAATGAATGCATATTGTAGTCTATGTTCATATGCAATGGATATTTGCATAGATCTTAAACAGTTTAAAGAAAAGTTGTTTCAAGTTCAAAAGAAAGATATGAGGCCTAAAGTTGAGTCACAAGAAGAGTCCAGTATCAGTGAAATCGTTCAGTTGCAACGGAACATGCAACAACTTTTAGCAGCTCAAATGCAGGAGCAGGAGTTTTCACGTAAAAAGGAGGCAGACCAAGTGAGTGAAGTGAAATTGCCAAAGATTGGAATGCCTGTGTTTAATAGTAATAAAACAAAGTGGGTGGAATTTTGGGATTGTTTTCAGTGCGCCGTTAACAACAATAAAAAGATTTCAAATGTTGAAAAGTTCAATTAGATCTGCACTATAACCAACTTATTAACTTGCATGCAGCATCAAACAAAGTGAACAGTCAGAGGGACTGTAAGACAATATCGAACAACACTTGCGAAGTTTGGAAGTCCGAAACAAGACATCAATCAGGACGTTTTTGTGTCTATTATTCGTTCAAAGTTACCCGAAGATGAATTGATACAGCTTGAGGTCCAGAACGGTGTTGAAAAAAGGTGGACAGTATTGGCACTCACTGAACGATTACGCGAATACGTTGTTGTTTGTGGCAATGAAAGTTATTGACCACGAAAGGGCGGAAATTGTGTATCATTCTCGCAACAGAAACCATTGATACGTAACGATTACGCTAAGCGTACCCACTAATCAGCTCAAGTGCTAACTGCCGGTTTCTCAACACGACAATGCAACGGGAACTCTAAACAGGTGATCAAGAAATGTCATTTTTGTGGCGCACACCACTGGAGTGATGAGTGTGACAAATATAGAACTATAAATGAACGAAAGAATCGGATTAAAGGGAGATGTAAAAAGTGCTTGAAGGATGGCCATTTATTCAGGGAATGTAAAAGCAATAGGACATGTGTTTACTGTGGTGAAATGAATGTTCATCATAGAAGTTTATGTCCGAAGAAGTTTCAGTTGAAACATTCATTAGCAAATGTGGTGAATGAAGTAGAACAGTCTAATGATGTAAATGATGAAACTGGACTTATGTCTATGAATGAAATGGTTTTAATGCAGACAGCATTGACAAATGTGTGTAATCCAATGACGAAGGAATCGACTCAAATCCGACTTCTGATGGACTCAGGATTACTTCGAAGCTACATTACTGAAGTTCTTGCACGAAAGCTTGCCCTACGGACAGAAGGGGAAGAAGAAATACATCTTATTACATTTGGTTGTACAACAGCGAAACTGGTGTCGACGAAATACACAAAAATCAACGTGAAACTAAAAAGGGTAAACATATGCAAATAACAGTGAATATTGTACCATCCATCAGTGGTTATCTTCATAGGAAGCCATTTAATGATTTATCTTCTGACCGAGTGCAAGATATTGTGAAAAGTGCGGATCTAGCAGACGTTATTCCTACAGAAAATGAAACTTCTGCTATTGAACTGTTGGTAGGAAATGACTACTATTTGGACTTTATTCACTGTGAGAAAATAGAAGTTTGCCCTGGATTGTATTTGCTTGCGTCCAAACTGGGTTGGATATTGAGCGGCAGAATTGGTGATACGATACTAATCTCGAACAATCAAGTCTATTGATACTTTCCAAGAGAAGTGACATTGCCGATTTGCATGCATTTGCAAGGATTGATGCATCAGAACCCACAAAAACAGAGATTGAGGACTTATGGAACATTGATTCTATTGGAATAGTTGACAATGGTAGTGACAAAACAGCTTATGCCATTGCGACATTCAAAGACACTCTAAAATTTGAAGAGAACAGATACCAAGTAGCATGGCCATGGAAAGACGAAAATCCAGATTTACCTACAAACAAGGAGTTAGCTATGGGACGACTAAGATCAACGGTGAACCGTATACAAGCAAAGCCAGAAGTTTTGGAGAAGTACAATGAAGTAATCATGGATCAGTTAAACAAAGGGGTCATTGAAAAGGTTACGAAAACGGAGCCTAGCAGACTAGGCATCACGCCGTAATAAAGCCCGACAAATCAACAACAAAATTAAGGGTAGTTTACGATGCGTCCGACAAAACAAAAAAAGGAAAACAAGATATTGAACCAGTGTTTATATCGGGGCCCACTGATGTTAAACGATTTGACAGGAATTCTTCTGCGTTTTCGGACTCACCCAATTGCAGTTGTTGCCGATATTGAAAACGCATTCTTACAGATTGGATTACAAAAAGACCAACGTGATGTGACTAGATTCCTTTGGTTGAAGAATATTAAAACACCCACTACAGAGAAGGGAAACATGCAGGAATATCGTTTGAAAAGAGTACCTTTCGGAGTTATTTCAAGCCCATTCTTGTTGGGTGCCACCATAGAATCACATCTGGACTCGTACAATGGTGACATACCGGATACCATCAAAAGAGACATTTACGTTGACAATCTGATCACTGATACAAATACTGTTTCTGAGGCAAAAGAGTTGTACACTGCATCAAAACACATGTTTAACGAGGGTTCAATGAATCTAAGAGAATGTTTTGTTTACAATGATGAAGTGGCTAGAACTTTTGCAGCAACAAATAAAGCGGACAGAAAAGCGACAAAGATTTTAGGTCACGATTGGGATTTGAAAACTGATTCCTTGTCAATCAAATCATCATCATCGGACATATTTCAAAAGGGCGTGTCAAAGCGCAAAGTGCTGAAACAGCTTGCCTCCATGTTCGATCCCTTGGGTTTACTAAGCCCCGTTGTTTTACAAGGGAAAGTGTTTCTTCAGCAACTTTGGAACAAGAAAGTTGATTGGGACGAACCTTTGTCTGATGAAGACATATAAGAGTGGAAACATATCGAACAAGACCTAAAAATGTGTCGAACGGTCAAATTTATAGAAATATAAGCATATCAAATCCTGAACAAGTGGAATATCGCCTCCTTTGTTTCTGAAATGCATCGGAAAAGGCATGTTCAGCAATGATATACCTGCATCAATCATCAGAACAGTTAGCAAAGTGTGACCTCGTATTTGCTAAAACACGATTAGCGCCAGTAAAAAAGATCACTATTCCCTAACTGGAATTGTTAGCTGTAGTGATCGGTTTTCGATGTTTGAACTTTGTTAAGGAAAACATGAATTTACCAATTACTAACTTACATTTATGGACTGATTCACAATGTGTGTTGCAGTGGATACGTAGTGATAAACACTTCAACATGAGAGGTGGCCAGAAAACGAGGTCTTAGTTGACGAAGAATCTCTTGTTATTATCAAGGCAGACCTTGATGAGACAACCAAAATTTTCGAGAATGTGCTTGTAACCCCCCCTCAAAAGGTAAACAATAAAACGATTCACCAATCGCATAAAAGTCCATTGGGCATTAATGTCAACGGATATTCTTCAGTCACAAAGCTTCTACGTGTTACGACGTTAGCGCTACGGTTTATCATAAGAATTGCAAAAGCGAGAAACGAACAATGAATTTCTTACAAGTGCTGAAATTAAGGATGCAGAGCAAAGATGGACAAAACATGTTCAAATTAAAAATTATGTGGACGTGTTTGAGGTTATTGCTAAAAACAAGCAGACAAACATGCAAAGTCAATTAGGGGTGTACGTTGACCAAAATGGTTTACTTCGTTGTAAAGGCAGATTGGAAAATGCAAATATTAGTGACTTCCAATACTGCTGCCAAAAGGAGACAGATTCACAAATTAATCTTGTCATTGAAGACGTATACAAGTACAAAGCGGCGTTTCACAGACACTCTCTTCTCCCAGAATGCGTTTTTGTGTTCCCCATGGTCGCGCTTCGGTTAAGTCCGTTCTGAAAACATGTAGTGTGTGCCGTCGACACGAAGGCGGTGCTTACAAGTTACCGCCCATGTGTTCGTTTCCAAAGTCTCGTGTTACGGAAACAAAGCCATTTATGAGAGTCGGGTTGGATAACCTTGGACCACTATACATCAAAGATAGTAATAAAGACCAAAAAGTATGGATTTGCTTGTTAACGTGCCTCGTGACTAGAACCATCTATCTAGAGCTCGTGTGTGATATGTCCACATCGGAATTCCTTCTATGTTTTAAACGTTTTATCGCACAGAGAGGCACTCCAACACATATCTAATATTTGGAGCTATGTTTCAAATGCTGGAATTAATTGGACATTCAATGTTGAGCTCGCTCCCTGGGTGGGAGGGTTCTATCAACGTTTGGTCGGGTTAGTTAAGCGATCCCTACGAAAAACAATTGGGAGACGATTGCTGACAATTTCCCAGTTTCAAACATTAATAAAAGAAATCGAATCTGTGTTAAATTCGAGACCGTTGGTGTACATCGATAACGATATTATTTCTAATATTGCTATTACACCATCGCACTTCCTCACACTTAATCCAAACACAGGTATTCCTGATCTAAAATCTCTGAAGATAGTGACTACCAACCAAAGAGAAAACTACTGATGTAAATGATGTCGTCATTGTGAATGACACTTGTTCTCGTGGGCTTTGGAAATACGGAAAAGTGATCAAATTAACAAAGAGTAGAGACAACCGCATAAGATCCGCGTCGGTACTCGTTCCTTCAGGTCGGGAAATACGACGACCTATCAATCTATTATACCCGTTATTATACCCGTTAGAAGTATCGGATCAAGACGTTGTTAACAACAAGTGTTTAGATGGAGCATCATCTGTATTCTATGATAAAACACGCAAAATCAGACCTGTAAGAGATGCATATATGAAAGCTGCAAAGAAAATAAAACAATGGTTGACGAATGGCAAGGAATAAAATTATCATTTAGTTTTAATCATATTCTTCTACAAACTAGAACATGGAGTACAAAATGAATGTGTGCGAGTTTTGTCATAGGGAATATAAACATGCGAACACCTTAAAAATACATGTTGAAGAAAATCATGTGGACTTAAAACATTACCCGTGCATCATTGCATTGTGTAAGGCAAGGTTTATAAGACGTGGCTACCTCACTACTCACCTAAGAAAAGTGCATACATTTGAAAGGGTATCGGCTAAAAAGTTTGCAAAAAAGTGAAAAGTGTGAAATGGTCACCTATAAAGGAAACTATGCATAACAATGTATTTGGATTAGACGACATAAGTGATGACGAACTACCTGGATTACCCGCTCCGTCTCTCACAATTATACGTGAGAAGTATTTAAGCCTGACGTCGAAGAGATTTCTGATGTAGAAACATCCGAAGCAACAATAGGCCATCTTGGTTCACTTATCGACTATTTCCCAACTATAACAGTGCCGACATGCAAACCGACGCCATGACAATATGTTGGGTGACGACGAGGCAGTCGTTACCAAGGACGCCATTATGGATAAAAATGGCGACTTTGATGTCGTCACAGAAGACATGAACGTGAGTGACATCCCCGATTACGTCACGGTGGACGTGTCAGATAACAACAACAACAATGAGCTATTGTAGCTTATTGAGGGACACAGTTACGACGACGTTTGTGAAGAAATTGGTGGGATATCCGTTGGTGACGCTGAAGTAGAGGGGCTCTAGATAATGTCAACGTTGGTGACGCGAGTAGAGGTGTTGCGGTTAACGCTAATATCATCAAGGCTGGCAATTCCCCAGTATCCGTCAATGTTAATGACGCTGACGTTGGTGTAACTTCAGATGACATTGGTGTTGTGGACGCTGACATTGGTGGTACTCCAGTCGTGGATGTTGGTAACGTCGACATGGGTGTTGCTCAAGATATTGTAGATGATGATGATGATGATGATGATGATGATGATGATGATAACATAAGTTCTGAAGATAGTGTGGTATCTATAAGCAGTGATGAGAATTGTGAAAAAGTGTTAATAACTACAATAAACCTCACCTTATCAAAAACAAAAAAAATGAAAAAAAGGAGTTGTTAGGTCAGCTTCTATTGGTCATTCTAAGAATATTTGTGAAAACCATATTGAAAACAACATTAAGAATGTATTTGACTATGTACACAATGAATTTAAGGAATATGTTAAATTTTTTCGTGAACATAAGACATTAAGTGAACAATATTTTTCTAACAGTTATTAACATAAAGTGTATTGTTGATTGTAGTTTGAATTTTTGAATGTTAGTTGTTTCTTGTCTTGTGTCCAGAATGTCGCGATTTATTCGTTGTATATAAATGATAAAAACATTTCTTATACCTTGGAGCGTTAAGTTGCACCGTTCTTTTTGCACCGTTTTAATTTTCCCGCCTTTTTGAACGGTGCTGTTCATGGAGAATAAACTGTCACGTTTTCACTCATGCATATTTGCACCGTTTTTAACGATGCTCTGTTTGGTATATAAATGAATGTTGTTTTGTACCAGGGACCTTTTTAACAGGATATCATTTAGACCACTTTTAGATGTTAACTCACGTTTGAACTATTACGAACAAAGAATTAAAAGATTTCACTTCGCTTTCCGATCTTTTTTCAAAATTAGTCTACAACATTCTTATTTTTTGATCAATTTAAAATATAAAGCGATTATGAAGCCTTTTCATTTATTTGTTCAACAAAAAGAAATATTTGTAAAAAAAAAACGAGTAACGAGTGGATTTCACGTCTCAAAAGTGAATTTCACTTCTCGAAACCTGGATTTCACTTCGATTTCCGACCTTTTATCAAAATATGTTTACAACTTTCTTATTTTTTGATCAATCTGAATTTTTTTTAAATATAATCATATTATGAAGCCTTTTCAATTATTAGATCAACAAAAAGAAATATTTGTTAAAAATAAATGAGTTATGAGTGGATATCACGTATAAAAAAGTGGATTTCGCTTCGATTTCCGATCAATTTTCGAAAAATTGCTCTAACTTCTTCATTTTTTGACAAATATAAATCAAATTTGAAATAAAAACCCTTCATGAACCGCATTCCAATATACAAACAATAATTTTTATCTTATATTCAAAATGAATGAGTAATAAGTAGATTTCACATCTCAAGAAATGGGTTTTACCTCGATATCCGATCAATTTTCGAAAAATTGCTCTAACTTCTTTATTTTTTGACAAATTTAAATAAAAATTGAAATATAAACCCTTCATGTGGCACTTTCCAATATGTAGACAATAATTTTAATCTTTTAATCAAAATTAATGGGTGACGAGTGGATTTCACTACTCGGAAACTAGATTTCACCTCGATTTCCGATCAATTTTCGATAAAATGCTTCTTCATTTTTTGACAAATTTCAATAAAATTTGAAATATAAACCCTAATATTTGTATCATCATCCATACAGTGGCAAATTTGGAGAAACTAATATTCAATAATAGTAGGACTTTGAGAACACTTTAAACTACTGTCAACTACTCACATTGGTTTAACTGTTTTTGAAATTAAAAGTATCAGAGATGTTTTTAAATTTTATAACACCAGAAAATCAAATATCGTACTGACTGGAGTACGGTAGTTTTTAACTTTTTGCATGTAGAAAGGTTTTCACGTTCCATTTTGATGTTTGTTTTCGAGCCTCAAATGAGGCCAACTTGCTAAACGCGAACAAATCAGTCGCTTGTTGGAAACATTTTGCCGAGACATTAAGACAAAAGTATAGGTAGAATATATAGATATCTTTATATATGTATTTTGCCTATGATTTTATAATTATTTTGAATGTGTTTACATTGCAAAAAGCGAAATACCTCCGGGGGCATCTCAGGATTTTCGTTAATATTACAAGAAGTACAAACGGGGGTAAATTAATCTCACCTCCAGACATAGGGCAATTTTGCACCTGATGGTAAATTTACCCCTGTGTATATTTGCGTTAATACGCTCATATTCACTCCTAGGGTTGGTTTTACCAATATTTATTTTGATTATATAATAAGTTCAAGAACAAACGAACTAGCAAGTAGACAGATAAGCACAAAGTATTCATGCTAGTCAATATTTAAAAGTATGAGATATTAAGAATCAGTTCCACTTGCAATTAAAGTCCACATTTACCAAATTGAGAAGTAAGAATACATACTCCTAAGTCTCTCTTCTGTATAATATTACGTGTCTGTGCTGTAGAACTTTTACCAACTTATACCATACCATTTCATGTTTTCTGTGACTGTGGTACACATTCGTCTTAAGTTAATGCATTCTTTCAGTTCTCATTTACGTTTTTACTTTATTTGGGATTGTTGGGATAAGAGCGAGGTTGTGCACAACAAACTAGTTCAAACCCCCAATAAATTGACATTTTACTGACCGATCCAAGGCGGTACCTAACAAACCTTGATAAACACCCCTAGTTCTAGGTATACTATATGTAGTATGTTGTTTCTAGAGCTTTGTGTTATTGTTCGATGTTTCTGGTTTGTGACTTTTTTGTGTTCTATGTCATTGGCGTTGACCTTGTGCCTTTAAACGATGATTATGTTTACACTTTCGACTTCTCGTCTTGTTTCTGTAGTTTTTCGTATACATATTGGCAATTTGCATCAATTTTATCTTTGGATGAATGTTGAGAAGCATGTTCAAACATTTATCTTCGAAAATAGTTGCTGCTTTTAGTATAATGATAGCATCTTTCCCATAGACGGATTCAGATGCCTGTTTTAATACTTCCCCATTATCATCACTGGAAGTTATCAAAATAATCATCCTTGTTTGTGAGCTAATAATCCATGCAACTGTTTTAAAATACTATGCCTTAAAAGACAAACCGTATACACGAACTCGGCTATGGCAATCCAATGGGCATGGCCCCAATATCAAGACGCACTTGAGGTTTAAATTTCTTAGCTGTAAACGAAGAATTGGTGAAACTATCGGTTATTGTAGCTGGAACGCAAAAATATGAGAGACGTCTCGTAATTGACGTCAGTGGTATATTTTGAGGAGTCATAGTTTCAAAACTGTTACGAATATTGAAAATGTAAAAACAGTCCCTAATTGGGCATATGCTCTTCTATTCGTATACCAATTTTCAGACAGTAACTCGCAAAAAAAATCATAGTCGCGTTCCACCTTAAGTCAAATCTCATTCTCAGTCTCAATTCTCAATTTTACCATAAAGCATAAACAGTTTTTAGAAATCATTTATACTTTTACACCTCTTAAAAGCGCATTCTATCATAGAATATGCTGATTAAGGCCTTTGGTCAAGATTCAGAGAGAAGTATATTTTACAGCCAAAATTGTATTTGAGTACATTTCATCGTTTTTCAACAATTACTGAAATATATTTTTGTTCAACAATTGGTTTTCATTTAGATATTTCCAAAATCTTTTTATGAACACATTTTATGAGAAAATACGTTTTCAACGAGTATAAAAACATTCAATGTTTTAAATCATACGATGCTTTTATGTGATAAATTGAGTTTGAGAATTGACTTGAGTATTTGTGTGACATTTGGGCCTGGTTTTCAAACCTGTTGTTAGATACTTCGGGTTTGCATCAATATATTTTCATGCATTTATGTCTGAAACAATATTATAATGCTAACCATCAAATCTAGGTTGTTTTCAGGCATTTTTTCCTTCTGGCTTTAATATTTATCTCGCGGTGATTAAATTAATATTTGATTGATAGGATTGTCCAATAAGTTGTAGTTAAATGGCTTTTTACTGACAAGACCCTGCTAGATGTTCACAATTTCATGATACAAATAAGAAGGTAGAACTGTCTGCTACACTAAGGGAAAGGTAAATAACGAATTGATAAATCAAAAAAAATGTCAGCTGCATACTACTAGATTTTTATTTTTTGAAAGAGCAAGAAGTATCCAGTTATTCATTGCATTTTCATATACTATATATAGATAAATACTTCTATTTCAAAACAACAAAAAACTTAAACATTAATCTGATCTCCTTCATCGTTTTAAATAAAGTGTTTTGAAAAGCGGCCATGTTTAAATTAAAACGGCCGCCACAGAGGCCATTTTGGACTGTTCGAAAATCAGGTTCAGATGATACGCATTCATTGTTAATATAAAACCCCAATTTACTGATAATTTGATAATATTAGATTGCTCTCTTTTTCTGCGCAAACGTATAGATAAAATGAGCATTCGAAAATGCTAATGTTTATGCTTACCTCACTAAGTGCACGATAACTCCTATAATTGCATTAAAATAGCCACACTATTAGGCTAGTATAACACAAACTTTACTTTTATATGTAACATTGATATAATCAACAGCGCATATCAAAGCAAAACAATCATTTTAATTAACACTTTCTTGCCTTTCTTATGGTTTAAAAAGAAACTTCTGTGTTGTATAACAATATAGCCAACTGCGATGCCATAATCGTCAATGCAATATTATAACTTACTTTTTATGCGATCAGATTCATTTTGTTTGCCAAAGAGTGCATACTCTGTGTCACCTCCTATGTAAAAATGTCTATTAAATTGCTTATATAAAATGCTTTCTGTTTTCCTTGCGGTTGTACGGATCTGTTCAAGTTTCTTGTCGCCATATACAGTCCTGAGCATGCGCAAGTGGTCCTCAGTGTCAGACTTCCGGTGAAAAAATCCCTCTTGGAGATAGACGGTACAGTCAATGGCGGCTTGAGGGACGCTAACATTAAGAAACTGCGCGAGCTTTCATAACTCTGTGCGCAAGTCTGCTTTAAGAAGGTCATACTGTAAAATGTAGACTGGTCCACGGAACGTTGAACATGTCGTGTTAGGCAAGGTTATGAACCATCTTAAAGAACGATTAAACAATTTCTTTGAGGCTGAAAAACAGGGATTTTATTAAGGAGACATGCAAAAGTTGAATATAAAAGTTTACCTAAAATGAATAGGAATATTAACGAAGTGCCACTATTTTAACAGTTTAGTTTTGATCATATCTGACAATACTATAAAGTCAAGGTAAACAAAAATAATACAGTAAAACTGCGGTCATTCGAGAACCGACGGTCCCTCGAGGTCGAAGCTTAGTTCCGAACATTTTTCCTTCTATTTTCATATAAAATGTACATTACATCGTTATGCATATTAAAGAACACCAAAGACCCAAACGGTACGAATCCTGTTGTACGTTTAACGTTTAAGATATAGGTAAGCGTTAGACATTAATAGGTATTAACGTTAAATGTTATCCGAAGTTGTGGAAAAGATACCTTGAACGATGGTATTGGTGCTCGGAATCATAGTATGACCTGCTTTAGTAAACGTGGCGTATGAGAGCAGCGCATCATAAGGGTTGCGCACGAGTAAAACGATTTTCTCGAACTTGACTATATCCTTTGTTCTATGCGATTTGACGACAATTGTTTTCCCCGGCTGCCTGTTGCACTCGAAAGGAAAACCTTTACGTCGCAGGCCGGAATCACAGTACACGCTTGAAGTTCCTATGCCTGAAATAAAAATCCGACGTTTAAGTTTCATTCCAGGGAATTACAGATTCATCAATATACAATAACAACATTAAGAATGACAACGACGACAGCGACGAGAACAATAAATACAACAACAACAACAACAACAGCAGCAACAACACCAACATTGTAACCGCGATGCGACCCCTTCCCGACTGATTTCATTTTCGACAAACTCGCGACCGGTGCTACCGATAACACAACTTATGGTCATTTTTGTATTTAGAATATTATCGCCGATCATTCGGCGACAGGTTTTGCAATTTGCATTATTTCTAACGCTACTCTGCTGCATCTGTTGTTATGTGTCTCTCGTTTGGTTAGGCCTTAACATAGTGAGGTCGTGTGTCTCTCCTTAATTAATGTAATTTTAACCTTGTGACGTTGTGTGTCTCTCGTTTAGTAAGGCTTTAACCTTGTGACGTTGTGTGACTCTCGTTTAGTAAGGCTTTAATCTTGTAACGTTAAGTGTCTCTCATTTAGTAAGGCTTTAACCTTGTGACGTTGCGTGTCTCTCATTTAGTAGGGCTTTAATCTTGTGAGGTTGCGTGACTCTCGTTTAGTAAGGCTTTAATCTTGTGACGTTGCGTGTCTCTCGTTTAGTAAGGCTTTAATCTTGTGACGTTGCGTGACTCTCGTTTAGTAAGGCTTTAATCTTGTAACGTTGCGTGACTCTCGTTTAGTAAGGCTTTAATCTTGTGACGTTGCGTGTCTCTCGTTTAGTAAGGCTTTAACCTTAAGACGTTGCGTGTCTCTCGTTTAGTAAGGCTTTAATCTTGTGACGTTGCGTGACTCTCGTTTAGTAAGGCTTTAATCTTGTAACGTTGCGTGTCTCTCATTTAGTAGGGCTTTAATCTTGTGACGTTGCGTGACTCTCGTTTAGTAAGGCTTTAATCTTGTGACGTTGGCTTTAATCTTGTGACGTTAAGTGTCTCTCATTTAGTAAGGCTTTAATCTTGAAACGTTGTGTGACTCTCGTTTAGTAAGGCTTTAACCTTGTGACGTTGCGTGTCTCTCATTTAGTAAGGCTTTAATCTTGTGACGTTGTGTGACCCTCGTTTAGTAAGGCTTTAATCTTGTAACGTTGCGTGACTCTCGTTTAGTAAGGCTTTAATCTTGTGACGTTGCGTGACTCTCGTTTAGTAAGGCTTTAACCTTGTGACGTTGTGTGACTCTCGTTTAGTAAGGCTTTAATCTTGTAACGTTGCGTGACTCTCGTTTAGTAAGGCTTTAATCTTGTGACGTTGCGTGTCTCTCGTTTAGTAAGGCTTTAACCTTGTGACGTTGCGTGTCTCTCGTTTAGTAAGGCTTTAATCTTGTGACGTTGCGTGACTCTCGTTTAGTAAGGCTTTAATCTTGTAACGTTGCGTGTCTCTCATTTAGTAGGGCTTTAATCTTGTGACGTTGCGTGACTCTCGTTTAGTAAGGCTTTAATCTTGTGACGTTGGCTTTAATCTTGTGACGTTAAGTGTCTCTCATTTAGTAAGGCTTTAATCTTGAAACGTTGTGTGACTCTCGTTTAGTAAGGCTTTAACCTTGTGACGTTGCGTGTCTCTCATTTAGTAAGGCTTTAATCTTGTGACGTTGTGTGACCCTCGTTTAGTAAGGCTTTAATCTTGTAACGTTGCGTGACTCTCGTTTAGTAAGGCTTTAATCTTGTGACGTTGCGTGACTCTCGTTTAGTAAGGCTTTAACCTTGTGACGTTGTGTGACTCTCGTTTAGTAAGGCTTTAATCTTGTGACGTTGCGTGACTCTCGTTTAGTAAGGCTTTAACCTTGTGACGTTGTGTGACTCTCGTTTAGTAAGGCTTTAACCTTTTGACGTTGCCTGACTCTCGTTTAGTAAGGCTTTAACCTTGTGGCGTTGCGTGACTCTCGTTTAGTAAGGCTTTAACCTTGTAACGTTGTGTGACTCTCGTTTAGTAAGGCTTTAACCGTTGCTTGACTCTCGTTTAGTAAGGCTTTAACCTTGTAACGTTGCGTGACTCTCGTTTAGTAAGGCTTTAATCTTGTGATGTTGTGTGTCTCTCATTTAGTAAGGCTTTAATCTTGTAACGTTGTGTGACTCTCGTTTAGTAAGGCTTTAATCTTGTGACGTTGCGTGTCTCTCATTTAGTAAGGCTTTTATTCTGTGACGTTATGTGACTCTCGTTTAGTAAGGCTTTAACCTTGTGCCATTGAGTGACTCTCGTTTAGTAAGGCTTAAACCTTGTGACGTTGTGTGTCTCTCGTTTAGTAAGGCCTTAACCTTGTGATGTTGCGTGACTCTCGTTTAGTAAGGCTTTAACCTTGTGACGTTGCGTGTCTCTCGTTTAGTAAGGCTTTAACCTTGTGACGTTGCGTGTCTTTCGTTAAGTTAGGCTTTAACTTTATGACGTTGCGTGTCTCTCATTTAGTAAGGCTTTAATCTTGTGACGTTGCGTGACTCTCATTTAGTAAGCCTTTAACCTTGTAACGTTGCGTGACTCTCGTTTAGTAAGGCTTTAACCTTGTGCCATTTTGTGACTCTCGTTTAGTAAGGCTTTAACCTTGTGACGTTGCGTGTCTCTCATTTAGTAAGGCTTTAATCTTGTGACGTTGCGTGACTCTCGTTTAGTAAGGCTTTAACCTTGTGACGTTGTGTGACTCTCGTTTAGTAAGGCTTTAACCTTGTGACGTTGCGTGACTCTCGTTTAGTAAGGCTTTAACCATGTAACGTTGTGATACTCTGGTTTAGTAAGGCTTTAACCTTGTGACGTTGCGTGATTCTCGTTTAGTAAGGCTTTAACCTTGTGACGTTGCGTGACTCTCGTTTAGTAAGGCTTTAACCTTGTGACGTTGTGTGACTCTCGTTTAGTAAGGCTTTAACCGTTGCGTGACTCTCGTTTAGTAAGCCTTTAACCTTGTAACGTTGCGTGACTCTCGTTTAGTAAGGCTTTAACATTGTGCCATTTTGTGACTCTCGTTTAGTAAGGCTTTAACCTTGTGACGTTGCGTGTCTCACATTTAGTAAGGCTTTAATCTTGTGACGTTGCGTGACTCTCGTTTAGTAAGGCTTTAACCTTGTGACGTTGTGTGACTATCGTTTAGTAAGGCTTTAACCTTGTGACGTTGCGTGACTCTCGTTTAGTAAGGCTTTAACCATGTAACGTTGTGATACTCTCGTTTAGTAAGGCTTTAACCTTGTGACGTTGCGTGATTCTCGTTTAGTAAGGCTTTAACCTTGTGACGTTGCGTGACTCTCGTTTAGTAAGGCTTTAACCTTGTGACGTTGTGTGACTCTCGTTTAGTAAGGCTTTAACCGTTGCGTGACTCTCGTTTAGTAAGGCTTTAACCATGTAACGTTGTGTGACTCTCGTTTAGTAAAGTTTTAACCGTTGCGTGATTCTCGTTTAGTAAGGCTTTAACCGTTGCGTGAATCTCGTTTAGTAAGGCTTTAACCTTGTAACGTTGCGTGACTCACGTTTAGTAAGGCTTTAATCTTGTGACGTTGTGTGACTCTCGTTTAGTAAGGCTTTAATCTTGTGACGTTGCGTGACTCTCGTTTAGTAAGGCTTTAATCTTGTAACGTTGTGTGACTCTCGTTTAGTAAGGCTTTAATCTTGTGACGTTGTGTGACTTTCGTTTAGTAAGGCTTTAATCTTGTGACGTTGCGTGTCTCTCATTTAGTAAGGATTTAATCCTGTGACGTTGCGTGACTCTCGTTTAGTAAGGCTTTAATATTGTGACGCTGCGTGTCTCTCGTTTAGTAAGGCTTCAACCTTGTGATGTTGCGTGACTCTCGTTTAGTAAAGCTTTAACCTTGTGACGTTGCGTGTCTCTCGTTTAGTAAGGCTTTAACCTTGTGACGTTGCGTGTCTCTCGTTAAGTTAGACTTTAACCTTGTAACGTTGTGTGTCTCTCGTTAATTTAGGCCTTAGCCTTGTAACGTCGTTTGTCTCTCCTTAAGTAATGGAGATTTAACCTTGTGACGTTGTGTCTCTCCTGAAGTAATGCAGATTTAACCTTATGACGTTGTGTCTCTCCTGAAGTAATGCAGATTTAACCTTGTGACGTTGTGTCTCTCCTAAAGTAATGCAGATATAACCTTGTGACGTTGTGTCTGTCCTAAAGTAATGCAGATATAACCTTGAAACGTTGCGTGTCGCTCGTGAAGTAATGCAGGTGTAACATTCTGACGTTGCGTGTCGCTTGTTAAGTTAGGCTTTAATCTTGTGACGTTGTTTGCCTCTCCTTAAGTAATGCAGATTTAACCTTGTGACGTTGTGTCTCTCCTTAAGTAATTCAGAGTTAACATTGTGACGTTGTGTTTTTCGCCTAAAGTTATGCAGATTTAACCTTGTGACGTTGTGTGCCTTTCCTTAAGTAATGCAGATATAACCTTGTGACGTTGTGTTCTCCTTAAGTAATGCAGATATAACCTTGTGACGTTGTGTTCTCCTTAAGTAATGCAGATATAACCTTGTGACGTTGTGTTCTCCTTAAGTAATGCAGATATAACCTTGTGACGTTGTGTTCTCCTTAAGTAATGCAGATTTAACCGTGTGACGTTGTGTCTCTCCTAAAGTAATGCAGATTTAACCTTGTGACGTTTTGTCTCTCATTAATAAAGATTTAACCTTTTGACGTTGTGTGTCTCTCCTAAAGTACCGCAGATATAACCCTGTGACGGTGTGTATCTCGCCTAAAGTAATGCAGAATTAACCTTGTAACGTTGTGTCTCTTCTAAGGTAATACAGATTTAACCTTGTGACGTTGTGTGTATTCGTTAAGTAAGGCTTTAACCTTGCGATATTGCGTGACTCTCGTTTAGTAAGGCTTTAACCTTGTGACGTTGCGTGACTGTCGTTTAGTAAGACTTTAACCTTGTAACGTTGCGTGACTCTGGTTTATTTAGTAAGGCTTTAACCTTGTGCCATTGTGTGACTCTCGTTTAGTAAGGCTTTAATCATGTAACGTTGTATGACTCTCGTTTAGTAAGGCTTTAACCTTGTGATGTTGCGTGACTCTCGTTTAGTAAGGCTTTAACCTTGTGACGTTGCGTGACTCTCGTTAAGTAAGGCTTTAACCGTTGCGTGTCTCTCGTTTAGTAAGGCTTTAACCTTGTAACGTTGCGTGACTCTCGTTTAGTAAGGCTTTAACCTTGTGACGTTGCGTGACTCTCGTTTAGTAAGTGTTTAACCTTGTAACGTTGCGTGACTCTCGTTTAGTAAGGCTTTAAGATTGTGACGTTGCGTGACTCTCGGTTAGTAAGGCTTTAACCTTGCAACGTTGCGTGACTCTCGTTTAGTAAGGCTTTAACCTTGTAACGTTGCGTGACTCTCGTTTAGTAAGGCCTTAACCTTGTGACGTTGCGTGACTCTCGTTTAGTAAGGCTTTAACCTTGTGACGTTGCGTGACTCTCGTTAAGTAAGGCTCCTTGTGACGTTGCGTGACTCTCGTTTAGTAAGGGTTTAACCTTGTGACGTTGCGTGACTCTCGTTTAGTAAGGCTCCTTGTGACGTTGCGTGACTCTCGTTTAGTAAGGCTTTAACCTTGTGACGTTGTTTGACTCTCGTTTAGTTAGGCTTTAACCTTGTGATGTTGCGTGTCTCTCGTTAAGTTAGGCTTTAACCTTGTAACGTTGTGTGTATCTCGTTAAGTTAGGCCTTAGCCTTGTAACGTCGTTTGTCTCTCCTTAAGTAATGGAGATTTAACCTTGTGACGTTGTGTCTCTCCTGAAGTAATGCAGATTTAACCTTATGACGTTGTGTCTCTCCTGAAGTAATGCAGATTTAACCTTGTGACGTTGTGTCTCTCCTGAAGTAATGCAGATATAACCTTGTGACGTTGTGTCTCTCCTAAAGTAATGCAGATATAACCTTGTAACGTTGCGTGTCGCTCGTGAGGTAATGCAGGTGTAACATTCTGACGTTGCGTGTCGCTTGTTAAGTTAGGCTTTAATCTTGTGACGTTGTTTGCCTCTCCTTAAGTAATGCAGATTTAACCTTGTGACGTTGTGTCTCTCCTTAAGTAATTCAGAGTTAACATTGTGCCGTTGTGTTTTTCGCCTAAAGTTATGCAGATTTAACCTTGTGACGTTGTGTCTCTCCTTAAGTAATGCAGAGTTACCATTGTGACGTTGTGTGCCTTTCCTTAAGTAATGCAGATATAACCTTGTGACGTTGTATTCTCCTTAAGTAATGCAGATATAACCTTGTGACGTTGTGTTCTCCTTAAGTAATGCAGATATAACCTTGTGACGTTGTGTCTCTCCTTAAGTAATACAGAGTTACCATTGTGACGTTGTGTGCCTTTCCTTAAGTAATGCAGATATAACCTTGTGACGTTGTGTTCTCCTTAAGTAATGCAGATATAACCTTGTGACGTTGTGTTCTCCTTAAGTAATGCAGATATAACCTTGTGACGTTGTGTTCTCCCTAAGGAATGCAGATATAACCTTGTGACGTTGTGTTCAACTTAAGTAATGCAGATATAACCTTGTGACGTTGTGTTCTCCTTAAGTAATGCAGATTTAACCGTGTGACGTTGTGTCTCTCCTAAAGTAATGCAGATTTAACCTTGTGACGTTTTGTCTCTCCTAAATAAAGATTTAACCTTTTGACGTTGTGTGTCTCTCCTAAAGTACCGCAGATATAACCCTGTGACGTTGTGTATCTCGCCTAAAGTAATGCAGAATTAACCTTGTGACGTTGTGTCTCTCCTAAGGTAATGCAGATTTAACCTTTTGACGTCGTGTGTATTCGTTAAGTAAGGCTTTAACCTTGCGATGTTGCGTGACTCTCGTTTAGTAAGGCTTTAACCTTGTGACGTTGCGTGACTGTCGTTTAGTAAGGCTTTAACCTTGTAACGTTGTGTGACTCTGGTTTATTTAGTAAGGCTTTAACCTTGTGCCATTGTGTGACTTTCGTTTAGTAAGGCTTTAATCATGTAACGTTGTGTGACTCTCGTTTAGTAAGGCTTTAACCTTGTGATGTTGCGTGTCTCGCGTTTAGTAAGGTTTTAACCTTGTAACGTTGTGTGACTCTCGTTTAGTAAGGCTTTAACCGTTGCGTGACTCTCGTTTAGTAAGGCTTTAACCATGTAACGTTGTGTGACTCTCGTTTAGTAAGGCTTTAACCGTTGCGTGACTCTCGTTTAGTAAGGCTTTAACCGTTGCGTGACACTCGTTTAGTAAGGCTTTAACCTTGTAACGTTGCGTGACTCTCGTTAAGTAAGGCTTTAATCTTGTGACGTTGCGTGACTCACGTTTAGTAAGGCTTTAATCTTGTGACGTTGTGTGACTCTCGTTTAGTAAGGCTTTAATCTTGTGACGTTGCGTGTCTCTCATTTAGTAATGCTTTAATTCTGTGACGTTGTGTGACTCTCGTTTAGTAAGGCTTTAATCTTGTAACGTTGCGTGACTCTCGTTTAGTAGGGCTTTAGCCTTGTGACGTTGCGTGACTCTCGTTTAGTAAGGCCTTAACCTTGTGATGTTGCGGTACTCTCGTTTAGTAAGGCTTTAACCTTGTAACGTTGCGTGACTCTCGTTAAGTAAGGCTTTAACCTTGTGATGTTGCGTGACTCTCGTTTAGTAAGGCTTTAACCTTGTAACGTTGTGTGTCTCTCGTTAAGTAATGGTGATTTAACCTTGTAACGTTGTGTGTCTCTCGTTAAGTTAGGCCTTAGCCTCGTAACGTCGTTTGTCTCTCCTTAAGTAATGGAGATTTAACCTTGTGATGTTGTGTGTCTCCTGAAGTAATGCAGATTTAACCTTATGACGTTGTGTCTCTCCTGAAGTAATGCAGATTTGACCTTGTGACGTTGTGTCTCTCCTAAAGTAATGCAGATATAACCTTGTGATGTTGTGTCTCTCCTAAAGTAATGCAGATATAACCTTGTAACGTTGCTTGTCGCTCGTGAAGTAATGCAGGTGTAACATTCTGACGTTGCGTGTCGCTTGTTAAGTTAGGCTTTAATCTTGTGACGTTGTTTGCCTCTCCTTAAGTAATGCAGATATAACCTTGTGACGTTGTGTCTCTCCTTAAGTAATTCAGAGTTAACATTGTGACGTTGTGTTTTTCGCCTAAAGTTATGCAGATTTAACCTTGTGACGTTTTGTCTCTCCTTAAGTAATGCAGAGTTAACATTGTGACGTTGTGTGCCTTTCCTTAAGTAATGCAGATATAACCTTGTGACGTTGTGTTCTCCTTAAGTAATGCAGATATAACCTTGTGACGTTGTGTTCTCCTTAAGTAATGCAGATATAACCTTGTGACGTTGTGTTCTCCTTAAGTAATGCAGATATAACCTTGTGACGTTGTGTTCTGCTTAAGTAATGCAGATTTAACCGTGTGACGTTTTGTCTCTCCTAAAGTAATGCAGATTTAACCTTGTGACGTTTTGTCTCTCCTAAATAAAGATTTAACCTTTTGACGTTGTGTGTCTCTCCTAAAGTACCGCAGATATAACCCTGTGACGGTGTGTATCTCGCCTAAAGTAATGCAGAATTAACCTTGTGACGTTGTGTCTCTCCTAAGGTAATGCTGATTTAACCTTGTGACGTTGTTTGTATTCGTTAAGTAAGACTTTAACCTTGTGACGTTGTGTGACTCTCGTTTAGTAAGGCTTTGATCTTGCGATGTTGCGTGACTGTCGTTTAGTAAGGAATTTAACCTTGTGACGTTGCGTGACTGTCGTTTAGTAAGGCTTTAACCTTGTAACGTTGCGTGACTCTCGTTTATTTAGTAAGGCTTTAACCTTGTGCCATTGTGTGACTCTCGTTTAGTAAGGCTTTAATCATGTTACGTTGTGTGACTCTCGTTTAGTAAGGCTTTAACCTTGTGACGTTGCGTGACTCTCGTTTAGTAAGGCCTTAACCTTGTGATGTTGCGGTACTCTCGTTAAGTAAGGCTTTAACCTTGTGACGTTGCGTGACTCTCGTTTAGTAAGGCTTTAACCTTGTAACGTTGCATGACTCTCGTTTAGTAAGGCTTTAACCTTGTAACGTTGCGTGACTCTCGTTTAGTAAGGCTTTAACCTTGTGACGTTGCGTGACTCTCGTTTAGTAAGGCTTTAACCTTGTGACTTTGCGTGACTCTCGTTTAGTAAGGCTCCTTGTGACGTTGCGTGACTCTCGTTTAGTAAGTGTTTAACCTTGTGACGATGCGTGACTCTCGTTTAGTAAGGATCATTGTGACGTTGCGTGACTCTCGTTTAGTAAGGCTTTAACCTTGTGACGTTGTTTGACTCTCGTTTAGTAAGGCTTTAACCTTGTGCCATATTTTGACTCTCGTTTAGTAAGGCTTTAACCTTGTAACGTTGCGTGACTCTCGTTTAGTAAGGCTTTAACCTTGTGACGTTGCATGCTTCTCGTTTAGTAAGGCTTTATCCTTGTGACGTTGCATGCTTCTCGTTTAGTAAGGCTTTAACCTTGTAACGTTGTTTGACTCTCGTTTAGTAAGGCTTTAACCTTGTGATGTTGCGTGACTCTCGTTTAGTAATGCTTTAACCTTGTGACATTGTGTGACTCTCGTTTAGTAAGCCTTAAACCTTGTGACGTTGCGTGACTCTCGTTTTGTAAGATTTGAACCTTGTGACGTTGCATGCTTCTCGTTTAGTAAGGCTTTAACCTTGTGACGTTGTGTGACTCTCGTTTAGTAAGGCTTTAACCTTGTGACGTTGCATGCTTTTCGTTTAGTTTGGTCTTAAGATTGTGACGCTGCATGTCTCCCGTTTATCATGTGACTTAGTGTGTTTTTCGTTTAGTTTAGTCTTAACCTTGTTCCTCTGTTCGCTTCCTATTTGACTTAAAGGCTTGCCGCAGTTCAAAATAATTCTGTAAACGAAGATCTTGTTACCTGTCATTTGTTGGATGAGGTGTCGTGTCCATGTGTTTCCCGAACCGGGGAAACTCAACAGCCCAGTCAATGGAAGGCGACGTTCCGAAAGTTTAACTTGTCGATGTTTGCACTGTGTAGAGTTGTGCCCAGTCTTTGTGGCGTTTGGTGCAACATCACTCTTGTAGCCTTTCAATGTAGTACTTTGCTGATTAAAATTGAAACTATCGTATGCTATCTTTTCTGTTTTATAAAAACACATGTAAACACCAGTTGTTATCATCAGCAACATAACCACGGCACATTTGCCGGCACCCTTCCGTACACTTGCCATCGCTTCAGTATAACAACTTTTCAGTTACGTTTATATAATTAAATATTTTTTAACAGTTCTAAGGTTGAAGTTAAATTCCGATTTAATTCATACTTTTAAACATTGTAATTTTGTTTGGAATTATCATATTCACGATTAATCCTGAATATATTTATGCCTGTGTAAGATCACAAGAACGCAGTGTTAAAAATAAGTACAAAAAATCTAGCCCTATTTTTTCAATCAAATGTTGAATTCATCTGAGATTAATTCTCGGATATTTTTTCTTCTGAAAAATTTATACACCGAGGAATTAGTCTTGTTACGGATTAATTCTGGTGTAAATTGTAAACGTTCAGGTGTAGTTGCATGAGGCCCCAGTTTTTGTTCAGCTGTTTCATAGGAAAGGGATAATCTGCAGCCAAGCAACAGTTATAATAATTATATAAACGTAAAAGAACAACACACATATAAATGACACCAAGGATTACATCGTGCAAGCTGTTAACATTCCAGTGCAATGCACATAGCACTCGAAATTACACGAGATTTTGTAAAGTCATCGATATTCACCCTCGCTTTGTTACATTGGTGTTGATCGTTTTACACTATTGCTGTTTTTCATTGTTTTATAGTCCTTAAATGAAAAACAAACATATAAAGTAAGTCCTCTTTGTCTAAATAGAAGAAGTCATGTAAACAAATTCATGTAATGAATATTGGATTTTAATATACAAGCATGAAATAATCGTGAATGTAAATGGTCTATTTTAGAGTGAAGTTAGACCGGAAATATTATTTGCATTAAAAGAAAATGTTAGACTGGTGTCTTATGTTACTTTTACTTGATACAATTTGCACATATGCAGTAAAATATTTTTGAAATCTCAAAATTGTGGAGAGAGGTCAGTGTACGGTTCTTACAAATAGGGAAATGCCGAGAATGTGTCATGCAATATGTAGATAAAACTAATTTCAAAAAGGCTGTGTTGGGAATGTGCAAAACCTTTCAAAGAACTTGGTACCTTTGTTGTAATTTTTCAACTCAATAAACCGTTTTGATGAATTAAGAACTTAAAAAGAGAATGAGGGTACCAGTCTAGAAAACGTTTTATTGCAAGTTAAACTCTAGGTTGGATACGTGACATCCGCTAAATATGTACATTTTTTAATTGAAACTCTTGTTTCAAGTTTCAAGTTTTATTCATACTCTTGGCCCACATAGGCATGAGAGTTAACAAAATATGTATCAAAACATAAAACAGCGAGAAAAATAAAACTATGAAGTGAACAGATTAACAGCAAAAACAAACAAACATCAGAATATCATGAAAATTTTATTTTAGAATAAAATTAAGAGAGATGATTCAAATAAAATTCAGCATTATTATTTTTCAAAGAGTGCTAGCTTTATCAATGTATTTTTATCAGTACTACACATGAAATTTTTAAAGTTCAAACTGTTTGAATATCTATTGAAGTTATGATTAACATATTTACGTCTTTCATTAATAAAATGATTACGCTTAAAAATATAATGAAATTCGTCCCCTATTTTTTGTCTATCATACGGTGTACAAAGTCTTTTCCCTCTTTCAATGCCATAGAAACGACCCTTTTCTGTAGGTAAATTAAAATAAAGGCATCAAAATTTACAATGAGCAATAGCCAAGTATTTTGGCAAACATTGCAGATAATTCTCCAGTTACATTTCAATTTTATAAATTATATAGTTCAAACTTTTAGGAGTATCATAAACATTGCTATGCCAATTTTGTAGAAATTGATCATACAATGCAGAACTCATTTTATTCTTAAAATAACTTAAATTAGGTACACTCTGCATAATCCAATACTCTGAACATCCAATGTTATCTAGAATATTTTCAATTTTGACAATCCATTCACAATATAGTAGGAATACCCTTTTCATGTAAATAATACATAGTTCGCTACAAAATTGAACTAATTCTATCTTGATTACCGCTGACCCCAAAAATTGATGTTGCGATATTTTGTCGTATGTTTTTTGATAAGATAGCCTCTAGTTAAAGCTGCTCTCTCACAGATTGACCGTTTTGACAACTTTTTTTTTTAATTTTTGTCTTGGAATTTGCGAATGTTTACGTAAATGTCTGGAAACCAGTGATATAAGACTGCTGTATAAAATTATGTTAAAAACAATGATGTTTAACGGATTTTTCTTTAAACGTTAGTAACGCTTTTAGCCATAAAACTAGTGTTGGGAATCGGACAGAAAAAATACTATCGATAATCGGTTTATGAAATCGATCAATGATCGATTATTTATTGATTTAATCATTATTAAAATATATTTGATCATCATTAAAGCTGCACTCTTACAGATTTACCATTTTTACAACTTTTTTTATTTTTTGTCTTGGAAAGAGCATTTCTTTGCGTAAATATCTGCAAAGCAATGATAAAAGATTGCTGGCAAAATATCAGATCGCAGATTTGCATATTTCCGTTGGAAAATTAGTGTTTTGTGGCTTAAACCGTTACTAACTGTTTAAGAAAAATGCATAAAACATTATTTTTTGAACTTAAATATATAAATCTGCCATCTATTTTTTTGTCAGCCGTCTAATATAATTGGTTTCCATGGATTTTCGCAAAAAATGGCTCGTTCCAAGACAAAAAATAAAAAAAAGTTGTAAAAATGGTAAATCTGTGAAAGTGCAGCTTTAAGGCATACAAATACAGTACATGCACCAGTTTTAAGCACCAATGTTACCTTACAATATTATTTAAACATTACCTTGTATAAATTACATTATTTGTTCCGAACGCAACTATCCTTTAGTGTTTACAAGTTATTATTACAGAACATGATACCACAGGCTCTATTTTTGTCTTACATTTAGTAATGTATACATGTAACATGTGTAAAAATAAACACAAAGAAAGATATCAATTTCTTTTTAATAATTAGTCAGTAACAAGTACTACAAACAGTTGAATATTATATATGTTTTCTTTTTTTAAAAGACACATTTTCTTTCCCAAACTGAGAAAACTAAATTCTTACATGCTTAGAAGTAAACGGTAACATGTTTTAAAAATCACTTTTAAACCACAAACATGGGAAGATGAGAACCAATATTTTAGCTGTTAAATTACAAAGAAAATTTGTAATAAGGTTATGTAGTCACTTACTGACTTGATAAGAATATGACTAGATATTTTAAAATACAAACACCTTAACATTTCAACATAAACTAGCAATAACCAGACACAAAACATATTTAAATGACATTTTTTTTACTGGTAGTCGGTAGCGGTTACGTCCCTTGTTTCTATAAACGATTGTTCAAATTTCACAATCGATTATCGCCGACGTAGGCCTTTCCGATCAATTGTCGATTATAATCGATCATCGGCACAACACTACATAAAACATTAATCTTCGAACGAAATAGGAAAAACTACGATTTGATCTTTCATCAGCAGTCTTTATATCACTGGTCTTCATATATTTACGCGAACAATTGCTCATTCCAGGACGAAAAATGAAAAAAAGTTGTCAAAAAGGTACATCTGTGCATTTCTAAAGCTGCACTCTCACAGATTTACCATTTCACAATTTCTTTTTTGGCTAGGAACGAGCCAATTTACGCGAAAATTCATGTAAACCAGTCATATAAGACTACTGACAAAACACTAGATTGCCGATTTTTATATTTAAGTTTAAAAATTGATGTTTTATGCATTTTTCTTAAACCGTTGGGAACGGTTTTAGCCAAAAAACATTAATTTTGGAACGGAAATATGAACTAAATCACTGGTTTGCAGATATTTATGCAAAAAATTGCTCATTCCGAGACAAAAAAAGGTTGTAAAAACGGTAAATCTGTGAGAGTGCATTATTAAGGCCAATACTTATATGTGTGATTCAAAGAAACCTTACTACCATAATTTAAACTATCAAGCATAACAATTGTTCTAAGTCATACATTTTTTGCGGAGGAATATAACGTTGACAAGTTCATTTGCATACGTATACACATTCACGCATTTTTTCTGACTTCGCTAAATTATAAGTACACTTAGCTTCCCATATAAAGTGTTTGGGGTCGTATAAAGGACTAGAAATCAGTACTTCGAGTGCAACTCCCTCTATTCACTAGAACATACTAGGGATTTATATTGGTTTCTCATTTGTAGAAAAAACAGTGTCGTACGGTATATGTGTGATTGTGCAGTTTTAAGGCTAATACTTATATGCTTCTTAGTCATATTTTGTTTTCGAACGAATATAACCAATATTTATATGAAAAAACTACAGAAACTAGCCCAGGAACCAAAAAATTATACATAAACCCCGTTTAATGGCACGGATTAAACGCCAAAGACATATAACACAAAAACAAAAACTCAAGTTGACATTTTTATTTGCAAACGTATACGCATTCACGTATTTTTTTCTGACCTCGCTAAATTATAAGTACACTAGCCTTTCCATATTAAGTGTTTTGGGTCGTAAAGGACTAGAAATCAGTAAATTTTCGAGCGCAACTTCGTCTATTCACTACAACATACATATGTATGTTTAATAGTCCCTCATGTGTATGGAAAACCGTGTCGTACGCGGTTTGTTGTTGTTTTATGTTATTTTACTACTGGTGTCGCAGCATTTTGCACCTCTTTATATAATTGATGTTATGGGCTAATATAAATTCTATCTGAAGGCTATGAAAAGCTCACTATTTTTTTTCTGCGGAAGCCCGATCAGGTGCCAACAATCGCGCTTGAATGTGACGAACTTACAAACATATTTTGCGAAAGAATACACTAACATTATATCTAAATAAACCCTTCATTCGAAAATATAGGCCGGCACGTATCCTGCTGCATCATACTTAAGGGGTATTTGAATTTAAAAAATCCTGGATTTGCAAACACAAAGTGGCGGTCGCAAAACAAATAGCAAAACCCTAGATCAGTTCAAGCTTGCGAGATTGTGCTAATTTCAAACACACTACTAAGATAAAAACACATTCATGGAAAGTATTCTTACCGCATTGGGGTCCTTTCAAAGCATATGTCCTTTTATATCGACAGCTATTTGTGACCAGAAGATTGGAGTGTGTTGTTTTTGTCAATAGATGTCTCCGAAATGACATAGACCGTCGTCTTCTTCATTCAAATAAAAACTTAAGTTATAATTCATTTTTTCTTTGGATAACGACTCCGAAGCTGTTGATCGTTTTACGCAATCCTCGATAAATTACAATAACTGTTTGGGTCATCTTAGTTCCCACATTTGATTTATTGCAAAGCAAATAGCATATTGATTCTTCCAAATAGTCAAGTTGTTTTGTTGACAAAGATTGTAAAAACAAGGAAATTCATTTCTGAACCCATTGTATTAAATTTATAATACAATGGATTCTATACGAACAAGCCCAGTAGTCGAAAACTAAAAATAAACACTCTACATATTTACACGAATTGTGACTTATCAAATTTAAAGCTGCTCAGTGCGGAATGCAGCGTTTATGAACTGCGTAATGCAGCATTCATTCACTGCGTTCGTTTACTGTGGAATGCAGCGTTCATTCACTGTCAAATTTAGCGTTTATGTACTGTGTGATTTAACTGCAGATACAGCGTTTATGTACAGACGAAAGCAGCAGAGTGTAGCGTGTTTGTACCATTGAATGCAGTAGATTTCTCTATTTTTTGCGGAACGGTGATGTTGTTCCTACGCAATGCAGATGTTACTTGGTAGTACACAATAAGCCCATACTGCTATTGTTCTTGTCATGAACTATAAGATCTGAGGTGATTTGTAGAAAAAACACATTTTGTTTTTATTTCAATTATTATTAATTTTTTTTTTAGTTTTCACAGAGATGCATTTAATATCGGAGTTTTGATGAATATAGATTCTCTTAAAGTGGATCAGGAGTCGGAAAAGTTTTACAAGAATACTAAAATTTGATATATATATATTATATTCTCTTTTATTCCACTTTTCAGTGATTTAACATATGATATAAGTGACATGGCATACAATGTAGTTAATAATATAAATAATACATGTTCAAAAAGTACATTACTTATACAGATTATATAGTTGTATGATTATTTACAAATGATTGGTTATAATGATTGAACCAATCTTTCAAATTTTGCTTTCAATATGTACACGCATGCATACTGTATATTTACCCATCATATAACTAAGAGCTTATCGAAAACAAAAAATAAGCATTTAGTGGCAGGTTTAAGATATGTATGTTAGGGTACTTATGCAACAAAATGCAAGCAATATTTTATCACACGAATTTACGAGCAACGTATATATGTGCTGACCGCATAATGTTTTAGTTTCGTGTAGAAAAGTTTTTCTGAGGCTGCCAGTTTTTGAGCAGATGATAATGGTATGCATTATAATATCACTTGTTTCAGTTTTGCAGAGTTTACGCGTGTATTCGGGTTGAAATTGTCTGTAAACTAAGGCCTTGGTTGCTCTTATGGCGTGAATGATTTCCGTGCGTGACTGTGCATTCAACCAAAGAATGGATGGGGCAATACACTCATGGACGCTTTGGAATCTTCGGAAATCCTCGTCAGAGTTGGTTCTTCTTCGCCACTGAGTTTTGTGATACAGTGATAATGTTCGATTGACTATTTGTTTCCACTTACTTTTACTTGGGAATATGGATGTTTTAAGGTACACATTCAAAGACCCAATCAGTTCGTATTTTTGCAAAAGTGAAACTATGTCCGGAATATAGCCTTTCTGATGTTGAAATCCCTTTGTTATGTATAGGTTCAGTCTATAGTTGAATATTTGACGAGTTAGCAATGAGGCAGACATAGTACAAAGTTTTTGCAGGAACGTGAGTTTACGTTTATGGATGTCGTATTCCATTGTGTACCAGCCTAGCATGCTTAGGGCCATATCCGTGCGTGTTGATGTCGGTAAATGTTGAATTCGTTTAGCTGCTAGGCGCTTGAATCTTTCTAATCGCAGCATTGATGTAGCGGAAACGTTGGACCATAATTCAGTGCTGTGGGTATGTTTACCTTTGTCACGAGAGAGGCTATTGTCAAAGGGTTAACATCGCCCTCGGATTTTTCAATTGATAGTACACTGAAAAGGGAGGAGTATCCTTTTCGTAGACGATTGTAAATAGTTTCACTGCAACTTAAATTATACCTCAAGTTCACACCGAGGTGTTTAGCAGAGTGTACGCTGACAAGTGTTTGCTGCCCAAATGGTACTGTTGTTTCACGAGGAATGTTTTTCTGGAATATAACGAGTAAGCATTTACTGAAATTAAATTCATAGCCCCATTTGTTGGCGTATTCAAGGACAACAGCGAGTTGATTTTCAAGAGACATTTTGTTCGGGAAAATTTCTAATTTGTTCAGAAATTCGTTGTCGAAATGTGGTGCACTCTTAGGTTTGAAAGTTTGTGAGTAGTAGTCACGAAAAGCATTTGATATTTGGTGTGGGTGCCTCAATGAGATACCATTTATAGCTAGCTCATTTATTGGATTCGATCTAGAAGTACGTTTCGTCTTTACTAAATACCAAAATAGACGCATGTCGCACTCCGCAGCCTCGTTTAAGTCATTATAAAACTTTTCATTGCAATTGTATATAGCAGCCTTTTGGGTGTTGATGAATGCTCGTTTTGCCGATTTGTAACTGACATATAGTGGATTATCACGCTCTCTGGGTTTTCCTGCAGAACACCATTTTTTTTCGTTCATCTTTTTGTATCATATGTGCGCATTTTACATCACTGGTCCAATAAGGTTTAACATGCATGTTATATTTTGACATAGGTAAGTTTGATTCAGCACATTCTAACATTGATCTAATTATATGATCATAGAGTGAGTGTATATCAGTATTACACAACCGTATACTATAAAGACTAAGTTTGCACAGTTTGTTATCAAGAGCGACTGCGTATGAAATAAAATGTTGATCTGTACATTTGTTCCATGCAATTAATAGTTTATCAGGCAAAGTGAAGTGATATAACGGAAAACAGACAGTGGTTACAATGGGTAAGTGATCGGATACAACACAACAATCATCGTTAACAATACAGCTATCTAACACAATATCTAACTGCGATTTACCTAATACAACATAATCTAGATTTCTTTTACTCGGCTAAACTACCCACTATTAAAATGTTTTATTTATATTTTAAATCATAATGCAAATAGTGTAAGGAATTTCAGTTAAATGCAGGGTCTGTCGCACTGCTACAGTCGCATTGTATTTTTCTTGTAAACTGAACAGTATATAGTTGTTGCATGGGCGTTTGTGTAATAGTCAAAACTTGTCCCGATGTGGAGGGGATGACTTCTGAACTATTGTCCCGAGGCCGATAGGCCGAGGGCAACATTTCAGAATGGCATCCCCGACACCGAGTTTTGACCGTTACACAAATGCCCATGCAACAACTGTTTTATTACCTGAGTTTCTATTTTTCAGCAAATTGTTGAGATAAATCTCGGAAACATCTTCCAATCGCGACAGTGTTTGTTTACGCGTGATATTGATATTTTTACCTCTGGTAATGATCTTAATCATATAGACGATTGAGCGCTTGAAATTTCTTCGGTATTCTCCGTGAACCAATTAAATTACAAAACCAATACTGGAAATTCACGAGTTTAAACGATATGCAGTTTATATTAGAATCTCGGTAAACCCATGACGTACCCTCATGCGCGGGATACAATTCATACTGTTTACCGGTCAGCAGTTCACAGCATTGTAATGTTGATTACTTTTTGATTACTTTTTGTATCACAGTCCGAAATAATGAATAACATTTATATAGGGCATCGGGTAATAGAAGTATATGTTTAGTCAACATTAAATCAATTTCCTTTTGGAATTTGTTATGCACAGAAATTCCGGATCCGTACCCTTTGGGTTAAAATTGTTAAAAGATGGCATTTTCCGGACATCAACAAAGATAATACGTCGAAAGAACATTGGCATATGATAAAGTTTTAAAAACGGAATTTTAGGTTTTCTGTTGTTGTTTTTCTGTGTGGATTTTACAGACTTAATGAAGTTGTTGAAATCAGTTGTTTTAAGGTAAGTCTTGGTAAGAAAATTTCCCAGTTAGAGCTGTAGTAAATACCTGGTTTATGCATGTATTATAGACAGTTCTTAAGAGTTTGTTCTTTTGCACTAAAAATGATGTAACATGATAAGGGCGTTATATCTATCTCTTACCGAAGAGCAAAAGAAGATTTGCTGATGGATTATCTGTCCATTGATAAGCTCCACCCAAATTTGGCATTAACTCTTAGTTCACGCAGTGCAACTTACGTTTCAAAAACGGCAGTTGCAGACTTATTTTATTTAGAAACATGGTCCGTGGGAGACAACCAAAATCAACAGACATCTTTATAACGGAAAATGGAGATCAAAAGAAACAAGTTTCATTAAACTTGCGTCTTGAAGTATGTGTTAAATATATGACCGAATGTTTCGTAAATATTATCATGTACATGCAGTTATTTCAGTAGACCTTTGTATGTTGTTGATTTACGTTTGTTAAGGGTAAAAATATACCTGATTTATGTTTGGATGATGGAACTTAAAAGAAAAGATTTTATCTATATATGTTCACATAAAAATGTAAAGGAAACGAACGAGTACAAACGAACAGTTACGGAAATAACCATTCATAATCCTGGTCGGTACCGTATGCACTTTCGCGGCTGTTATTAAGCCGGAGTGCACGCGGAACTGTGATTTGATGCTCGTGTTTCAGGCAACCTACCCTAACCATTTATATGTTAGAGTTCATTTTGGTGATCTACAAAAAATGGAGCGAACGCAGCCCCTAAATTATCGATTTCTTTTCCTATATAACACGTATGTAAACAAGTACGGTAAATTTAAGAACCCATAGTGGACGTTCAATTTGAATTCTGTTTGGAATGAGATGGTTGTAATTAAATTTTAATAAGTTCTTAAATAGTTCGTTTGCATTTGGTATCAATGAAATAAAAATGAATGTATGTAATAGGTGGTTTAATATTTCCATACCAACTAATGAACACTAGTAAAAACCAAATCACCGACATCTGATACTTTCAGCATTAATTCCATCAAATGCATCATAAATGACTTGTGAACTTCATCAAAATGATTGATGTTGATCTCGTCATGCTAAAAATATATAAAATGATTTCATTATGAGAATATCAACTGAGATGAAATAATATTGAAAATGAAAGGTAAGTTAAAATAATTTATTAAATAAAATGCAGTAAAAATAATATCAAAGATTAACCTTTGTAAGAATTGCTACATTTTATTTCCCAAACAGTGCATATTCTGTGTCGCCACCTAAGTAGAAATTTCTTTTGAAATGTTTTTCCAGAATGCTTTCTGTTTTCCTTGCGATTGTACGAAGCTGTTCAAGTTTCTTGTCGTCATAAACAGTCCTGAGCATGCGCAAGTGGTCCTCGGCGTTAGACTTCCGGTGAAAATTGCCCTCTTGTAGACGGACGGTACATTCAATGTCGGCTTGTGGGACGCTGATATCAAGAAATTGTGCCAGTTTTTCTAACTCTGTTTGCAAGTCCGCTTTTAAAAGGTCATACTGTAAAATATATATTGGTCCCCGAAACGTCGAACAAGTTTTGGACGGCAGGCTGATAAACCATCTTAATGAGTCATTAATCATATTGTTTGAGGCTGAAAAACATAAAAATAATAAAAATACATGGTATTTTTTTTTAGCGAGTAACATTGTGTATGTGGTTTTCAATAATATCGACAAAACTATGTCTTTAAATAAAATGATATGAAATCCGACGTTGAGTTTTGATTATGTTCGACAATACTATAAAGGTAAGGTAAACAAAAGCGATCCAGGAAAACATCAAAATAAACATACAAAAACTGATGCTCGTTTTCGATTTGGGTACGTATAAAATTACTCAATGTTGTCAAAAGTTACCTTGAACGATAGTATTGGTGTTCGGAATTTTTGTATGACCTCCTTTTGAATATGTTGCGTATGAGAGCAGCGCATCATAAGGGTTTCGCACGAGTAAAATTATTTTCTGGAACCTCACCAAATCCTTGGTATCATGCGCCTTGACGACAATAGTTTTCCCCAGCTCTCGGTTGCATTCAAACGGAAAGCCTTTAGAACGCAGGCCGGAATCACAGTATACGCTTGATGTTCCTATGCCTGTAATAAAACCCGGAATGTTGGTCTTGTCACTGCTGTATCAAACTCTTGATATGGTGTTCATATAGTGTGTACTGTTGGTTCATTATTTCAAGTAGGAGGAGTAAACGTAGGGGTACATAATGAATGTTTCAGTAGGTCCATCAAATAAAATAATAAATAATTTGTTTAGTATTATTACATGAAAACAAGTACTGTCTGTAGTATCCCATTTATTTAAAAATACATAAATGAAATGTTCACATTTCAATTTTCTACCCATCATTGGGAGACCCTAGCTATATTTCCGAGGGATCCCGAGGTCTTTGTCTCTGTGTTGGTATGGGCTTTTATATGCAAGTTTCGCAATTGATTTTAGATCACGTATGAAGTAGAAGAACTCTTCAATAATTTAGTTTATTATTTCAAATTACATACAGATCTACATTGAGTATTTAAAAATTCACGTTACGCGCAGATTCCTAATCATGTGTATAAACACTTTGAGTACGCAACAGGGTTTCATTGTTTGAAAGTTTTTACAATTTCATCATTATTGTGCCTCAGATATTAACATCAAGTGTATTTAGATCTGTTGTTTTTTCATTTGTTTACAACTATTTTAAATGTAGATCGAGTTCGTCTCTTTGTACATGTTGTGTTTACTTTTTTGTATCAAAACCAACGGTGTGCACTGTATAACCTCTTAGGCTAAACACTCGATACGCAAATAATAAACTTTTTTTTGAGTGTTCATTAGTTTTGCATAAACTCAACATGGATTTTTGTGTTTCTTGCTAAATATTATAATGTCCCGTCGACACTCAAACTTGGATAATCTGGAGTTCCTCCATGAATTTGGTTCCCTCGGGATCCCGGTACTCTGTTCGTTTCGAACGAGTTAATGTTTTTCTTTGCTTTTAAACCTGCACCCTCACAGATGGTTGTTTTGAAAAAAAAACCTCTTTTTATTTTTGTCTAGAAAATAAGCAAATTTTTGGTAAATGTATGGACACTAGTGATATAAGACTGCGGACAAAATATCAGATCGCAGTTTTCATATTAACGTTTGAAAAATTGATGTTTTATGGCTTTGAAATTGAGATTTTTGGCACTTTACCAAACAACTAAAATATGTTCTATTGTGAGTTATCTTTAAAGACTGAATTGAATGCACTGATGCCAAAATGAGCTTTAATGTTTGCGCTTAAACGTTCTACATATATGTATAGTAAAAAAGATCTTCTTACCTGTCATTTGTTGGATGAGGTGCCGAGTCCATGTGTTTCCAGACCCGGGGAAACTCAGCAGCCCAGTCAATGGAAGGCGACGTTCCGAAAGTTTTACTTGTCGATGTTTACACTGTGTCGAGTTGTATTCAGCCTTTGTAATGTTTTGTGCCATTGTTGCTGTGTTGTCTTTCAATCCCTTTGAATTTAGGAGTTTTGCCACATCATTCTTGTAGCTCGTCAACGAAGTGTTCTGCTGATTATATGCGAAACCGCTGCTTGTTATCATGTCTTTGTTTTGATAAAACATGTAAACCAAAACGGACATCAACAGAAACATAACAATGGCACAGCTGACGGCTAACTTCCTTAATTTTGTCATCTCTGCAGTGTAATAACTTTTTTGTTACGTTGCCATTAAAAATATTTTCAAATACTTTCTATACCACCTGTTTAATATACTTAAAACACTTAATCAGTGAACTCTATTTTATTATAAAATCATTTTCCTTCCGGATAAATGACCTCCTTTTGGAAACTTTTACTGTAAATATGCAAGTTCAAATTTCATCTCGTAGCAAACATTTTATTCTATTGTTCTGCAAAATATCTATCTCGATTTTTAACAGTTCTAATGCGACAGTAACATTCCGATTTTCTGAAAAAGTGACGAGCATTTAGTGTTTTTATAAGTTTTTCGTAGTAACTAGGCTTATAAATTCTGCATTACAGAGTTTGAAATAATCAAACATATAGCAATGCTCCAATTCCGTTCGCTACCGATAAAATGACTGAAATGGATCTGCAACGATGGGCTGTATAATGTTTGCTGCGCTTATTTAAATACTAATACATGGTGTTTTCTAAAATTGTTAGGTAGTCATCGATTTCTTAACAAAGTCAATAGAATTAATAATAAATACACAATATATAAGTATCATAAAGTCCATTACAGTTTTAATGTTGATACATGCAGTATTAGCACTTGTTTAGATAAATATTTGAACAAGTAATGGTTAAATAAGGAATAATTGTTGTTTTCTTGAATTCAGACGTTGGTATTCAAACACAACTTTCTTTTCAACCTCTTTGGCTAAATATTTACAAATTTAAATATAATCGATATTATCACTTGCTAACCAAGTAAAACAACATAATACAAGGCATTCAAACTTTCACCATCTGGATATTACGAATCTACTGTGAACATCTAGAAAAATGTCAGTTTTAGGTCACGTGAAAAAACATACAAATTTTTATATTATATGTCAACCAATCAAATCATCCAATCAGTTGTTTTAATTGTTTATCTTTAACACATTGGTACCATGATCTTTTGGTATTGATTTTCAATATTCTTCCCATGACAAAGAGGCAATTCTTCTTGTGGTCGTTTGTTTTGGCACCCAATATTCATACAGAGACATATAAAATTGCATACGTCATTTGACTTTTCTACTAAAAGTGATTGCATTTTTATGTTTTGAAGGTAATTTACTTTTATCCTTCACTACACAATAAAATATACTGTTTTTGAAGGAAGAAAATTATTATGTGCGAATGTACTGCAATTATTATCTTTTTGTGTTGTATTTTTATTACAATGTTATGTTGTCTATGAATCGTGTTGATAACGACTAGTTGAAAACTACATTTTAAATCCAGATACGAGCGACGTATTTATAACTTGAATTAAAACTGTATGCTCCATGTTTGATAATTAAGTGTTATAGTATAAGGCCGGTTGTCCTTAGCATGCATCATTTACATTGCGGTTAAAGACATTTTATATTTGGTTTGTAAGTGTAAAAACTGAGATTGACACATAGCCACTAACAAGTATTAAAGGAAGGCTTTTAAGAAATATAAACATATGGTAATAAAGCATCCCACTTCTGACAACATTGTTATAAGCGCCAGAGACGGAAGTACTAAGAAATATTACTTAATAATAATTCCAAAATAATACTAAAATATTAATGATGGATGAAACTTCCAACACCATCGTTGTATGTATAGACACTAAGTCCTCGAAATATCCCGTTCCCGAATTCTTATTAAATGCTAAATGGTGTTGAAGTGACCTTTAACTATATGAATTTCTTAGAAAATCAACATATTGACCGAAATATATATGACCGGCCAAACAACTAAGAAATGGTGATTCACAGTGTCCTCAATTAAGAATACTCTGTATGTTATGTAAAAACCATAACGAATCTAAGCAGGACAAGTCAAACGAGGCTTGAACTATCAAGGCTATGACATCGAATAAGACATTTAAAAGTAGACAAAATGAACAAAGAATGAAACAGTTGTAGATTAGCTGATTCATCAATTGGTCAAGCTATCTTCATTTTATCTGGTGAAGTTATCTCTTTCTGATCCTCTGGTTATGTTGATCTGTTTCTGGTATTCTGGTAAGGTGATCTTCTTCTGGTAAGGTTATCTTGTTCTTCTGGTCGTCTACTTAGTTGATCTTCATCTGGTAAGGTTATCTAGTTCTTCTGGTCGTTTAGTTAGTTGATCTTCATCTGGTAAGGTTATCTAGTTCTTCTGGTCGTTTAGTTAGTTGATCTTCATCTGGTAAGGTTATCTAGTTCATCTGGTCGTCTTGTTAGTTGATCTTCATCTGGTAAGGTTATCTAGTTCTTCTGGTCGTTTAGTTAGTTGATCTTCATCTGGTAAGGTTACCTGGTTCTTCTGGTCGTTTAGTTAGTTGATCTTCATCTGGTAAGGTTATCTGGTTCTTCTGGTCGTCTACTTAGTTGATCTTCATCTGGTAAGGTTATCTAGTTCTTCTGGTCGTTTAGTTAGTTGATCTTCATCTGGTAAGGTTACCTGGTTCTTCTGGTCGTTTAGTTAGTTGATCTTCATCTGGTAAGGTTATCTAGTTCTTCTGGTCGTCTACTTAGTTGATCTTCATCTGGTAAGGTTACCTGGTTCTTCTGGTCGTTTAGTTAGTTGATCTTCATCTGGTAAGGTTATCTTGTTCTTCTGGTCGTCTACTTAGTTGATCTTCATCTGGTAAGGTTATCTAGTTATTCTGGTCGTTTAGTTAGTTGATCTTCATCTGGTAAGGTTATCTTGTTCTTCTGGTCGTTTAGTTAGTTGATCTTCATCTGGTAAGGTTACCTGGTTCTTCTGGTCGTCTACTTAGTTGATCTTCATCTGGTAAGGTTATCTAGTTCTTCTGGTCGTTTAGTTAGTTGATCTTCATCTGGTAAGGTTACCTGGTTCTTCTGGTCGTCTTGTTAGTTGATCTTCATCTGGTAAGGTTATCTAGTTCTTCTGGTCGTTTAGTTAGTTGATCTTCATCTGGTAAGGTTACCTGGTTCTTCTGGTCGTCTTGTTAGTTGATCTTTTTCTGGTAAGATTATCTGGTTTTCTGGTCGTCCAGTTAGTTGATCTTCTTCTGGTGAGGTTATCTTGTTCTTCCGGTCGTCCAGTTAATTGATCTTCTTCTGGTAAGGTTATCTGGTTCTTCTAGTCGTCAAGTTAGTTGATCTTCTTCTGGCGCCAACTGTATAAAACTGGTTATCTTATGGTAAGTTTGCACATGGACGCAATTTATATGGTCAACATTCATTATTGTATGAATATTGACCAATCAATACACAGTTTAATTAACTTTAACCAATTCGGATGGTTAACCAGTTATATATAATTGGCTGCAGGTAAATTTATCTTATCTGGTAAATTATACTTGTAGAGTTGGTAATATTGCCACAAACTGTTGTAAAAGATCAGGTTGAATTTACTCTTGATTTTGAAAATATTGCCAGATGGAAATTCAAAAGCAGATTGCTCTCTGAGATGCATTGCATTAATATTCGGAAATTCATAATTTGGCGCATCGTCGGCAGACACGGTACTAAAATCCGTCATATTTCATAAATACCTGGGGACAATTGACTGACAAAATCTCGATTTAAACAATATGCAATGGCTGACAACTCTTCTTTCGATCTTCGCATGTTACAATGAAATATTTTTCAAAAACCCTATAATTTTAGTAGCCTATATGACCATGTGCCCATGACTGCTGCCATAAATTATTGTACTGAACAGGGCGGACTCGGTTCAAACACGGCTTTCGCCAGAACGTTTTTCAACTTAACAGAGTAATTATCTTTAAGATAATGTAGAGTCATAAAAGGAAGGATTCTTGAATGCAAAAAGTAAACAAAGCCCCAGAGAGAAGTAAAGTCCATTAGGATTTTAATTACAGCATACAATTATTACCAAAATATATTGGTATGCAAATATTATTTAAGTGTCGAAAAAGAAAGTCCCTTAATGAAATCTGAATTAAAAATATCGAAATTGCTTTAGAATTATCTTGAAAAAATTACCCCTGATTATTAATGGGCATGTATGCAAACATTCTAAAAATAGATAACAGATAAAAACAATATTTGTGTAATTTAACTAATTACTGACTGCTCCTGTATAAATGAAAACCTTATTTCAGAGATGAAATTCGTTGACCATGTGCAATTATACGGATTTTATGTTTCCTCAAGTTAATGCAAATTTTGAACAGAATTACCTTTTACGTGTTTACTTCATTCAGGATTGTTAGGATAAGAGTGAGATTGTGCACACAAACTGGTTTAAACCCCCAGTAAATTTACATTTTACTGACCGTTCCAAGGCGGAACCTAACAATTCTTGATAAACATACCTATTTTTTATATATAGTATGTATGCACTGTGCTGTTTGTGGAGTTTAGTGCTGTTCTTCTATGTTTCTTGTCTGTGATTTTGAGTTCTATGTCTTTGGCGTTTGCCCAGTGCCACTAAACCGGGTTTATGTTCAAACTTTTTGCTACTGAGCTTGTTTCTGTAGGTGTTTGCATAAGTATTGTATTTGGTGATAAAGCTAAGTGTAGTTAAATATGCTGGTTTGTCTGCGTAGGTTGGGGTTAGGCCTTCCCTCATTGATAATATAGACCTCTCAGGTGTTCATTCCATCTTAAAAAGACTCGCTCATCTTTTTTTGACATTTTGTTTTTTTACGGAAATACATGTTAGTTTTACACATAAAACACTAATATTGTAATTATTTTACTCTTTTGTGCCGATATTGCAGAACAAATAGAATTAAAGTTATGAAGTCCTAAAGCTATAATAGTTTACAAATGTCAGGTATAAGACCTAAAGTAACACTCATATATTGACAAAACTCGTCGTAAGAAAACATCTCAGTTGTCCATTTAGAGTCAATATATATGCAAAAAGCTGCAGAAACATGCTCAGTAGCAAAACGTTTAAACATAACCCGGTTTAGTGGCAATGGGCAAACGCCAAAGACATAGAACACAAACTCACAAACAAGAAAAATAGAACAGCACACAACTCTACAAACAAGACTCATAACTAAATGTAAGAGAAACTATTTCCTGATTACTACTGACAAAAACAACTTGTTAAGCTCTAACAATCCAACATATCAGCTCAGAGGTCAGAAATGAAATCCTAAGCAGTTCTTAACAATAAAGTGTTTGAGTAATGTGAGAATTTAAAGGCATACAGTAGATAAAATCATCACAAAAAGCTAAAAACATGCAAATATTATAATCGGGTTAAGAAAATCTAATGTTAAATGCATTATATTTAATAACATCAATCAAGTCCTCTACTTGTATAGCACATGCTGACGTGCAGTAACGCGTTATTATCCTCGTGGTCTAAAGTATATTAACTCGATTCGAACAGTTACCAAATATGAACTCACATCTCTAAACTATTGATATACCGACTTCCCACTTGATCGGCGCCATCGGATGTTATCGAAGGCTGACAGCATATCGGTAGCTTTCATTGCAGAGGTTGGCTCTTTGACAAAATCAACCAATCGTTTTTGACAGGGTCATCAGCCTTTTCTCGGCGGCAAACCCCTTTTCTACGGGAATGTTCACAGTCCCTATAAAAAGACTGTACAAATTCTCATCAAAGGCAAAGGGACATTAAAACACTATTTTCATGTCACTATTCACAAAGACAATGCTCATTTAGTTACTTCGTGTGTTTACTCTGAATTTAAAAGAAGAAAAAAAAAGTGTCAAAAAAGCAGATAAAATGAATGAACTCTCTGAAAATTCCAAATAAAAACTGATATATCAAGTATTACTAGGACAACTGCAGTGCCATAGGCGTTAAAAATGAAATTAAGTATTAACTTTGCCTAAGAGTGCACTTTCCGTGTCACCTCCTATGTAAAATTTTCTATTGAAATGTTTTTCCAGAATGCTTTCTGTTTTCCTGGCGACTATGCGAAGCTGTTCAAGTTTTTTGTCGTCATATACAGTCCTGAGCATGCGCAAGTGGTCCTCGGCGTTAGAATTCCGGTGAAAATTTCCCTCTTGGAGATATACGGTACAGTCAATGGCAGCTTGAGGGACACTTATATTAAGAAACTGCGCTAGCTTTCCTAACTCTGCGCGCAAATCTGATTTAAGAAGGTCATACTGTAAAATGTAGACTAGTCCGTGGAACGTAGAACATGTCCTGTTAGGCAGGTTGAAGAACCATCTTAATGAATGATTAAACATCTTGTTTGAGGCTGAAAAGCACACAGTGAAAAATACATGGTCTCCATTTACGATTAACGAGTAATACTTAATGCGATGTTAAATATAAGAGTTAAGAGGTAAAGTAAACCTCCCGAAATCAGCAAAATAGTATAGTAAAAATAAATTACCTGAAATCCCAAGCTTAGTTTTGATTATGGCTGACAAAGATAAGGAGGACAAAGACGACCAAGTAGCAAAATTCAAATGAATACGAAATACAACTTAAACAATACTATTACGGTTTCTCGTTTTAGCGTTGGTAGGTCATTAACATTACCCAATAATATGAAAGGCTACCTTGAATGAGAGTTTTGTTGTTCGGAATCCTCGTATGACCTCCTTTAGAAAACGTTGCGTATGAGAGCAGCGCGTCATAAGGGTTCCGCACGAGTAAAACGATCTTCTCGAACTTGAATACGTCCTTAAGCTCATGCGCCTTGACGACGATAGTTTTTCCGGGAACTCTGTTGCATTCAAACGGAAAACCATTTGATCGCAGGCTGGAATCACAATACACGCTTGATGTTCCGATACCTGGAAAAAAGGACTGTGTGTCGAATGACTTATAGTACAAATGAAAAATGGACTTATAATGGCCATGATATTCACGTTGTTAACGACTTAAACTATTGAAATGTGGTTTATAATTATACTGGCAATTTTAACCTTAACCAGGAACACTTGATTCGCAAAGCCCTTAAGGCAATGAATGTTTTATTTTGTTAATACCAAAAATGTTGTGTCAATTATTTGACACATTTGTTGATTCAATTTTGAATTATTTATCGAAGGTTTGGGGGTACATCCAATCTAAGGAATTAGAAAGAATTCATCAAGAATTTATCAAGTTTTGTAAAAGATTGATAAGAGTCAAAACCAATACTTGCTATGCGACTGTTTATGGCGAATAAGGTAGATAGCCATTGTCATATTGATTTAAGGTTGCTACCACTGATAATATGATTATTAAAAATGTTTATTTACAAGCAAAGTATGATTGTGATAAAGGTTGTCGTAATTAGAAAGATGCTAAATGGTTTTGGTTTTAGCTACGTTTATGATGATATCAACAATATTAATGTTAATACATTTATGACAGTCTTCAGATGTAGAATATACGATGCGTTTAAACAAGTTTGGTATGGTACTTTAGAAAACAGCACACTGTTAGATATGTATAGACATTTTAAAACTAGTCTTGAATATGAAAGTTATCTGGGCATTCTGCCTAAAGTTTACGTTTTTCCTTTTGTAGAGTACGATTATTTGTG
Source organism: Mya arenaria (assembly GCF_026914265.1). Classification (NCBI taxonomy): domain Eukaryota; kingdom Metazoa; phylum Mollusca; class Bivalvia; order Myida; family Myidae; genus Mya; species Mya arenaria. Next base: position 1,724,745 of record NC_069132.1, read on the forward strand.
CACCCACTTCGTATCCAAACCGGTAGATACGCTAGAAATAATATTGTACGAAATCAAATATAGTGTCTATGTTGTAATTCCAACGATATTGAAGATGAATTTCATTTTGTCTGTGTGTGTCCGTCTTTTAATGATATGAGAAAGCTATATATTAAGAAATGGTATTATATAAGACCGTCTGTATTTAAATATTTACAATTGCTGCAATCAAATAATAGAACTGAGTTTATGTATGTTTGTTAAAGACTCTCTAATAGTAAGATCCTCTTTAATAAAAATTAGAACTTAATATGGTAAACATTGTTTGTCCTCTGATTTAGATTATAACATTACAATATTTAACTTAATTTATTGTAACGTATTATTTTTTTGTTATTTTTTTGTATATATACTCGTTTGTACTTCATTGTTTGTTACTATGCATACACGTTGACATTGATAATTATAGATATATGTGTTGTTGACGATGTACATGGTAAAAGTCGAAATAAACTGTCTGTCTGTCTGTCTGTTTGTTAACAGATGTTACTTAAATTATACGTAAATTTGGTGTATTTTTGATTCGTTACTAATAACCGCACATCTTTCAGGACAAATACACACTTTCATGTCACAAACCTGCATAATAAACATATCTATATAAACAAGATTTCCTATAAGATCTGGAAAATGTATGCACGTTTGTTTAAAAGACAAAACGAAAGATTCCAATGCAACTTTGATGATAAAGGTTGTCCGTGGATATTATTTTATTTGGTTGCAATTATTATAAAATCCTTTCTCAAAATTATTTAACAACTTCATTCATGTTGTTATGTTATGTTTATTTATTTTCATTTTCACTGCAATATTCTTACTAGCAAACAAAACCTAATAAACGTCATTTTCCACCGTATGAAACGTACTTCAATAAAACGTACGCATTTCAATTTGGTACCACTAGTTTTTTCATTGTATTATAAATGTTTGCACTTTAAAGTACTGCGTTTTTAAAATATTTGAAACAAAGCTTTTGTAACCTGTCATTTGTTGGATGAGGTGTCGAGTCCATGTGTTTCCCGACCCGGGGAAACTTAACAACCCAGTCAATGGAAGGCGACGTTCCGAAAGTTTAACTTGTCGGTGTTTACACTGTGTCGAGCTGTATTCAGCCTTTGTTATGTTTTGTGCCACAGTGGGAGTGTCACTTTTCGCTGAGGGTTCTGCCACATCATTATTGATTAATGTCAACGTCGTGTTTAGCTGATTGTATTTAAAACCGTAGTTTATCAGTCCTTTGTTTAGACAAAACATGTAGACTAAAACTGTCATCACCAGAAACATTAATATGGCGCAGTTGCCAGCTACTTTCCATCGCTTCAGCATAACAACTTTTCAGTCCGATTTCATAACAAAATATTTCTCAAGACTTACTAGGCCTAATTATGTTAAATATCCATTGAACAGTTCTACGGCTGCAGTATTTTATCTGTTAGACTATGTATCCGATAAAAGAAATACCTAGGATTTTTAATTTGCGATACACAGTTTGAAAAAAAATCGAACATATCACAATGCTTCAATTCATGTTTGTAACAAACTATAACAATGGACTGTTTGTTGTGTGACTTACAAAGGCATGGTGTTGCAATGCCCGTTTAAACTTTCGTACTCTGGAAACCATCGATTTCTTAACTAAATTATTCTTCATTTCAATTGTTTGCATTATAAATGAACAACGATGTGCATTGTTATTCTGGTAATGTAAATCGATGAACAGGTCATTAATTTCAATAATGCAGAATGGCCCATGACCTTTAAACTCAATGGTCATTATTTGTTTTCAGATCGATTAAAAACAATTATTCTAATGTTGACATCAGTTATTGGTGTTCATTTTCAACCTCAGTGGTTCAAATGTTTACATTTTTTAATTTAATCCAGTTTCACACATTTTAACCAAGTAGACAAAATATAATATTGCATTCAAATCAAAACATCTTAACATATCAAGTATCCTGTGAAAATGAAGAAAATGTCCGTTCTTGGTCACATGATGTTTTCTTTATAAATATTGCTGATATCATAGTGACGCCGAAAACGTTATGTACGATTTTCGTATTTAATGTCAACCTATAACAATCAACTCGTTAGCTGTTTGAATCTGTCTTCTTCATTATTATAGCAATGTTGATGCCATTATTTTATGTGTTTTTTTGTGTTCAGTTTCATTAAGTGTCAAATAAAAAGGCATCTGTATAATTAAATATAATTAATATAATTAAACACGGTGTTTATCTGTCTTGATATGTTTAATATTGACATGTTCCTTCACATTGTTATCTTTCACTCTAAATACGAGTTCGATTATACAAATGGATATATATACATCCTAGGCCATCAACAATACATAAATAATTAATGCCGCAATGAGTTACGAAAAGGTATTTCCTTTTATCGAATTAAACAAAGATATATAAAGTTAGTCAACAGACGCCTGTATATGCATACATATCTACAACAACTTGCTTTAACAAATACGTATGTAAATTCATTTTTCGGGCACGTGCCATAACTTGTTTATGTATTAAAGCTCATTATGGACTGATGTTCCAAAATCGCAAAATGATACAATTTGTTGATTTTCAGTGGCTTGTTTACTCATTGAATTCAGCAATTCTGTCATGCCCGGACTAAGAATAACTTACATAATATAAATTATTATTAAATATTTTTAAAACACGTTCCATTAAAATGCAATTTTGTTGTAGTATATAGCAAATAAAACAAACTATATCTCAAATAGGCTCATTGGTTCGCAAATATCAAACCAGATGCTCATTGAGGTATTCTGCATGCATGATTGTGTTGGATTCATGATAAAACTAGTCGTGTAATCGTTGCTGACATATCGGTAAAAACATCAACAAGTTTAAAATTTAAGCATGGTTTCTGGGAAAGAAGAGTATTTAATGTATACAAATAAAATTTTGACAAACGTAGTATCAGAGCTTAAAGAGACTATACACCAGATTGGCACCAAAAAAAGTTTTTTTCTGTAACGAGTCTCAGGACAATTATTTACTTAAACGTTTTACTCTTTGATATCAGAGTTGTAAAAAAATACCAAAATGTTAAAGAAAATCTTGTCGGAGAGTGGGTTCGAACCTGTGTCACCACATTGCAAACCGGTGTTGTTGTCGCAAACATCGCGAAATACCAGACTTTTATTTTAATATGAGTTAGTTAAATATACAGTACTTTTGAGATTGATTCTTATGTTATACAGATGTTATATGGTTATCATTTGTTTAAACTTTGATTTGTATAATCTTAAGCTCTTTACAATATTACAGTAACATCGTTTAAGTATAACATTTTTCATTTGCTCCGTTGACCTTGTAACTAATCGCTATGAGTCTACCGGTGCTATTCAACGGTGTCATTGCTCTGGCGGAGTCTCACAAATAACACATGAATTCGTGCTACCCACAATACTCGTGCACTTCATGTTTGTTTTGGCGGTAAAAATAATAGTATAAAAGGCCTTTGTTGGACGTTCAGAAAAGAGTTAAAAAAGTGAATTAAAAGGAGTTAGAATTAAAAAGAGTTAAAAGTGAAATAAAAGGAGTTTAATAACAAGAATTTTAAATGGTTCATAACATCGGACTATCAATTATAAATTGGATATATGACAAATTGTTGGATTATAATATTTAGAAAGTGTTAACATCTGGAAATAAATTCATAACTTACTATTCACTATTTAGAATATTTACTGTGAATTGTTATTGGAATTAAAATAGTTAAAACTGTATAAATAAATAAAGAAACAGTGAAAAATTGTGTTTGTGGTCTTTCATAAAATTAAGACATAAACTATAATGGGGCTAAAATAAAAACAGTTGTATCCACTGTGCTATGAAGGCTTAACCTAAACAGTTTGCCTATTTAAGCTATATACCTAACTTGGTAATATCACGTGATAACATCGACTAGCCATTCACGAATAAGGAATAAATTCCACTAGGTAGACATACCTAGTTATATTTTTTAATTGAAAAATACGAAAAAACTGCGAAAAATAAATTAATTGTTAACTATGTGGTACTTCAGTTAGTAAGTTTTAATGTATTGTACACATCGATACCAAATTTATGTCAGTTTTCGACAGTTTTCATTTTTTCCCGCTATTTCATTATACGGAGTGCAGCCCCTTTAAAAATATTAATATGTGAAAATATGTGACAATATAATCAAGAGTTACGCAAAGTGGATGTTAAGACTGGCCTGTTCTGTTAACCGAACAATGGCATAACTGGACATTAGTTACATCAGGCTTTATGTGTTATTATAGATATATGCGATGAAATAGGGAAACCATATTCGTATATAACCACGGAACTCAGTTTAATATCCCTTTGTCAACAAAACATCGTTTTTCTTCAACACGCATTTATTCTACCTAAAATGTTTATGTGGGCTAATAATCCAGTATCACTTTTATTATTGTTTTTGTAAGTTTTAGTGTTGGATCGTAATATATTTCACAGAGTGACCACGAAAGCTACATACTCGTGTTGATCACGGGGTGAAATATATTGCGATCTTACACGAAAACAAACGTTTTTTCTTTATTATATGCCGTAAAAAGTTATTTTTCCTTTCAGAAAAACGTTAGACTGGTACCCAATGTTGCTTTTGCTTGATGCAATATGCACATATGCAGTAAACTATTTTTGAAATCTCAAAACTATAGAGAGAAGTCAGTGTACGTTTCCTACAAATATGGAAATGCGGAAAATGTGCCATGCAATATGTTAGTATAAAAACAAAAACATTTTATCTAAACTGTGCCGGGATGTGTTTAATTGATAATGCGTCAGTCAAAAATTAAGCATCTTTATTTCTTGCATCCGATCCTGTTTTTTATTGATTTTCGATTCTTATGTTTGAAAAGTTATAAAATATCACTTGTATATGGGGTTGGAAAAGTAAGGAGCACTCACTTAAATGAATGTTTTCTGGAGTTAATTTTCCAATTTACTTATTGTGCAATAACTAATTTAGAGAAGCTATAATATATGTTTAAGAACTAAGAGTTAAAGGAAAGTTGACTTCATTTTGCAAGTTCAACTTTCGGTTTGATATGTGACACCCGCTAAGTATGTACATTATGTAATTGAAACTTTTCATGTTGCAATATTTTGTCTCTTGCTTTTGGATACGATGGTTTGTACACGCAAACTGGTTTAAACCCCCAGTTAATTAAATTTCACTGACCGTTCCATATCCTTGATATACATACCTTGTCTTTATATAGTATATATGCACTGTGCTGTTTGTGGTGTTATGTGCTGTTTTTCAATATGTTTTGTTTGTGATATTTTGTTTTTGTGATTTGTGATGTCTTTGGCGTCTACCCTGTGTCATTAAACGGGGTTTATGTTTGAAATTTTGGCTACTGATCTTAATTGTAATAGTTTCTGTCGTTTTTCACATAAATAAGGCCTCTAGTTAAAGCTGCTCTCTCACAGATTGACCGTTTAACTCTCACAGATTGACCGTGTAAACAATATTTTTTTGTCTTTGTATTTGCGAACTTATCCATAAATGTCTTGAAACCAGTACTATAAGACACCTAGAAAAAATATTTTCAAGAAAATGATTTTAATGCATATTTCTTAAAGCGTTTATAACAATAAATTTGGAACGGAAATATGAAAACTGCGAGCTGACCTTTTGTCAGCAGTCTTATATCACTGGTCTTCAGATATTTACGCAAGATATTGCTCATTCCAAGACGAAAAATAAAAAAGTTGTCAACATGATTGAAGGTATCAGAAATGCACAGTAAGTTCAGATTGCTTTCCTGGTAATAAAGAAGACAAATATGAAATAATTTTTACCGCATTTGGGGCCTGTCCAAAGCAATTGTCATTTCAACATGTTTATCGACAGCTTTTTGTGAACAGAACGTTGGAATGTGTTGTTTTTGCCAATGGACGGCTCCGAAATTACATAGACTGTTTTCTTCTTATGGAAATAAGAAACTTTTTATATCGAGTCAGAAGCTGAGAATCGTTTTACGCAATCCGCGACAAAATACAATAATTGTTTTGATCATCTTGGTTCCCACATTTGATTTATTGTAAAGCAAATGGCACATTGATAATTCCAAATGGTCGAGTTGTTTTGTTGACAAAAATGGAAAAAAAACTAGTGACTTCATTTTTGAACCCATTGTTTTTAATAAATAATACACCCGATACTATAGAAACAAGCCCAGTAGTCGAATATTAAAAATAAACACTCATTTACTCCGGAATGCAGCGTTTATGTTCTGCGATCATTTACTTTGGAATGGAGCGTTTATGTACTGCATTCATTTACTGCGGAATGCAGCGTTTATTTACTGCGTTTATTTACTACGGAATGTAGCGTTCATTCCCTGCGTTCGTTAACTGTGGACTGCAGCATTCACTTACTGCCGAACTATGCGTTTATGTACAGTGTGTTTCAATCGCAGAATGCAGCGTTTATGTACAGACGAAAGCAGCATGATGCTGCGTATTTGTACCTTTGTATGCAGTAGATTTCTCTATTTTGCGGAACGGAGGTGTTGTATCTGCGCAATGCAGATGTTTAGTTGGTAACACACTTAACGCCCATAGTACTATAGGTCTTATCATGAATTATTAGATTTAAGGAGATTTGTAAAAAAACACATTTTGTTTTTATATCAATTATTAATTAATTTAAAAATTGAATGACATTTTTGTTAGTAAGGTCATGTTAAACTGGATATTTTGAAGTCCAGAGCTAGCGTTTCTGCCTTGATTGTTTTAGATTTCACAGAAATGCATTTGATACCGGAGTTTTGATGAATATAATTATATTTTCTTAAAAATGATCAGGAGTCGGAATAGTTTCACAAGCATATAACAATTTGATAATCAGAAACCACTCGCTATTAAAACATTATATTTAAATTTTAAATCATAATACAGATCGTCTAAGACATATCAGTTAAATACAGGGCCTGTCGCACTGTTATAAAGTCACATTGTATTGGTCTTGTATTCAAAATAGAAGTATTTTTTAGTCAACATTAAATTAATTTCTTTATGAAATTTGTTAGGCACAAAAAGTTCCGGAACCGTACATATTCTCTGGGTTAAAATTTTTAAAAGATGGCATTTTCGGACATCAGGAAAGATAATAAGTCAAAAGAATATTGGCAGATAATAAGGTTTAAAAACGGAATTTGGAATACATGTATAGGAAACGATCTGAAGCACTTTAATAAGAGTTGTTGTGTTTTTTCAGTTTTTTGTGTGGATTTTTCAGATTTAATGAAGTCGTTGAAGTCAGTTGTTTGAATGTAAGTCTGGGAAAGAAAATTTCCCTGTTAGAGCTTTAGTAAATATCTGGTTTATGCATATATCAAAGACATCTCTTACGAGTTTTTCTTTCGCACTAAAATTGATGTAACAAAATAAGGGCGATAAACCAATCTCTTACAGAAAAGCCAAAGAAGATTTGCTGATGGATTATCTGTCCTTTGATAAGATCCACTATAATTTGGCCCGCATTCTTAGTTCACTGGGTGAAACTTACGCTTCAAATTCGGCAGTTGCATATTTGTTTTATTTAGAAACATGGTCAGTGGGAGACAGCCCAAATCAACAGACATCTTTATAACGGAAAATGGGGGCCAAAAGAAACAAGTTTCATTACTTGCGTTTTAAAGATGTAGTTTTATGTGTTTAATATATGACCGAGTTTTTCTTTAATGTTGCTATATAGTAATTTACGTTTGTTAAGGTTAAATATATAACTGATTTATGTTTGGATGACGGGATTTGAAAGAAAACATGATTTTATCTATGAAAGTTCACATAAGAATGTAAAGGAATGGAGCGAGTACATACAAACTGTTAAGGAAATAACCATTCATAATCCTTGTCGGTACCGTATGCACATTCGCGGCTGTTATTTAGCTGGGATTCACGCGGAATCGTCATTTGGTGCTCGTGTTTCAGGCAACTTACCGTACCCATGTATATGTTAGAGCTCATTTTGGTGATCTACAAAAAATACAGCGAACGCAACACCTAAATTATCGATTTCTTTTCCCATATAACACTTACACAAAAAAACTTGTGAATTTAAGAAACCATATTGAACGTTCAAATTGGATTCTTTTTGGAATGAGATAGTTTTAATTCAATTTTAGTAATTTCTTAAATAGTTCGTTTACATTTGGCATCAATGAATGAAAATGAGTGGATGTAATAGGTGGCACACCAATATTCTTATCTTAGCTGTAGCTGTTGCTTAAACATTTCATTCATTTCTGGTCGGTCAGAGTCAAGCAATATATAAATAGGTACATTGACTGATGATTTATTCTAATCGGATATTCTTATTTTATTCTACCGCATTGTTGTTTTAGTCGCAAGATCACGGTATCAAACATATCACCGATCAGATAATTTTGAATGTTATAAAAAGACACATTTTTGCAAATACATGTAATCGTAGAATACCCGTTTCATAAATTGAGCACAACACTTATTTCCTCCGTTCACTTAAATATGAATAAACATTTACCCTAACAATTCAAAGGGAACTCATCACATTTTTTCTTATGATATGTTATCTTGCTTCTATTAACTTACTTACATTTTACCCTATTCTTCCTTTTTTTCTATTTCATGGCGGTACTGGTCAGACGGTTTTTTGGATACCCCTCATTCTTAGCGCCATTTGCTCCCGGAATCATTTGTATTAAATGTCTTTTGAATTAGGTACATTTCGAATGGTGGTAGGTTTGTTCTGCTACTATTAACTAATTTGCTGGCTAGCAATGCTCCTACTCTGTTCTGGAGACGTTTATGAAAATCCTGGCCCCGCACATTCTCCATCCTGCTCCTTCTCTTCTGAAATCCCAGTTGACGTTACAGGATGCCTTAATATCGTCCACTATAATGTTCAAAGCTTCAGTAGCAAAAAGAATATTTTGTTTGCTGACTTACGCAACTTTGACATATTAGCCTTCACCGAAACATGGCTCACTCCTAACTCAGCAATCCCCGATTTGATATTTCCAAATTTCCATGTACCTTACAGAAGAGATAGACTTCCATATGCACATGGTGGTATTATTGTAGACATAAAGTCAGATGTGTTTGCAATAGAAAGACATGACCGCGAGATTAACAAAATTGAATGTATTGAGCTTGAACTGCGAATTAAAAATATACGCCTTCTAATTGGTACTTTCCATAGATCTCCTAACTCCAATCCATATGTCATTGAATGAATTGCCAACTGGTATTACAGACATTCTTATCACAGGGCATTTCAACCTAGATATAAATAAACCTTTAACCCTTCAAAATATTGATTGATCTGTCAACAGTTCAACTTGACCCAAGTGATTCGAGACCCTACCCATTTTATCGAATCCCCTGAGTCTCTCATTGACCTATTTCTCGTCTCTTCAAAAGATATTGTTCTCGACTGTGGAGTAGAAGAACCATTCCTCGAACAGTTAGTCCGGTATCATTGTCCAGTCGATTGCGTCCTACGCTTCAATAAAACTGTCGGTTCATCATTCAAACGAAAGGTTTGGAAATTCGTTCAAGGTGATTATGCAAAACTAAGTAACCTTATCTCTAACTTTGACTGTCAGTCTAGTGTGCATACAGATATCACTATATATACCGATAATTTCACTTACCACTTTATGGCTATGTGTGAGACCTGCATACCTACAAAGACTGTTGTAATTCGCCATAGGAATCCCCCTTTGGTTTCACAACGAAATCTGAAAATCTCTTCAAAAAGACGGCACGCTTATAGAAAGGCAAAACGTGTAAATTCCGTATAAATTCCAAACACCAATCAAATACGAAATCGTGTTACCAACCTTGTTCGAACTACCAAGCAGTCACATTATGAAAAACTAGCAAACGACTTAAGGAAAAACAACATTCCAACCTCCGACTTTTGCCAGCTATTTCATCTAAAAAAATCCCTCCACTTAGCAATAACGGTATTATTTACGAATCAGATACAGACAAAGCGAACCTATTAAGCACTTTCTTTCAACCTCAGACTCAATTAAATATATCAAACCTTCCTCCACCGACACTGATAATCCGAGACTACACGACTTTGTTATTTCACTTCAAGATGTAATTAATTCAATACTGCTTCTTAAAACCGGCAAAGCATCTGGGTCAGGCTTAATAATAGCTATGTACTGAGGGAAGTAGCAATTTCTTACCCACTTCATGACCTTTTTAATACCTCACTTCGTCTCGGTAAAGTACCAAGTGGAAACTGGCTCATGTCTGTGCTATTTATAAGAAGTCTGACCCTCAAGATGTTGGAAATTATCATCTTATCTCCCTTATAAGTGTTGTCAGTAAGGTTCTTGAAAGCATTGTGCATACATATTTGTTTAATATTTTGCGTCAAAACGACAATCTAACATCATATCAATCTGGTTTTGTTCTTAAGGACTCTACTGTTAACCAGCTCGATTTATCATTCTTTTTGTCTCGCTCCATATGAAGGTAAAGAAGTAAGAGCAGTATTTTGTGATTTTTCGAAAACCTTTGATCGAGTATGGCATGACGGTCTAATCCATAAACTTCGTGAAAGTGGCATTACCGGTTCTTTATTGTTATGGCTTTGTGATGATCTCAGTGAACGTAAACAAATTGTTGTTCTTTCTGGTTCTATGTCTGATACGGCTACAATATCAGCTAGAGTCCCCCAAGACTCATTTCTTGGGCCTCTTCTCTTTTTTATCTACATCAATGACATACAACCTGGTATTTTGTTGTCGAAGACCCCGTGTTTGCCGCACATCAACTGATAACCTAGAAAAAATCATATATGGGCTGACCGATGGATTGTTACACTTAATCCTGCGAAAACCAAATCGCGACTATTCACTAGAAAGTCTAATAGTCATGTGCACCCCTCAATATTCATGAATAATACCAAATATCCGAAGGGCGTCACTCTTTCTAGCACTTGCTCCTGGCCCGATCATATTCAATCCGTCACACAAAAGGCTTGGCAGCGAATTCACTTCATGCGATCATTCAAATACGTTCTTGATCGTAACTCGCTTGAGGTTCTGTATTTCACGTTCATTAGGCCTTTGCCGATGTTTTCAGGAATAATCTGACGCAAGCTGATGAGGATGACTTAGAAAAAGTACAACATAAGGCGTCCAGAACTATATCCGGTGCAACTCGACTAGTATCTTTGAACAATCTTTATGTTGAAACTGGAATCGAACCACTCAAGAAAGGCGACGTACACATAAAATTATCCTATTTTACAAGATGTTTCACTCTCTTGCACCAGCAAACAGTAAAACTGTGATCGCCCGAGGACGCCGGGGACCGAGCTGAAACCTCGAGGGAACTGATGTTTCGAACGACCCGAGTTTCGATTTTCCAGTCTGTTATAAAATATATTTAAATGTATTTTAAGTTTTAAGTTGTCAAATCGACTATTTACTACGACACCGATTATGACTGTGTTGCTTTGTGGAATTCGCTCATATGTTCAAAGGCTGTCGTATACGAAATGTACAAGAAAAACAATTATAAAATAATATTAAAATAGTTATGTTTATTTTTTACAAAAAGCACATTTTCTAAACACGCAGCATTTAAATATAATCGTACATATTATGGCATTCGTCCGATTTAAGTTTCGTAAAATCAAGAATTGTTGATTGACGCATCTTGTCTGTCTCGCGAAACTGTTCAAACTCATAATTATCTTCTCAAATGCCCTTATCAACTATCATCGGTCATGCGTAAACAGTGATAAACCGGATTTCACACCTTATCAAATTTCCATTTGACTGTCTTTGCAATTTTTACAACTTGCGAAAACACTTGGCAATTGTTTGTTTATCTTGGAACATGCGATCGGGATAAAGTGTAAAATTAGGACATCGAGGGAGCCATAAGGTTTTGTGCATGATTTGTGTATTTGGGACTGGCTATATTGCTCGACTCCTCGACTTATTATGGTTTCGATGCAGCGTCAGTATATTTTATATGAAAATAGAAGGAAAAATGTTCGCGACTAAGCACCGACCTCGAGGGATCGCCGGTTCTCGAACTACCGCCTGTTCGAACGACCGCAGTTTTACTGTATCTAACTTCACTGATTCCAACAAGAGTTGGCGATACTACTTCGTATAACCTTCAAAATGCAGCTAACCTTCGGAATATTTCATGCAAATCACAGTTGTTGACGAGTTCATTTCTGCCATCAACAATATCTGCATAGAACGCACTCCCGGAAGGAATCCGTTTATCGCCATCCGTGCCTTCTTTAAAATACAAACTTAAAAAGAAGTTCCTGACTTCTACTACGAAGGTGACCGCAAATCTTGTGTCAATCACGCGAGGTTGAACATCTATTCTCAACAGTCCTAATTGTCAATGCGGTGAAATTGAGGACACCTTTCATTATTTCTTCACCTGTCCATTATATAACGTCCAAAGAAATCATCTGATAGGTCTGATTTATCCACCATTGGTCAATTGTCTCTCCAACTGTTACTCTTTGGATCGAAGGAAGCCTCATATCAAACGAACAAACTTATCTTTGACAACGTCCAGGACTATATACGTCAATCTAAACGTTTTTGAGTACACATTCTAACAAACCTCATCCCGATCCTGATCGGACCAGTGCCTGTACCCCCACCCCTCATTTAACCTTTCTTTTCTTCTGCCTTTATCCTTTCTCCCTTCTAACTAACTGATTACAGACTAGAACAACTGCGTTTTTTATACCATAGTTTACATCATACGCACCAGCCTAATCAGCGTGAATGACCAACAGAAGCGAGACATAGTATAAGCCTTAAGGCTTTCTTTTCAATTCTGTTTACACGAATGTTTTGAGCATAATTTACATTTTTTTTGTTCAATGCATTACATATTTGGTCTTTGTTAATGTTGATTATGCTCAAATTTGTTAAACTAAACTTATTGTATCGTATGATTATAATATTATTAATAAAAATGATATTAATATGATTTAAAACAATCATCAAGGACTGGAAATGTTTAGGAAAGAAAGCATTTAACGCGAAATTGGTCAAATTAAACAAAAATCCAAAATTGGCCTCTTTTGTTAATGCTGGATGAGGAGAAAAAGAGTATAGAAACTATAGAATCAAAATTGTCACCCCTCCTTGCGTACAGAGCATGTATATATGTGTATATGTATCTAAGTCATGCTTACCAAAAAACATAACAGTAATAGGAGATTCTGCATACCAAATATTACTAATTTCTGCATACCGCGTACAGCAAATTTGAATTGTAAAATGTAAACACTACTATTTTGAAAATAAATGCACTTTCATACATTGACATAATGACCAGGAAAGTATAGACCACTTAGTTACAACGAACTAAACATTTTTATCAAAGTTTCGTCCTTTTTACCAAGGCACAAACAATGATAGTTTTACATGTATAAAACATTATCAATACACAAAATGTACTAACGACAACCTTATGAGGGTGTTTGCTAAGATAGCGCTTAGATAACGTTTGAGATTGCGAAATGGCGAGACCTTAGTGTCACCTTTACTTGATATTGCTTTGAACTTTCGATGGTTTTGAAGTATACTAGAGTCACAATTAGGCGGAAGCCGGGCGGTGCGTGCGATTTCTCGGCATCGATCGGCTTGATGAGATCGGTGAAAGATCGCGCGATAAGGCGGTCGCAGTCTTTATAAAACGTGTCCTACATGCTGACATGAAGTGGCCTGGAGTCGGCATACTTTCCTTGAAATGGGAATTTTAATCCCGTTTACCCAACGGTTTCCGGCACAACTAAGAAATCCTGCCTTTGTCGGTGTCCCTGCGATACTCCGTTGGTACTCGCCAGGGTGTCGGCAAATTATTAAAGGCCGTACGGCGACTGGACAGAAGTATGCCTGTCGAGTGTCCAGCGATCAAATGTCGCGATCAAGCGGTCGTTTGTCAAGTTCAGGGTGAGGTATGTTTAGAGGCGCTCCTCTGACCGTCTTCATTCACTTCGACACTCCTTTAAGAACACTCTACGTGACGATGACAAAAGAAAACAAATAAGAAAATGCTGTTGACACCGCCACACGGCTTGTGGTCACATTCTCAGCGCATACGAATACCTGCACAGCGCGTGTGGCTCGCCCGTCAAAGGAAAGGTTGGCGTTTGCACGCTTCCGCTATGACCTGATTCTAAGTGTATTGGTGGCAGAAGAAAAGAGGTTGTGCCGCAGAAGAAGATGATGGATTCGACTCTATCCTTATATGGCCAGTTTGAGGCTGAGGTTTGAACATCATATGGTCTTCCTTAGAATAGATCTCCAAGCGTTTCACGTGCTTCTGCTTCTACGTGTGGGCCCAAGCAACGAAAATATTATTGATTTAGTTTTTGTTTTAAATAGAAAATGATTACAAAGAAAATACCATTTCAGTTTCTAATCTGTAGCTAACGTAACTGTCCATTGTTTTATGCTGCTGTACCAGACAGCCCTTTTCAGCAGGCCTGAATTAAGTCATCATCATTAGCTTCATTGCATCGTGAATCTCGTATCAGTACCTGGCGTTTGCGTTTCGCGATGCACACAAAACTATACCCCTCTTCGTCCCTGAAGACATTGTCGACGAGTGCCGACAGAAGTTGCTTAGCACCGCTCCTACCTCGGATCAGTGGCCTAGGGATTTCAAAATTGGTGAAACTATGCCACTGCATGCGTAGGCTATATATGGCAAGCACCGAAAGAAGAGAGGTCCTTCGTGATCCTCGCCGTCGTTGAAACCAGTAACAAAATCCTGTGGGCTGAATAAAAAACTAGTCAAATGATCTTAAAATCTTACTGCGATACTCATAATAGTATAGTAACAACAACTACGAACGTACGATTGTTGTTGTTGTTGTTGTTGTTGATGATGATGATGATGATGATGATGATGATGATGATCACAAAGGAAAATATTGCAGCCCTGCAATGAACTTGAAGTGTCTTCAATAATTATCCACACACGTGATGTAATTATTAATGGGAAATTACCAAAATGAAATATGCAATCAAATAGTAAATTATTTCTTCCCCCTGTTTGACATTCTGAAATATACATGATAATGATAAATATGCCGTCATTTACAACTTGGGTGGAAACACGAAAATAATAAATTAACAATTACACACAGTATATGTACAGTTGTCATCTATCATTGGTTAATCAACCACCAAAAGTGTCAACATACAATAATATACATTGGTCAGTGTAACGTAGTTGGTTACGTTCTTACAACAACATGTGGAATAGGCTATGAAGAATTGTTGGGATAAGAGTGAGGTTTGTGCACATAAACTGGTTTAAACCCCCAGTAAATTTACATTTTACTGACCGTTCCAAGGCGGTACCTAACAGTTCTTGATAAACATACCAATTATTTATATATATTTATAGTATTTATGCACTGTGCTGTTTGTAGAGTTGTGTGCTGTTCTATGTTTCTTGTTTGTGAATTTGTGTTCTATGTCTTTGGCGTTTGCCAATTGCCACTAAACCGGGTTTATGTTTAAACTTTTTGCTACTGAGCATGTTTCTGTACTTTTTGCATATATATATAGATTCATAAGATATCAAACATATTTAAATGTTTATTCTTTCATACCAAGTCATCAAGTGATGTACAAAAACAACAGACATAGCTATTTATGAAACTTATTATTCACTATAAATAACAACGATCTGAAACTATATTGAAGTATATGAAGATTCACGTCCCTTATATACATTTAGATTAATTATGCAACGATTAGAACACTGAACACTGGTTTTCGACATAATGAGCATATAATTAGCACCGTGATGTTACCATTACAAAACACCCACCCACACGCACTACGTGCGCACGCACGCACGCACGTATGCATGCAAGCACACACGCATGAACGCGAGCACGCACGCACGCGTATGCATTCGGTATAGCTGCATACTTTTTAAGTAACAAGAATGCAGTTATTTGTTTGTTTATTAATTTCTTGAACTGGCCCGCCTCCACCTTTTGACTATTACATTACATATTGCAATAAAAAAACTATCGATGTCATTTTCACAGCCGACGTCACATAGGTATATTATTAATTATTTAATCTGTTACTGACCCACTACGGAAAAACGGGGGGTCTGTGAAATTTATAGAACATTATATTTTATTCTGAAAAGACTTGTGGAGACTAAGGATTTTAAGTCGAGAGGATGGATACCCTGTCTGACTATTGAAAACAAATCATTTATAGCTTTCTGTAAACGCTCTGAAATGCGTGTACGCAATTTAAGACCGTCCTCTTTGGAAAAGCGTAATTAATGTATTATGTGTTATTTCATAATGCACATAGAAAATACTTCTATGTTTGACTAGGCGGTATTGAGTTAATACGTCGACGTTAGATTTAGCGACATTAATTTCAATGTGCCATTGTTTGCAGTATTCAAAAACAATATCGACCAAGCACTTAGCTTATATGGGGATAACGCTATGAGTTTCGATATAGCGGATGAGCTATATATGACGTCCACAAAATAGTTTTACACGTTTATCTCGAACCGTTTATGTCTTCCATTTTATCATGAATATCTTGCTGGACGACGTCCGGATCAACGTTTCCTACGATGTATGACGTATTCTGTCGGTGTTTCATGGCGATGAAACGATTATTTGGATGAGGAGTAGAATTGGTTTACCCCGGCCTTGAGCGTTTGATAAAGTTTATTCTACGTTCCTCACTACGAGTTTCAGACCTTTGTTTCAAGCCAAAAATGTCGATATATGTTTATTTTGCCGTTGTGGCACCAGAAATAGTTTGCGACTTGATATGCTGTTTAAACTCGATATGTTGGACTGCATTACCATTGCTTAAGTAGAGCTTGTTTTCTTGATTGGGGTGCTCTTATTTGCGGCATATTGATTTTACAAATCGTTTGTTAATAGTTATGACTGCTGACTCAAATACATACTAGTAACGGTGGAGTTGCAATAGTACTTCCGGGGCAGAGAGACAAGAGTACTATTAAACTTTCTTTGAAACCGACGGAAAATAATCGCTATATTGCAGACGTCTGAGTGCATCTGCTAAATTATGGCCTAATCTTCAGATTGTTTGCGTGAAATGTCTTCAACGATCGATACTGAACAAAATTGCATTAATGTCAGGTCTTAAAGTTATTTCTAGTGTCACACTTGATTATATCGGCCTCTGGAGTCACTTCCAATGGGCATGTGAAAACGTCATTTATTTCTCGTGAACGTTCGCCGTCAATGAAAGCTTGAATAACGTAACAATAATTGGTATATATTTTAACTTTGCTTGCAGCGGACGAATATCTTCTGATAACAAGCATTGTTTCGAAACACCATAGAGTTCTGCAGACACTCTCAGCGATCATCTCACGGTCGGCATTTAGTTGCCAAACTTTCATCTACAAAGCCTCAGACACTCGATTTCGGTCGATTAGTTATTGTTTAGTGTCTGGTAGAGTGGAAGTACAGAAGGCTTTGGGAGTTCGATTTTATTTTTCGTATTTCGTCATAGCGTCTTTCAGACTCGAGTTAATTTTGCCTTCGTTTATTTCGTTTTCAATGAGAAGTATGCTTGCATTATTTAGACGTTTTCGGTCAGTGTCATCACGTTCACTAATTTCCTTTCTATGTTTATTTAAACGGGGAAGCTTGCGCTGTTTACAATCCAGTGTTCCCCTCCCATATAATTTACAATAGCGAAGTGAAAGAAATGGTAAAAATAGAACAAAACGCAAGTTCACTCACCTTTATTTATTCTGTGATCTGCGCAGTCCAATCAGATATTCTACTGATGAATTCACAAAATAATGAGTTCTTACAGTTAACAATTTCATAACGAATCAAATACTTCTTTTTACATTTGCTACCCAGTTTTTCTTTTCAACAATGTGGTTTAAAAATGCCTGCAAATGATTTAAGATCGTACTCATTACATTCACAGAATCAGACATTTGGCACTGTTAATGTCTCTCCAATTTTTAATTGTTCTTGGTTTAAAGAAAACTTACCAGTAAAATTAAAACAGTTGATTAGTTATTAAAATCATTCTTAAAATCAAAAGTTTGGTCATTATATGTCCAATTTTTCGTCGGCAATAGCCTTTTACATATCTGAACAAACATTAATCAGCATTTGTCAAGCATCATAATTACTTAAAAGTATTGATCTGATTCCATGGAGACAACAACTTATTAATTATTTAAGTTATACACATATTTGAACAACATAGGTTTAAACATAAACCCCGTTTAATGGCACAGGGTAAACTCCAAAGACATAGAACACAAAAACACAAACCAGAAGCATTTAACAACAGCACAATATTCCACAAACAACACAGTACATAATAATAGTACACAACCTCACCCTTATCCCAGCAATCCCGAATAAAGTTAAAATCTTATCAAAGTATGCACAAACTTAATAATAAAGCAAATAATAATACAAACTAATAGGTGAATCCCAAGTACTTCTATGAAGGAATACAATTCAGAGTAACTAATGCACAAACATTTCAAAGATACGATGCAGTAATTGTTTGAAACTATGAACATAACACAAGTCTGCCAAAATAAAAGGTTTGAAACTGTGTGCTCATAGAGTATCAAAATAAGAAGCATCATTGTACTAAAACTTTGAACAAACAAAGAAAACATTATTAAAAATACAAACACAACATAAATTTGCTAAAGTCTTCTTTCAAATGATTACAAGAAAATTTTGAAAGAAAGAGACGTCACACGCTGGAAAATTCTTAGCAAGCCTAATTTTAAACAAGTCACGTTTGAATTGGCGTTTTCATTTAGATTGTTCAAGAAAATCATCGCCAGTTCAAAAGTTTATATCAAAAGTAAATATTATTTGATTCAACTGAGGACTGTTTGTAAAGGTGTTTATGCTGGTAACGATATAATCCAAACATTTCATTATTTTCCGTGTCTTGTTCTTTCGTAGATTTACCGGGCAGCACCGCCTTTTGGCACATCAGGCTCGGTTGATTTGACAGCAGTTTTCCACAAAGTAAACAACGCATAAAGCGGTGATTCCAAATGGAACATTTCTGAACAATCGGTGATTTCAGATGTCCCAAGGCTCCTGCAAACGTTGTACATGAACGTAAAATTGAAAAGAATGCCAGGGCTAGGGAGGTCCACTGGTGACATCATGGCATGATTTAGGTACAGTGCGCTCAGGAAGCAGGTCTGTAACTGTGAGAAGCCGTGAATTATCTTGATTTCGTTGCTTCCCCATGATGCTTGATCAGTTGGTGTGTTTCGATGAATAGCCGCTCTACTAGCAAACTCAATCACCTGAGCGTTACCTTGGTTTTCAATTGCGTTTACGATACTTGGACCCAAACATGGTAGATAGACTGTTTCACTTTCATCGGGATTCTTTTTCATAACCTGAACAATAACCTCAGCGTGCAATAAAATCAAGCCAATAACAGCGGCGCTCTAATGGTTCTCTGTAACCTTCGGTTCTGCATTTGTCCACCAAAAGCGTAGGACACCTATAAGGAATGTAGTACATGGGTCGCTAGAGAAGGATTCGGCTAATTTAGCCCTAAAGTGCCAAACATGATGTTTCGCCTCTCCTCTACGGAAATTTCTGGGACGTTTTGCAACGATGGAACTTTTAACGATTGAGATCCGTAAAAAACCTCCGTCGTAGGCTTGATATAGTACTTCATCCTATCGCCTTTCTGTCTGTCGCTTTCTTCTATGCAACTTTTCCATGTGCCTTTTAAATCTACTACAGTGTTCGTCTGGACTTTAGGGTCTTTAGATTTTGGCCTGATGAATGCCGTTGTTAAGCCATACAGGACACTTCTGATGTCTCTGGAGCAAACATACGTTGAAGGCTCAGCCAAGTGTTCAATCTGGCAATCAAAAATCACTTTATGGTTCACAGCTGCATTCTGCAGAAAACTCGCCATTTTGCAGGTTCTTTACATCTCTGAACACCAAGCTGGCAATGGATGCTTGGTGACGTAATCAATTAGCGTTCCAAGATTGTTTGTATAACTATCTATAGAGTAGCGAATGACGGCTCGCAGTTCCGATTTCTGACCGGGAGATAGGTCTGCTACATGTTGCAATACGTATTGAATAGCATTTTCATCCAATTGTACACCCATTGACCAATGGATTATTGACGTCATTCGAGCCTTGGCCCTCAGGTTTAGAGGTTTATCTTTATACTGCTTGCATATTGCTGTGTAGAAAGCCTTCAAATGGGTTTTATCAACATAATCATGACCACTAAATGTAGCGAAAATTGGAAGGAACTCCAATGGCCCGGACACTCTCTCAGTTAAACGTTTGTAGTGGTAATATTTTACAGATATGAATACAAACTCCTGGTCGGTTGGTAAAGTCTCTGGTTCCAGCAGGGAAGCCTGCATCGTCTGGGTATTATAAAGCCGCATTTTTAAGTCCATATAATATGTACCTTTATGTCCGAAAGGTATAACCCCACTTTCCAGCTTGAAAACAAAGAAATCGCTATCATTACTAAGAATCGGACAGTTCCATTTTTGGCCAACACTGCTATTTCTCTGTCTGCCTCATATGGACACGTGACGTGTCGTATCTGAAGCTCAAACAAAACATGGCGGAAAGTTTCTTCACGCCTTGCGTTGTATCACAGTATTCTATTTGCGGTTATCTGGGTTATACCCACCATCCATGACAACGTACGGCTCCACCTTACATGCCCGGAGTGCAGTAAAGAAGGATTTACACGTTTCTGCATAAGTGTCATAGTTCCCATCATACTCGCCTGGCACATTGTAGAATTTGTATAGGTAGTGGTATAGATTTGAGCCATCAATGATGAGTCGAGTGTCATGAAGTTTGAAATCATCAAGGAAGACGTCCTTGTTGTCGTCTATCAGTGTAAACAAACCTCGCACACCCATCGTTCACTTCACAGGATATGGATTTGGCAATTGGATAACACATGGTCGTAAGACGTTTTGAATATATATTGCATCAGAAGGCAAATGAAGGGTGTGTTTTCTACAAACTTTACAGTTTTGGTCAAAGTGTTCAAAAGTCCGCAAAAAAACCTGTCTGATTAGGCAGCAGTTTGGTCAGAATTGGACAAATCATCGTGTTTTCAATCTCAAATATGCCTGTTTCGATGAATTAAAGCATTTTTGATTTGTATTCAATGTCAATGTATTTCCCATATCGTGTGAAGATATGAGGCTGTATTCATTAAGCATCTAAGAGAAGATTTTTAACTAAGTCAAAATATGCCTGGTTTTCTTTGTTGAATTCAAATATAACTAAGAATGTTTGTACACCGAAGATAAAAGAAATAAAACAGACAATAAAATAAATATATTTGATGAAAACTAGAAGATCAAAAAGAAAATTAACCTAGTCAGAAATTAGGATAGTTGAACATGCACACTAAGATACTTTATGAAAACCGCAAATTGCCAATAAAAATGATGTCTCAATCGAGAAATAAATGTGGGCCCATTTTATCTCCGCTAAAGTTCTCTGGCTGAAATACAATAGGTAGGTGATACCACAAACATTTCCACTCTTCTCCGCCGGCATCTAAAAATAACAGAGACTGGCTCCAAATCTGGTAAATGGCTTCGTTTTTAGAATGAATTCACAACATGTAACATATCAATAAATGTATGGACGTACAAAAGGCGTGTGTGTGTGCGTGTGTGCGTGCGTGAGTGCTTGCGTGCGTGCGTTTGTGTGTGGTTCGTCAGTTAATGTCCCTTCTGAGTCATGTGATCTGAAGAATCGCAAATGCTACAGCTTGATAACAATTTAATCATCGCACGTGCTGACATGGCTAATAAACATGAGTGGCAGTAATGCGTATTGTCTCGATACAGCAGAAAGTTGTAGTATCAGATTGAAGATATCAACATAAAATATTCACGGCTCCTATGCTTATTGTTTAAGGCCAACCAGTGGCACAATTGCAAAGAGAAAACATAATGCAGCTTGCATACCGACATACTTTCTGTCAAGAAATACTTCAAGGGAAAACCGCATTCCAAAAGATAATTATACGACTGTGACTCATGGGTGTGAAGGTAGATATGTCAGACATTTACTACCTTTCCCTAGACCAGTACGGCATCTAGGTCTTACGTCACAATCACAGCTCATTACATCACAGAGAATTTTGAAATGTGTTTCAAGATACTTAAGATACGTGAACTGGAAGAGACGAACTCAAGTGACTGTGAAGTGCTTTGTAACGCTGCAATTGATCAGGGTTGTAAAGTACGGGGCACTACTACAGGCAATGCATGTCGTATAAAAATTACAACAGCAAACCAGCCGGCATAGCTATTCTCATTGTTTGCTTCGCTCACACTTTTTCTTCAGAGTCAAACAAAGCTGAATTCTTGGTTGTAAATAAGAGTCGAAGCAACATTTTTTTCACACAAATACTAAGCATCAGCAATTTTGGGGGAGTAACAGGAAAAAAAAGTAGTAATTAGAACAGCAAGTACCTGTCGTGACTGCTACGTCGGATTTCAGCGTTCAAACAATCAAAGTGCCAAGTCAAAGACATGCATTGACATACTTACACCAGTGGAAATTCAGTGACTTAAAGCATTTCCTAAGACCATGGCAATATTGCACCACGCAAACCTTGTCATGTTCAGCAGTCAACTGTAATACTGCCCTTGCAAACTCACACATAACATAAGCTAGTCACTGACATCAAAACGGAATGGAACAGTAACTACATTATGGTCGAGAGGTTTTTAGAACAGCTCCAAAATGAAAAACATGCATTGACTAACTTTCACCAGAAGTGGTACAAAAATGAATACATTTTTCAAGATTTTGGCAGCAATGTATTACACCACTCTTGCCATGCATGAGGATCAGCAGCCAGTAGGGGGTGCAATACTGTCCTTGGTGAACAAGTATAAAGCACTTTTTATTGAAAAAGAAAGTGATAACCATTCTTGAGAAAGGAATGTAAAAGCAATTCTAGAAAATCTAAAATCAAGATACACTGATAAGCCTGTGACTAATTTCCAGAAAGAAGCCCCAGCACTTGAGAAAAAAATTATTTGGATGAACAAGAGTGGACAATTTCAAAAGAAGAAATCCACCGAAAACCCGCTGTCCTACTGGAGGGCAAATAAAAGAAAGATGCCTGTGCTATCAAAGGCTGTCAGGGCTTTTCTATGTAATCAAGCGTCCTCTGTACCAGCATAAAGGGTGTGTGTCATTGCCGGGTACATTGTCACGCTCAAAAGGGCATGTTTAGTTTCATACCCCCATGACATGCCCATATTTCAGTAAAGTATTTTGCAAACAAACGCTATGCAGTCTTCAACGCAAATCTTTTAAATACTACTTTAAATATGAAATCAAATCAGTGTGTCAGTATTTAGACTTTGAAACTTAAATTTTAAGTGAAAACATTTCTCAATGTGAGAAATAATCTATCATATGACAATGTTTTCTATGATTGCATTTGGAACATAAAGCCGCTTATCTAACGTTTTTCATTTGATCTTGCTAAGCGGTGCAGCCTAACCCTAACCAATGTATTGTAATTGATCGCTTGTGCAGAACGTACAAGTTACAGATATCAGTGTTTTGTTATTGTTCTTGTCCTTTGATTTAAGTCGCATTGAACATGCCAATTGTTATCAAAGATAGAAATTGTAAAACGAAAGATAATGTTAAGTATGAACCCCACTATTTTTTATCAATCCCGATTGTACGGCTAAAAGTATTGTTCAGGAGCCACCTTATTTGTTTCTTCTACACCACTTCAAATTTTGTTCAACGAATTAAAGCTTTATTTTTTTTTTGAGCTACTATAGGTTCATGATTTGGATACATATTTTCAGAAAATTAGTTTTTTTATCAATAATAAACATTATTTTAGGAAGGGCGTTTGAATCGGTGGAAATTCTTTTATACTACTCGTATAAAACAACACCCAGTTCAAGTTGTGTATGGCAGATCTTGATGAGTATTTAGTTCTGTCTGGGTGTGTTTGTAAATGCTGAAAATAGACAAATGCGTTAAAGACTTAAATAAAAATATACAGGCAGACAGCAGATTAAAGTTTGGTCCTATTATGACATAAAAGGGCTTATAAGTCATTAATGAATAACATATAAAGCCATGTTTCATTTCCGGGATATGATGCCGATACACATTCTACCCAGGTTGTGTTATAACCTTTTGACTCTAAAAGAGAGACTTTTGAAACTACAAAACATCCAAATAAATCGCGTTGTCCGGTGAGCTCAGTGGTTAACGTTCTCACTGCTCACCTAGCCGACCCGGGTTCGATTTCCAGCCTGAGCGCATGTGTGCTTGTTTTGTAAGCACAAAGCCGGACAAGTGGGTTTTCTCCGGGTTTACCAGTTTCTCCCAAAACACAAACCCACACGCACCTAATGCTCTGCATCTTCAACTGGGTTAAAGGCCTGGTGTGGCTCAGGATTTAGACAGGTGCTATAAAAGGCCTGGTGTGACTCAGGATGTAGACAGATACTGTAAAAGGCCTGGTGTGACTCAGGATTAAGACAGCTGCTGTAAAAGACCTGGTGTGACACAGGATTTAGACAGGTGCTATAAAAGGCCTGGTGTGACTCAGGATGTAGACAGATACTGTAAAAGGCCTGGTGTGACTCAGGATTTAGACAGATGCTGTAAAAGGCCTGGTGTGACACAGGATTTAGACAGATACTGTAAAAGACCTAGTGTGACACAGGATTTAGACAGATGCTGTAAAAGACTTAGTGTGACTCAGGATTTAGATAGATGCTGTAAAAGACCTAGTGTGACACAGATGCTGTAAAAGGCCTAGTGTGACTCAGGATTTTGACAGCTGCTGTTAAAGGCCTGGTGTGACTCAGGATTTATATAACCATAATTATTTTTAAAGGGGCTCGCTCATTCACTAGAGACGTGATACAGTAAATCATCCAATCAAGCTACTACGAATCGCTGAATTGCGTTCAAATCGTGGTCGTCAAAGACAATTTTTGAACAAATATCAATATATTTGCTAAAGAGTTTAAGCTCTTAGTATCTAAGTTCTAAAACTCTAAATGATTTTCCACACTTTATCTCGTGATAGTTGCGCATTTTACGTAATAGTTAGATTGCATGAAGTAAAATCTTAATGATTAAGAACTGCTGGAGTGAGCGCAGCGAAAGAGTCCATGCTTAGCATTTTAAGATTTTGATTCAGGTCATCTTACTGACTTGAATACAACCTCATTGGCTGCCGCACTGTATACACAGGGAGTGTCTATCGGATGAGTGGCAGTGGGTGGACCTTTAAACTCCCGCAAAAGTTGAAATTCTTAAACACTAAGCCTAGTATTAAATGATTGCCTGTTTGCAAATTCATTGCCTGTAAATGTAGGCTGTTTTCTCAAAACCATAAGCGAGTCCATTTCAGTTTGATTTATGAATTGCTACATTGTGTGTTCTGTACATTTACACAACAGTCCATATTAAAATACGCAAAATGTACGTTAGCATTTTTGTAGAATTTTCTCTCATATTAAGTTGAGTAGAAAACACCCAAGCTAAAATGCAATATGTTTGTTTGCAGTTTTATGATATAAAATGATAAAAGTACTTACTGTGTGTATCAAGCAAGCTTTTATTCGTTAACATAAACTATATAAACTTTCTGAGAGTCTTTTGCCTAATCCCCGAGTTTTCCCATGTTCAACTTGAATGTTGTCACTCATTGATCACCTAGGTCGAAATGCACAGCTTTTATATGGTTTGCGTGCGTCTCCAGAAATCACGTGTTTATTTCTGCCAATTAAACTCATATACACAAATGGTATTATGTTAACATGGTTAAGGTAATATAAAACCGTAACATAAAAGTACTCGTTAATTCATATAGTTTTTTTTATTTAGCACGAGAGATTTAAGAAACTCATTGAAGACACGTTTACATCGTCTCTTTATTCGTATATGAAAAACTCAAAATAATGAATTTTAGACGAACCTTAAAACAAGGATCATCCACTCACCCACTCACTGACTGACTCACCAACTGACTGACTGACTGGCTCTCTGACTCACTCACTCACAAAGTACATGTTTTGTTTACTAGTTTCGATGTTGAAAAGAAAGATTGGTGTGAAAGGTCACTATATGCTGCAACAAGATAAAGCACCAATATAAGACTGATGGTTTGGGTTGTATTTTTTACTTACGTATGGACATGTTAACTTTTGTTGACAGATATATTAGAAGTGATGAATATATCGTGACATTAGTAAATATATTTGGCAAACTATAATAACTAAACATGTCAATGTTAATGAATGTATGTTCTTAAAAGATTGAGCCATAAATCAAGAGAATCATAGACCTGGAAATAATCTTACAATGTTACCAAAATAGTCCAATGGAAAATCTTTGTATACATGTGATTAATTAATATCCGAGTCGTATATTTCGCACGTGCGTGCAGTATTAACGCTCGGGAGGGATTTTGCAATTCTATGAAGCCAATAACCCAAACGTCAACATAGCTTAAATTACCTCAACGCTGTTTAGTTTACAGAAAATATTTGCAGTGGCTTTTGAAATATTCAGTAAACAGAAAGATCGAATTTCTGCAACAGACAAAATTGATTTTTGTTTTCTATTTTTAAACTTCCATTGAAAGGACATACAATAAATTGAAAACTTAATTCACAATGCATTGACGAAAAACACCCCGGCATATTGAATACTAGCAAATAGGCGGTCGTTTGCAGGGTTCGTTGAACATCTCGTTCCGTTAGACGATTCACATGATATTAATATGCGCTTTAGAAACTAGATTTTTTTCTTGGTCTGACATTTTTCTTTCCATGAATAGCAAGACTGCAAATAGGCGACTTTTGTCCATGCCACAAACGAAGATCACGCTTTGGAATAATGAAAGCTAAATTCTGAAATTAAAGCTGCACTCTTACAGATTGATTGTTTTGTCTACTTTATTTTGTTATATTTAAATGAGCCAATTTTTGCGTAATTGTCTAAAAACCAGTGACATAAGACTGTTAACAATGGAGCAGATCGCAGTTTTCATATTTGTTTGAAAATTGATTTTTTTTTTGGCTGTTAAGAAAAATTGAATTTTTGGCAGTTTACCAAATAATTGAGATCTGTTCTATTGTGAGTTATCGTATATGACTGATTTGAAGCCACTGATGCCAAAATGAGCTGATTCTGAGACAAAAGAAGGTAAAAAAATGTTTGTGAGAGTGAAACTTTAACACCTATACGTCAATATTACAAAAACCATTGATTTCAACTCATTTCAACGGGTATCCTAAGGTAACGAGATTTTTTTTTTCCGCTAACATTTCAATCAAAAGTAAAGGTCTCTTGGAGGAATAACATAAGCTGGTCTCTTTCGATACTTACAGCGATGAAACCTTTATAATATGTTTTATAAAATCTTACACACTATATATTTCCATATAGAACAGACTAATACATTTTTGCATTTATCAAAAAACAAACGTTATATTAAATAATCGTTTTGCCAAACAATGTATTTAAAATAGAAATCATTCGAAAATAAATAACCCAAACAAAGCACAAACAGATCGAGTTGCAGTATTTCAGAAACAACTTAATATTTATGCAAAAAAACTACAGAAACAAGCTCAGTATCAAAAAGTTTAAACATAAACCGGTTTAAAGGCACTGGGTAAACGCCAAAGACATATAACATAAAATTACAAACAAAGAACATGTAAGAACAGCACAAAACTCCACAAGCAGCACAGTGCATACATACTATATATAAACAAGAGATGTTTGTCAAACATTATGCCCCCTGAGCGCCAAGTTGCCAGAAATATTTGGACAATTGAATGAAATATGCATGGACTGAAATGACAGCTGATTTGTCATTGGATGCATATGAGGCAGGTCATCTACTGGTCATACCTAATCTTCATGTCAAGTTTGATGACCATAGGTCCGGGAATTGTTGAGTTATCACTCGGACAAGCTTTGGTCTTCCAACAGACCGACCGACATGTGCAAAGCAATTATATAACCCCTCTGCTTCGAAGGGGGGCATAATTAAACTAGATGTTCACTGAAAACTGATACTTCAACTCATGCATTTAGTGACATATAAATTTCTACTGTCTACTATATAAGAAAATAAAATATGGACAATCAGAAAACCTTTTTTCAGCTTACAGTCACACTGACCTTGACCTTTGACCCACTGACCTCAAAATCAATAGGGTTCATCTGCTGGTCATGACCAATAAGCCTACCTAGTATGAGGTCCCTGGGTCAAAGCGTTCTCAAGTTATTGATCGGAAACCGTTTTTCATGTTAAGGTCACACTGACCTTGACCTTTGACCTCAAAATCAATAGGGTTCATCTGCTGGTCATGACCAATACACCTACCAAGTATGAGGTTCCTGGGTCAAAGCGTTCTCAAGTTATTGATCGGAAACCGTTTTTCATGTAAAGGTCACACTGACCTTGACCTTTGACCCACTGACCTCAAAATCAATAGGGTTCATCTGCTGGCCATGACCAATAAGCCTACCTAGTATGAGGTCCCTGGGTCAAAGCGTTCTCAAGTTATTGATCGGAAACCGTTTTTCATGTTAAGGTCACACTGACCTTGACCTTTGACCCACTGACCTCAAAATCAATAGGGTTCATCTGCTGGTCATGACCAATACACCTACCAAGTATGAGGTTCCTGGGTCAAAGCGTTCTCAAGTTATTGATCGGAAACCGTTTTTCATGTAAAGGTCACACTGACCTTGACCTTTGACCCACTGACCTCAAAATCAATAGGGTTCATCTGCTGGTGATGACCAATACACATACCAAGTATGAGGTCCCTCGGTCAAAGCGTTCTCAAGTTATTGATCGGAAACCATTTGGTATTCCGACCGACCGACCGACAGACAGACAGACCGACCGACCGACCGACCGACCGACCGACATGTGCAAAACAATATACCCCACTTTTTTCAAAAGGGGGCATAAAAACTAGGTATGTTTATCAATGATTGTTAGGTACCGCCTTGGAACGGTCAGTAAAATGTAAATTTACTGGGGGTTTAAACCAGTTTAAGTGCACAAACCTCACTCTTATCCAAACAATCATGAATTAAGATAAAACGCAAAAGGTAAATCTTATCAAAGTATGCATTAACTTGAGGAAACTTAACAATAAAACAAATAATAATAAACTTATAGGTAAACCCCAAGTATGATTTGAGATCCCAACTCTATCTGCAGACGGACGAATACAATTCAGAGCACCTAATGCAAAAACTTTTCAAAGATACGATGCAGTTATTGATTGAAACTATAAACATCAAACACAGTCTGTCTTATAAAATAAAAGGTTTTAAACTGTGTGATCATAGAGTTTCATAATAAAAAGCATTATTGTACAAAAACTGGGAACAAGTAAAGAAAACATTATTAAAAATAAAAGCGACATGAATTAGCTAATATCTCTTTCGAAATGATTTGAAAATGTAAAATATATGAAGAAAATGAAGTCACATGCCAAAACACTCCCGAGTCAGCTAAAATGTTTCGACCAAAGAAGGTTTTAAAGATAACATGAAATAGCAAATCTTCATAAAATCAAAGGACTGAAAGCTTAGTTATGTAAGGATACTATAATCAATCCTATATTTTGTTTCAGAAATTCATCTTCAAAAACTAGAAGGCAAGTTCATCCTTCGTCCACCCTTTCCAATTTTTGGTAAAACATGTATAGGACCTACTCAAAGTCAGGGAAAACATGTATTTTAAGATGTCTGCTTCATAAGCCAAGAACAGTATTGAACTTCTTACATCCAAGGTTAAGGTACCATTACTTTGATGTAGTGAGATCAATCATACATGTTCAGGACTGTTATTGTTATTCTCCTTACATTAAGCTTTTTCGATCCACTTTCCAACATGCTTTCTGCACCTCTGACAATTTATACGTTACGTACCCTAGTTACGAATTGTCCATAAAATGTAATTGTTCAGTCTTATTTTAGAACTAATCGGATTATTTTTCCGAAGTAAGATTTGTTTGCATCGACACTTTGGTAATGCAAGCCAACGATTAAAGCTTGTCCCTGCTTTTGTCTACTAAGCCTTTACCTTGTCATCATTAACACTTTTGTCTACCAGTCTTGTCCCTGGTCATCAATAATGTTTTTGCTAACCAGGCTTGTCCTTGGTCAATATTAATGTTTTTGTTAACCAGTCTTGTCCTTGGTCATCAAAAATTCTTCTGTTTACCGGGCTTGTCACTGGTCGTCAATAATGCTTTTGTTAACCAGGCTTCTCCATGGTCAATATTAATGCTTTTGTTCACCAGGCTTGTCCCTGGTCATATAAATGCTTTTGTCTACCAGGCTTGTCCCGGTCATCAAAAATTCTTTTGTTTACCAGGCTTCACCATGGTCAATATTAATGCTTTTGTTTACCATGCTTGTCCCTGGTCATATAAATGTTTTTGTTTTCCAGGTTTGTCGCTGGTTGTCATTAATGTTTTTTTTTCTACCAGGCTTGTCCTTGGTCATCTGTTATGCTTTACTCTTCTAGGCTTGTCCTCGGTCATCTGTTATGCTTATGTCTACCAGGCTTGTCCTTGGTCATCTGTTATGCTTATGTCTACCAGGCTTGTCCTTGGTCATCTGTTATGCTTTACACTTCTAGCCTTGTCCTTGGTCATCTGTTATGCTTATGTCTACCAGCTTGTCCTTGGTCATCTGTTATGCTTTACACTTCTAGCCTTGTCCTTGGTCATCTGTTATGCTTTACTCTTCTAGGCTTGTCCTCGGTCATCTGTTATGCTTATGTCTACCAGGCTTGTCCTTGGTCATCTGTTATGCTTATGTCTACCAGGCTTGCTTATGTCTACCAGGCTTGTCCTTGGTCATCTGTTATGCTTATGTCTACCAGGCTTGTCCTTGGTCATCTGTTATGCTTATGTCTACCAGGCTTGTCCTCGGTCATCTGTTATGCTTATGTCTACCAGGCTTGTCCTTAGTCATCTGTTATGCTTATGTCTACCAGGCTTGTCCTTGGGCATCTGTTATGCTTATGTCTACCAGGCTTGTCCTTGGTCATCTGTTATGCTTATGTCTACCAGGCTTGCTTATGTCTACCAGGCTTGTCCTTGGTCATCTGTTATGCTTATGTCTACCAGGGTTGCTTATGTCCACCAGGCTTGTCCTTGGTCATCTGTTATGCTTATGTCTACCAGGCTTGCTTATGTCTACCAGGCTTGTCCTTGATCATCTGTTATGCTTATGTCTACCAGGCTTGCTTATGTCTACCAGGCTTGTCACTGGTCATTGTTGATGTTTTTGTCTATTAAGCCTGTCCCTTGTCAACATCATGCTTTTGTCTTCTGTACTAGTCCCGGTAGTTTCTTATAATATTAATGAACCAATGGATTTGTATCATGTTAACGCATACACTCGGTATTTATAACGATAACATGTATGCGCAATATCATTTTTGGAACTATTGTTTTATGAAGTACAATGTTTAGACATTACAAACAAGTTATATATCAGAAATTTATGGTTCG
Organism: Mya arenaria; assembly: GCF_026914265.1. Classification (NCBI taxonomy): domain Eukaryota; kingdom Metazoa; phylum Mollusca; class Bivalvia; order Myida; family Myidae; genus Mya; species Mya arenaria. Next base: position 1,756,459 of record NC_069132.1, read on the forward strand.
CAAGCAATTGTTATTTGGTTCAAGGACAAATCTTAGGTTTCGTTTATGACTCTGAAAACCCAGTAACTGTAATTCTAAACGAAAACGTTATGTCTATAAAAAAAGTTAATTCATAGAAATTAATACTCTTTGTTAAATTTTAAATAAGTTTCCGTCCATTGGCGGAGCATACATATTTTGAAATCTTCTTTAGTTTCAAAACTTGTGTTGCAAGGCCGTTGTCATCATAAAATAATCCCTATCATTGTGTGTCTATCATATTTTAGGATCAAGATGTTTTAACATATCGCTATTCAATATTCAATTAAAAAATAAAGAAAAATATGTATGTTTTATCACGCAATTACACTAACAGATTTATAAACTTGTGTGTAGCTTGATTGGGCTTCTTAATAACAAATTAAAGTAAATTTGAATACTGAGCTCAATGCCAAATCTCCAAGCTAGAATGTCCAGAACGTTTTTAGATGAGTTTAATGGCTCGATTTTGTAAGTTAAATATGTTTCATTTGCAATTCTAAAAAGGGGCCGGACGATTGTAAATGCGTTTAATTCTACAAATATTTGTACTTGATCCGAAAAAAGTGTACCATATCTACAAATAGGGGAGTGATGTAAAAGGAATATGAATTAAACACATGTGCCAATAAATTGTATAATCCCTTCCCTGTGTGAAAAAGGTAAAGCACGGGAACATGGTAACCGAATGGCCGGACGGAAGCGCGGATCGAATGACGGAAGGAAAATGAAATTTTAATATGCCTACCTTCGTGGGCATAAACAAAAAGATGATATCACCACACTTTATTTTAGTAGGTAACATGTTATGAAATAATTTCAAAGTTAACTATTAAGCATCATATTCCAATATTGCCCTCTGAAAACATATACAAATCTGAAATAAATTATGATCAATTCACTAATTCCACTATTATTTAAATATCATAAATGATATAAAATAAATTCATCCATATAGATATATGAAACAATACTTAAAGGTAATGAATTATTTAACATGTTAAATACAAGCATCATTTCATCAAATTTCTATCAGTTACCGACAGGTAACCCGCTTTTTAAACAGCGACTGATATGTAGCATACTGAACATTATATTTAAATAATAAATATATTTAGTCGGACTTTACTGGAATGTTTTATTCAAAGGTAAGAGTTATACTTCAATGTGAAAGTTGTCAATTTATGGACAGTTCTGCTCTTTGATGTAATTATTGAACATAATATGTGCGTCATGTTTAAGACTCCACAAAAACGAATCTGTATAACAGGTATTAATTTCGGTTATTTAAAGTGCGTTCGTACTTGTTTGTTCATTATGTTGCAGCCATTACATTTACACATGAATACCGGTTAACCGGACCTCCTATGCTTATATGGCATTACATCGTGAACCTTATTCAATCTATACGTGTATTTAATTTGTCAGTTATCCTGTATTATGATTATAATTAACAAAAAAATCTGAATTATAGTATCATTACTTTTGAACGAAAAGTTACCGAAGACGTATGTAGTAATCGACGATAAGAGAAATAGTATTTTGTGGATTCTTTCATAAGAACATGAAACAAATGCAAACTTCTAGATTATAAAAGTTAATGTTTCAATAGATAGCAATGTGGTCATATTGTAGTTCAATTATCAAAACTATGTGATTCGTTTATACCAAATATCTACCTTGATATTATTAATTGAAAGCTTGATTTATTGTAATATCTGTAGTTTGACTAGTCCTTTGTATAGATAAAACCTGGCGTTCATATTGTATAACACTTGACATTTGAATGTGAACTACTTAAAAAGCTTTGTGTTACAGGCGAACAATATTGAATCATTGACGTTTTTGCAATATGATTTTTATCATTAGATTGTTTTTAGAACTCAAAAAAATCTAATGATAAAAATCATATTGCAAAAACATTCAGAAAATTGTTGAGTCTAAAATCAAAACACAAATCGTTATCGAACGAAGTTACTGTTGCCTATATTAAAAATGCGTGTCCCAATAAAGGAAACACGCATACATTATATAAAGACCAAAATAAAATCCATCGTTGTGGAACGAGCATTACTGGAAGGCGCACATACTGTAAAGAAAATCTTTCTACAGAACCTGGACCATTATTATGTGCAGACCATCCCTCGTTCTCATCTGTTGGTGCATGTCTCTAATCAATTTTGACATTTAAAGCTGCACTCACACAGCTTGAACGTTTTTGACAACTTTTTTTAACATTTTGTCTGGGAACGAGCCAATTTATGCGAAAATGCATTATTATTTTGATTAATCAAGCTCACAGGTCACTGAGTATTCCAGCAATTAAAGTTTAATGTAATAGAAACCAACATTTCCGTAAAATGTTTTGTTAAATTACTTTAAGTAAACACAAAATGTAATTAAAAATATAACAGAATTACCAATTTAACACAAAGTATTTATATCGCTTTATAAATTGTATACGAAAAATAATCCATAAAAAAAGAAATTTGCATCAGTTGTGTCACATAAAAAGCAGAATATACGTGTATTCAGAAATACACAGATCTAAATTTGCATGAGTGAGCATATAAGTTTATAGTTGTTTTCGTCTGTCAGTAACAATACGTACGTTCTACAAGTACATTGCCAGAAAATTACCATGCACATCATCACGCAAACAGAATCGTTGAGCATTTCTTTCTTCATAGAGTTCCCTGCGGACGGTATTATATTTTCTTATTTAAAGTCAACAAAAATCGCTATTTTGATGTATTTTAGGTGGTACGATCTCGCTAAAATGCTCTACGAATTCTGCGAAATGGTTGTCGGACTTTTTACGCTCAAGATCTGTAAAGAACAGTCCTAAATGATTCCACGCAATTCATCTACACAAACTCGACATTTGTTATACGTATTTAATTTAAAATGTATAGCAAATGACCCTTATTGAAATGCAAAACATTTGTTTTTCCTTTTATTGGTACTACGAGACAAAATATTGAACATAATTTTGTATTTCTGTGACATTTTCCTAGACTTTAACTTTTTCAAAGCCTTACAACATATTTCATGCGGTACTAAAAATAATAGTTTAACATTATTAAGCGACATCATTAAATGTATGTGTTTATTCAAATCTTGTAATGGCTGCGAGATCAATCAATCAATCATATAAAGTTATAAACTTATGAAAAACATATAACCCTAATTAAAAAGACAACTTATCAATTACGAAGCACTTTCAAATTAGCGTTTTTATTAAATTGTTCAAGAAAATCATCCCCAGTTTAGACATTCATATCGAAAGTCAGTATTCTTTGAGTCGACTGTGGAATGTCTGTAAAAGTTAAGACGCTGGTGCACATAAAGACCAAACTTTATTTCCCGTGTTTGGATCGCTTGATTTTTATTTTCTTGTCAACTGCCTTATGGCCCCGGGCAGCACCGTCTTTAGACTTTTCGGGCTCGGATGATTTGACAGCAGATTTCCACAACGTAAACAAAGCATGCAGCGGGGAATCCAAATCGAATATTTCTGAACAATCAGTGGTTGTAGATGTCTCAAGACTCTTGCAAAGGTTGTCTGAACAATCAGTGGTTGTAGATGTCTCAAGACTCTTGCAAAGGTTGTCTGAACAATCAGTGATTTTATATGCATCAGGACTCTTGCAAAGGTTGTCTGAACAATCAGTGGTTGTAGATGTCTCAAGACTCTTGCAAAGGTTGTCTGAACAATCAGTGATTTTATATGCATCAGGACTCTTGCAAAGGTTGTCTGAACAATCAGTGGTTGTAGATGTCTCAAGACTCTTGCAAAGGTTGTCTGAACAATCAGTGGTTGTAGATGTCTCAAGACTCTTGCAAAGGTTGTCTGAACAATCAGTGATTTTATATGCATCAGGACTCTTGCAAAGGTTGTCTGAACAATCAGTGGTTGTAGATGTCTCAAGACTCTTGCAAAGGTTGTCTGAACAATCAGTGGTTGTAGATGTCTCAAGACTCTTGCAAAGGTTGTCTGAACAATCAGTGGTTGTAGATGTCTCAAGACTATTGCAAAGGTTGTCTGAACAATCAGTGGTTGTAGATGTCTCAAGACTCTTGCAAAGGTTGTCTGAACAATCAGTGGTTGTAGATGTCTCAAGACTCTTGCAAAGGTTGTCTGAACAATCAGTGGTTGTAGATGTCTCAAGACTCTTGCAAAGGTTGTCTGAACAATCAGTGGTTGTAGATGTCTCAAGACTCTTGCAAAGGTTGTCTGAACAATCAGTGATTTTATATGCATCAAGACTCTTGCAAAGGTTGTCTGAACAATCAGTGTTTTTAGATGTGTCAAGGCTCCTGCAAACGTTGTACATGAACGTACAATTGAAGAGAACGCTAGGGCTGGGGAGGTCAACTGGTGACATCAGGGCCTGATTTAGGTACAGTGCGCTCAGGAAGCAGGTCTGTAACTGTGAGAAGCCGTGAATTATCTTGGTTTCTTTGCTTCCCCATGATGCTTGATCAGTACGTGCGTTTCGGTGAGTAGACATTTTACTAGCAAACTCAATTACCCGATCGTAACCTTGTGTTTTAATTGCGTTTTCGATACTTGGAACCAAGCATGGTAGATTGACTGTTTCACTTGCATCGGGATTCCTTTTTATAACTTCAACAATAACCTCAGCGTGCAATAAAATATGCTAGAGATGAATTCGGTTAATTCAGAATTCAGTCTTAAAGTGCCAAACATGATGTTTTGCCTCTCCTCTACGGTTGTTTCTGGGACATTTTGCAACGATGGAACTTTCAAAGTTGAGATCCGTAAGAAACCTCCGTCGTAGGCTTAATGTAGACCTTCATCCTATCACCTTTCTGTCTGTCGCTTTCTTCGATGCAACTTTTCCTTGTGCCTTGTAAGTCGACTAGATCGTCTGTCTTGACTTTAGAGTCTTTAGATTTTGGCCTGCTGAATGACGTTGTCAAGCCATACAGGGCACTTCTAATATATCTGGAGCAAACATACGTTGAAGGTTCAGCCAAGTGTTCAATCTGGCAATCAAAACTCACTCTGTGGTTCACAACCACATTCTGCATGAATGATCCCGCCATTTTGCAGGTTCTTAACATCTCCGGATAAGGCACTGGCAATGGATTTTTAGTGACGTAGTCACTTATCGTTCCAAGATCAAGTTTTGATATGCAACTTGTGTCCGCATTGAAGAACTTTTCCCACATCCATGGTAGCGAAATCTGCGATGTTTGTTTAACTATCTATGGAGTATCGAATGGCGGCTCGCAGTTCCGATTTCTGACCGGAAGATAGGTGTACTAAATGTTGCAATACGTATTTAATAGCGCTTTCATCCAATTCTACGCCCATTGACCAATGGACTATTGACGTCATTCGAGCCTTTGCCCTCAGGTTTAGAGGTTCATCCTTATACTGCTTGGATATCGCTCTGTAGAAAGCCTTCAAATGGGTTTTATCTACATAACCATTACCACTAAATGTAGCGAAAATTGGTAGAAACCCCCAAGGCCCACATACTCTCTCAATTAAACGACTGTAGTGGTAATGCTTAACAGCGATGTATGTATATTCCTGGTCGGTTGGTAAAGCCTCTGGTTCAAGCAAGCTAGATTGTACCGTCTTGGAATGTAGCCGCAATGTCATGTCGATAAAACATGTCCTACCATATTCGAGAGGTATAACTCCATCTTCCAATTTGAAAATAAAGAAATCGCAATCATTACTTAGAACTGGGCATTTCCACTTATTGGCCAACACTGCTATTTCTCTGTCTGCCTCATATGGACACGTGACCTGTGGTATCTGAAGCTCACGCAGGACATGTTGGAAAGTTTCGTGACATAGAAACGGAAGAACATGTTCCTCTGTTGCTTCAGGGCCGTTCTCACATATCAGACCAGCGGGCTCTCTACTAGACGCCTTACGTTGAACTTGAACCGCAGTGTTCCAATTTCGTTTATCTGGATCATACCCACCGTCCAGGACAACATACGGCTCCACCTTACACGCCCGGAGATTGGTGAAGAAGGTTTTACACTTGTTCGCATAGTTGTCATAGTCGCCACCATACTCGCCTGGCACATGATAAAAGTCGTATAAGAAGGGGAACAGATTCGAGCCATCAATGATGAGTAGAGTGTCATGAAGTTCAAAATCACGAAGAAGGACTTCCTTGTTGTCGTGTACCAGTGTTAACAAACCTCGCACGCCCATCGTTTGCGAGGTTTGGATATTGATTCGGCAACTCTGAAATAGGATTACGTGTCTTAAGACATTTTAAATACAAATTGCATCTTACGAACAATGCTTTCTACTAACCTACCTACTTTGGTCAGTGTTTATCAAAATACAGCAAAACAACTGTCTGACTGCGCAGCAATTTTGGTTAGACATCAGACGATCGTTTATCTTTAACGTGTTGTCAATCTTTAGAATGGCGATTTCGATTATTTAAAATGTCTTTAAAGGAAATAGATGTCTCACGTATGTCAATTTATTGGCTTAATCATGTGAATATATATATATATCAGTATTTTTCTTTCTTCAAATCAATTATATACATAATCATTAATCTGAATTTTATTCATCTATAATTTTATGCATTCTTAAATGTGCATTACAAAAATCACAATATTTATATTTAATTTTGCTCAATTTTGATGGAAGTTGAACGCTTCCTATGTGAAAATCAGTCACACTTTTATAATGCATATTAATACACCCCAAAGGGGCTAGCAAAAGAAGTAATGTCCGTTAAAGGCCGGACATATTTCTTTTGTTTGATTTTTCTTAGATTTGATAGTATAAATATTAACACCTCAACTTTCATTCCTTAAATGAACTGCCTTTCGGCAATTACGATTATCATCCGGTGAACGCATCATCTTCGGATATGCTCTGATCGCGTATATATGTACATGTAATTTGAGAACTGTTTATCTTGTTATTATTTTAATTGTGTCCGAAGGACTGGAAAAAATATATGTTTAAAAGCGTTCATTTATGAGTTTTTAAAATATTGTTCTTATTAGCGTTTCAATATAACGTGAAAAATCAAGTTGTTAAATTTCACCCGCGTTATTATGATGACTAGCTGTTTCTGGTTACAGTCAGGTCGGTCTTTTTACAGATCTGGTAAGAAAGAATTACTGAAATGTTTTTATTAATTAATGAATTAAGTATTGTTTTAACAATTCTAGAAATAAATAATGAATTATTGGTATACATATAAGTACGGCCACCGCACGATTTTACTAGCCCAAATGCATTCAAACCCTGATAATAACATGTATCCCGCAATTTATTCCTTAATTATACATTCTTCAAAATTAATATTTTTTAGTTATATTCGCTATTTTAATATTGTTATATCTGATGATATTTCCATTTCATATTTCAATATGTTCGTAATTGTGCGGTTATTGTATTTCATGTTGGGTGTCGTAAGGTCAGTGAACTTGGAAAGTGCCCTTTTACATAAAGAAAACAATAAAGATGTCAAATAAGGTAGAGGTTGGAAGTGGTGTTTTGCCGGCTGACCCTCGAGGAAAAGAAATCATATGTAATCATCGAAAATGTTGCCGTATTAACGATTTATTTGTCAATGATGTCCCCTTTGTCTAACATCGCTCACTATCTTTACACAAGATGTTTTGTTTTACATGTATATGCTGTCTTGTTAACCAATATATAACCCTATATTTTGGAGGGCAAATTATAATATGTCTATGCCATCCAAGGCTGCCAGGGCTATTCTATGTAAAGAAGCGTCCTCTTTAACGTCAAAAAGGGTGTTATTTTTGGCACGCCAACAAGAGCCTGTTTGGATTCATACCCCATAGTTTATAAGGCACTGCTGCGTTCTTTTCCATTAAACCGCGTCATTTTTTATCAAACGGAATGAAATACATTTATATTTTTGTAGCCAAAACTCGATGATTTTTTTTCTGGTTGAAAGTTTTTAAACAGTTATTTTAAGATCAAAACCATGATAGCCGATTTAAAGTGACACTCTTATTCAAAATCAATACAAACACATGAAAACAAACATAAATTTTGAGCGATGCACCGTCAACAACTTATTAAATAATGCATTCATGTAAAATATTAATTTCTATTAACAATATTATATCCTTATATTTAATAGCTAAAAACGCAAAAATATTAAATGATTGGTGAATGCTAAAAGATTTACTGCTATCTACTATGGTCTCATAAAGTAGCAATACCGTGTTTACTGCACATACTTTAAAATCTAAACTCAGTATCCTTCATAATAACCATTGTCTTCGACATTTATTAATCCTTTTTGGTAAATTGAAACAATTGTATTAAATGTGTTAAATCTTATTTAGGAGTAAAATTTTAATCTTTAAAGCTTTATTCCGTTTTACATCCTTATATGTGTCATTTGTTTATTACTTTAAGTGCATGAATAGCTTCAGTATTTAAAAAAAATGTGCATGAGAAAGTTAAAGCTGCACTCTCACAGATTGAACGTTTTGACCACTATTTTATTTTTTGTTTTGGAACGAGCCAATTATTGCGAAAATTCATGAAAACCAGTCATATAAGACTTCTGACAAAAAATTAGATCGCAGATTTTTATATTTAAGTTAAAAAATGATGTTTTATGCATTTTTCTTAAACCGTTAGTAACGGTTTAAGCCATAAAACATTAATTTTCGAACGTAAATATGAAAATCTACGATCTGATTTTATGTCAGCAATCTTATATCATTGGTTTGCAGATATCTACGCAAATTGCCCTCTCGAAGACAAAAAATAAAAAAAAGTTGTAAACATGGTATATCTGTGAGAGTGCAGCCTTAAGATGACTTTTCTTGGCCCAAAAAGCTGCAGTCACACAATGCGCTTTAATTAGAATGTATGCTTCTCCGGCGCTACTTCATGATGCATTCACATTGTATATTAATGCATACTTTTACTCAAATTACACAGATCGTTTTCGCACCAAATACCATTCGTTATCATTTTACTATCTTTTTACCCGTAGTGTCCATTGTATTCAGTCCAGTTTTAATATCAAGATAATACAGGTCATCAAACATTAACCAGATAATAATTGACACAACGTCGATTACGATAAGGCTACGCCTACAGTGTCAAGTGACCCCTCAGTAGGGGCTCATCGACATGAACACAGAAGCAGACGATAATTATACAGAATTTAAACTTGACAATCAGATAAAAAATGTATGGAACATGGTAAAACATAGCAATAAAAGCTTGTTTAACATTTAATTAGTTAATTATTATAATAAGCTAAATTCAATGCTTGATTCAGGTAGAAATAATTTAATGTCTAAACTTCAAAATAATTATTTTCTAAATAACATCGGAAATTTGTTTCAGTAGAAAGGCAGTCTCTATTGTTAGTCTAAAATATTAGACGTGTTATACGGGATTCTTCCAATCCCTAACGTCTAAACGGGAATGTGAAAAAACGGGGGTGTTTTAAAAATATTGAAATTGTTTTAAGTGAAGTATTTTATGGTTGAAATTGATCATAAAGAGTTATATTCATATTTTACCATGTAAGTGAAATGCTATTTTGCACTAAACAAGCATTTAATGCATTAAAACAAGTTGTTTACCTTTCCAATAAAACGAAAGTTGACTGACACAGAAAACAAATATGCGAAGGGGAACAACTCGATACAATCATAATAACTCGGCCTCCTCCGACAAAGCTTCGAGATAGACCTCGTTATACAATCGTAACAACTCGGCCATGGCCGAAATGTTCCGAGCGATTTAAAACTGTGCCCTGAAGCCTTGCAGGTGCCCTTCATGTATATATCGTTATGTTTTGACAGAATGAAATGAAGAAAAGTCGTCAAACTCATAATTATAAGTTGGATATTTATTTTTTGTGTACGGAACTAATATAAAATAACATTATCTGGTAATATTTCTTGTTTTGATGATATTTTATAGACGCTATATGCTTTAACCCGGAATCCTGATCGGAACAACTACCCACTTTTAATACAAAACAATTTGTAGGTGAAGGATTTGCCATATCAAAAATCTAAAAAAATCCGTCAACGTACAATTATTTGGACTATCTCTATTGTAAACCTCAAATTTATGGAAAAAAAACATGGATTAATTTACTTTACGAAAGTCAAATTATTGTTGACGTTTGTTTAGATCAAATTGAATCTGCTGTTTTTCTTCCTTTCTCCATTAAAAATCACCTTTTATACAAGTTAAGTGAATTATTATTATTGATATAACTACCGTAATATTTCTCTCAATGAATTAATATCCGTATTAAATGAAATGCGAAACTGTTCCTGCAAGGAACATACATGTAGGAGTTAGAAGTGATCATAGTCATTATAAATGCATAGGTTTATACATTGATTTGCGTCATTTACGATTGAAGATGATTTTGTTTTATCTATACGTATCTACGATTTATGACCTTTAGATATATGATATTTGATCTTTTAATAAAAAAATGTTACTCAAATTAACTGAATTGTCTTTATCACTAACAGTTTGTCCAAACAAACGAAAAAGCAAATGTGTATGCTTTGGATTTAAAACTTTACGCACAAGAAGGAGAACAAAATCAAAATCAAAATATATCGCAAGATGTCGTCAATATTACGCACTAATACTCATAATCTTGTTTTAAGACTAAGGCCACTCCTTTTTTTATTTTTTGGTTTACAAGAATTTTTTGAAAAAATGTCCACCGGGTGGTCGAAAAAAAAAGAAGGAAAAAAGTCACAAAACATACTCTTAAAGGGTGAAAATCATAGAACAACATAAAACCATTGTAAATTTATATCATTTACTTGGCATTTTAATTTTTTAAACTGTTATTAATGCATGTTTTAATACACTCAAAGTTTTAAAGTTCTAATTAAACACACAGTTTAAATCTTACATACTGTGCATATAAAACATCAATGAAATTGACTATAAAACATGTTTACATGTATAAACTAAACTTTTTATCAAAGATACATTGAATATCACTCAGCAAGACATTTGTTTAGCTTTAATGGTATGCTAAAGCAAAAGTGAATGAAGAACACTTTAAAACTGACCAATATTAAATTGAAAAACAAAAAGAGAAGGCGAATTTTACTCATTAAAATACACAAAAAATGCACTGTATTAAAACAATACATTACATTTTCTAAACATTGTTTCAGTTAGTCCAATATTGGAAAATGTCAATAAAGTGAAATAATTACCAATTTTTTAAATAAGGAAGTTGTTTTTTATGAAGACATTTGAGCTTTAATATTGTGAAAACAGTTCCTGAAAAACTAAAATCCAAACTAGACCTAGATTTGAGTTTTAATAACCCTTACCATGCGGGGTCCTAGTTGTGTGTAACCCGATCCATGCTAAGATCGGATATTCTCGGACCAGGATATTTACCATGGAATGTTCACCAAATCCATTTCAAATTCATATCTTGCAGCAAATTACCACATCAGTACATAAAAATCACATTGCAAAGTAATAAATCTAGCATGTGACTTAACTTTATGTACCAATGACAGAGAAATCCATAATAATGTATCGGATATTTTCATCTTCTCCAAACTCCGCTTTTTTGTGTTCACTGGGCATCTATACTTCATGCTTGTTTATTTTTCATTTTAAAGAGTACTCCTTGGTTACAACAACAAATCTCATTTATAGTGAAATGTCAAGTTCATTACAAATTGAAATGGACTTATTCAAAATAGTTTTCCGTGCTGTTTTATTTAAATGTTTTGCACACCACTCCCGGCATTAGTAAATGTCATTGACACATGTGTTCAACTCTTTCATTGTTTTTACTCTACTATTAATCCAAACATGAATAAACATGAATAGACATGTAATCTAGAATAAACACAAGCTTTACATTGACTCAATGACAAGTATTTCCAAACCATTCTGTGATTTTAAATCCGACCGAACTTGTGAAACTAAGTCACCGGTGTCAACTTAGAAATTTTACTTTCGATTTCACCACTCACACTTAGTGCACTGTTATTTGATATTTAACCATAAAATGTTATAACATGTTTTTCTCACACATAATTTACAGATATTTGTGTCTACTAATTTGATGGCAGCCGCTGACACTTTTATTTTTTATATTTAACAATATTTTCATGACCTAAATTGGCGGGGGAAAACAACAATCACGTGACAGTTATTGTTTGTGTCGGCTGTAAAATTTGCCATTGAATGTTTATTTCTATTTTTATTTTAACAGCTCCTGCGTATTTTAATTAATTATTTCATACAAAGAATGACTGCTATCGTCAATTCCGCCATTGCCAACGGCGCTGCCATAACAGTTGACTGGCTCACATGCTATTACTATAAATTGGCGAATACGGCTACGGAACAACAAACCAGTCGAGATATACTGCATTCGTACTCTTATCTGTTCGTTTTTCTTTCGTTTCGCACCAAAATAAATACGGTCGGGAAAATAATTTTGAAAAAAAAAGTGAAATTCATTTTATTTTTGTACTTTTCGGAAAATTAGACCCGCCGGTTTTGTAAACCAATTTATATAAAAAGTAGTGGCCTAACGAAAAAGATACGAATATTATGTACGGTCACATTAAGAATTTGGAGGGTTGAAATAGTCTACCGAAAAGTCACTATGTTATCAAACAAATTCCAAAAGAAATGCATAATTTAAATAATTTGAGCAGCAATAGGGGAAAATGTCTGTATTATGGATTTCCTTGTCTTTACTATCTCTCAGATAACATATTTTGTGTTTAATATATAGAAAACAGAGTAATTACACTAATGTTGATAAGTGCAGATTGTCGGAGGTCATGACGGATAGCAACGGGCAACTGATAAGTCCCCCTAATCTGGACGCTGATTGGTCAGTCGGTTATCAATCCGGCCAGTTTGACTGACAGGCCGCGTCATGTTAATTGGCTATGTTTAGTTATTTAGCGCATGAAAAAATGCGCTATTTACTCAAAACATCCTTATGCTTTCCTAAGGTAGGTTGCTTTAATTCTGAGCGAAATTTATTACTTACTTCTAAATCCATCGTGAACCTAGGTCGTATCGTAATTGTCAACTAAAATTAAGCTGTTTTGGGAAACACTGCTTCGGTAAATAAAACATAACTACGCAACCTGCTTTATTTAGGTCGATTATTAAGGAATTTCATGTTTAATCATATCCTTGGGTTACTGGTTGGAAGCACTAGCCATGATTTGTAACACTTCTAATATGAGAATTTATAATGTCGTTAACACGTGTATTTATACATTATATCTCTGTATAATGTTTAATAAGTAACAAGAAATCCACGAATATCGCCTACTTGGAGCATCTTTTGTTTATTGCAAAATACTAAAATAGTCAATGTATCATTTGACAACAAGAGCAATACCACTATAAAATAAGTTAGGCCACTCCTTTTTTATTTTTTGGTTTACAAGAATTTTTGGAAAAAATGTCCACCGGGTGGTCGAAAAAAAAGAAGAAAAAAAGGAAAAAAGTCACAAAACATACCGGTACTCTTAAAGGTGAAAATCAGAGAACAACATAAAACCATTGGAAATTTATATCAATAACTTGACATTTTTAAACTGCTTTTAATGCATGTTTTAATATACTCAAAGTTTCAAAGTTCTAATTAAACAAACAGTTTAAATCTTACATACTGTGCATATAAAACATCAATGAAATTGACTATAAAACATGTTTATATGTATAAACTAAACTTTTTTTATCAAAGATACATTGAATATCACTCAGCAAGACATTTGTTTAGCTTTAATGATATGCTTAAGTGAATGCAGAACACTTAAAAACTGACCAATATTAAATTGAAAAACAAAAAGAGAATTTTACGCATTAAAATACACAAAAATTGCACTGTATTAAAACAATACATTACATTTTCTAAACATTGTTTCAGTTATTTCAATATTGGAAAATGTCAATAAAGTGAAATAATTACCAATTTTGAAAATAAGGAAGTTACATTTTATGAAGACATTTGAGCTTTAATATTGTGAAAACAATTCCTGAAAAAATCAAAACCAAACTAGACCTAGATTTGAGTTTTAATAACCCTTACCATGCGGGGTCCTAGTTGTGTGTCACCCGATCCATGCTAAGACCGGATATTTTCGGACAAGGATATTTACCATGGGATGTTCACCAAATCCATTTCAAATTCAAATCTTCCAGCAAATTACCACATCAGTACATAAAAATCACATAGAGAAGTAATAAATCTTCATAAGCATGTGACTTGACTTTATGTACCAATGATAGTAAACTGACAGAGGATTCCATAATTATGTATCGGATATTTTCATCTTCTCCCAACTCCGCCATTTTAAGTTCACAAGGCATCTATACTTCATGCTTGTTTATTTTTCATTTTAAAGAGTATTCCTTGGTTACAACAACAAATCTCATTTATAGTGAAATGTCAAGTTCATTACAAATTAAAATGGACTTATTCAAAACAGTTTTCCGTGCTGTTTTATCTAAATGTTTTGTACACCACTTCTGACAATAGTAAATGCCATTGACACATGTGTTCAACTCTTTCATTGTTTTTACTCTACTATTAACCCAAACATGAATAAACATGTACTCTAGGATAAACGCAATCTTTACATTGACTCAATGACAAGTATTTCCAAACCATTCTGTGATTTAAAATCCATAAACATCACCGACCGAACTTGTAAAACTAGGTCACCGGTGTCAACTTAGAAATTTTACTTTCGTTTTCACCACTCACACTTAGTGCACTGTTATTTGATATTTAACCATAACATGTTATAAAATGTTTTTCTCACACATAATTTACAGATATTTGTGTCAACTAATTCGATGGCAGCCGCTGACACTTTTATTTTTAATCTATAAACAACAATATTTTCATGACCTAAATTGGCAGGGGAAAACAACAATCACGTGACAGTTATTGTTTATGTTGGCTGTAAAATTTGCCAATGTTTATTGCTATTGTTATTTAAACAGCTCCTGCGTATTTTAATTAATTATTTCATACAAAGAATGACTGCTATCGTCAATTCCGCCATTGCCAACGGCGCTGCCATAACAGTTGACTGACTCACATGCTATCATTATAAATTGGCGAATACGGCTACGGATCAACGAACCAGTCGAGATCTACTGCATTCGTACTCATATCTGTTCGTTTTTCTTCCGTTTTGCACCAAAATCAACACGGTCGGGAAAATAATTTTGAAAAAAAAGTCAAATTCATTTATTTATTTTTTTTGTACTTTTCGGAAAATTAGACCCGCCGGTTTTGTAAACCAATTTATATAAAAGTAGTGGCCTTACAATGAAATAAACGTCTTTTAACAAAAAGTTTTTCAACAATACATTCAGTATCAGGAAAAGCTAAAACTGCTTAAACAGCTTGTTACCAAGAACTAGAAATGTTAAGGTAAGAAAGCATTCAACGCGAAATTGGTCAATTTAAAAAAAATGCAAAAGTGGGCTTCTTTGTTTATGAGGAGAAAAAGAGTATGGAAACTATAGAAAAAAATTGTCACCCCTCCTCCTTGCGTACAGAGCATGTATTTATGTATCTAAACCATGCTTACCAAAAACATAACAGTAATAAGAAATTCTGCATACCAAATATTACTAATTTCTGCATACCGCATACAGCGAATTTGAATTGTAAAATGTAAACAATTATAATACATGCACTTTGATACATCGACAAAATGACCAGGAAAGTATTGGCCACTTAGTTACAAAAGCCAAACATTTTTTATTACTAAGTTTTGTCCTTTTTACCGAGGCACAAACAATGATAGTTTTACATGTATAAAACATTTTCAATACACAAAAAATACGTACGACAACCTTATGAGGGTGTTTGCTAGGATAGCGCTTTCATAACGTTTGAGATTGCGAAATAGCGAGACCTAAGTGTCACCTTAACTCTACATTGCGTCATACTTACGAGAGTTTTGAGGTATGCTTGAGTCACAATTAGGCGGAAGCGGGGTGCGTACGATTTCTAAGCATCGATCGGCGTGATGAGATCAGCGAAAGATCGCGTGATAAGGCGGTCGCAGTCTTTATAAAACGTACTCTGCATGCTGACATAACGTGACCCGGTTTCAGCATACTTTCCTTGAAATGAGGTCGAATTTTCATCCCATTTAAAAACCGGTTTCCGGTGTAACGTTGTAAACTGACCTCCATAGAATAATGACCCCCAGTCATTATTTTATATAGAAAAGTGACCGCCCGGTCATAATATTATGACCCCCCCCCATACGTAGACAAATGACCCTCACACATAATTGTAAACCCATATAGAATAACGACCCCCTACCCCAAACCCTAACCCTAACCCATCTAAGGTACACTTACAACATAATTATCCCCACCGATATACATCGGAGGAGAATATGGTAATGACACCCGTCCGTGTGTGCGTCCATGCGTGCGTACGTGCAACATATTTTGTGACCGCAACTCTTCATTCATTATTGGACGGAATTGATTCAAACTTTCAGGGATTACTACTACCGATGCCTAGTTGTGCAGAAAGAAAAAAAACGGATTTGCTCCGCATGTTCGGGAGTTATGGCCCTTAAATTCAAACAACATCTTATTGTCATTGGCGTCAAAGGTCATAAAACATGGGACTTCCCCACAACCGATTTGCATATTTTATGCCTTATATTGATATAATTGTTTACTTTCTCCACTTAAAAACGCCTGAAAAGTGACACAAATACCCCAAATCCAAAGAAGGATGTCTCTTCAACAATATACTGAAATTTGAATAATTTCTAACGACGAGGAGCGTCACAGGTAATAAAACCACTGGGCTACCCCACACCTGCCTATTTTTTTAAGTATATATGAGTGACATATAGGTGACATAAAGAAGATTATTTGACATCACTTTCAGGGGTAGCATAAAACATTTTGTTTTTCCACGTATGAATTGCCTTTTGTACAATCTTGCACTCCAGAAAATGAACAATTTAACCGTCAATGGCATTTTTTCGTAATGAGCCCGCGAGCCCATGCTATTAGAAAATTAGTGCACCATGTAGGATGCAATAACAAAATGATGTTTCTACTAAATTTTCGGACAAAATAACCGTTACTATAAGTTCCAGAATGCTTACACTACATTGTACAGATGGTAAATAAATAATGTTATACGTGTATGCGTAAAATCCTGCCTTTGTCGGTGTCCATGCGATACTCCGTTGGTATCCGGCAGGGTGTCGGCAAATTACTAAAGGCCGTACGGCGACTAGATAGTAGTGTGCCTGTCGGGTGGCCAGCGATCAAAGGTCGTGATCAAGCAGTCGTTTGTCAAGTTTAGGGTGAGGAATGTTACAGGCGCTCCTCTGGCCGTTTTCATTCACTTCGACCTTCATCTAGGAACACGTGACGAAGACACAAGAAGACAAATCGTCCCATTGGTGCAAAAAAGTACCAAACAACATTTTGATCAAAATTGACTTTTCACTATTTTTAGTTGGAAATAACTTTTTTCTACCTTGTCTAAAAAGATCTCCCCTGAATATTGAATATTGACTGAGTTATGAGTTCGTGCAGTTTGGTACCAAGTGAAATTGGTGCTTTTGATTGGTGGAAAAAGGTACCATATGCCATCTGGTGTATGCAAGAAGGTGCTATAAGACACATGGTACCTTTCTGCATTGAAATATTTTAACACATTATATATATTTTTATGCAAAAAGGAGCCTTGTGACATGTGGTACCTTATTGCATGAGATGATTCTAAAGCATTAGATACATATTTGGATGTAAAAGGGAGCCATATGACTTGTGGTACCTTCTTGAATAAAATGATTTTAACTAAATAAGTTTACAAAGTGTGCAATAAGTGACCAAGTGGCATATGGTTCTTTTTTGCATAAATTATTAAGACTAAATTGTTAACATTTTACAATATAATAGATGTTTATATGGTACCTTTATGTACTGATAGCAATACACAATTTTCTACTAATTAACACTGATAACTGTGATATCAGGTAACACGTGTCCGGTAAGTTATTGTCACTTTTTGTGGGATAAGAAACACCAGATGTTGTTGACTTCACATTCGAGAAGTGTAATTTGTTCATAAGGACAGAAGATTAAGAAGGGCGATATGGATACCAAAACAAATGTAAGTATTGTTTTCTGTCACCTATAAAACAATAAGTAATAATGATTATAACTTTATTTGGGGTGCGTTGAATATATTACTGAATGTATTATTCGTCTGTAAAGTATTGGTATTTTGGATTTCTCCGTTCTAATTTTGCATTGCGATATGTATTATGGAATGTGTATTTAGCGTATTATACACCTTAATATGTTTTATAAATTTAGTAAGGTAGTTATAACAAAATTATGTTTCAGTAAGATTACATGGTAAGATGAGGACATCTACTTTGCGACACCAATAGCTGATTAAAGTGAAATTACACACAATTCAATATGTGGAGATACTATAGCATCAAACAGAACTATTCATGATGCTATACAGAGTTCCAATTCTGAATATGATTTTTCATTAACAGATATACGAAGGTGTGAAGGACTGAGGTAACCCGTCAAATTAAAAGAATAGATCCAAGTGAAGAAGGTTACAATGACATTGATCTGGATGAAACTTACAAACCAAGCAAGGATCATTTTACTTTCACTGATACAGAAAATGAGACTGTATTAGGAAACAATAAACGGAAAACAGAGGTTTTAGCAAGAAAATTCATGGAAGAAAATTCCGAAACATATCAAGATCTAGCAAATGAAGACTCGAATAAAAGAAGCGGGAAAGAACACAGAGAGATGTCCATCAAAAACTAATGAACACTATAACACTCTTACAACATAAGAGATGCAAACAGACAATAAAATTAACAATTAGAGCCACTTGGAAAGAGCAAAGAGTATAATCACACACCACGACTGGATAACTTTCTTTCAGCAATGAACATAAGCGAGTTTACGTCCGTGGAGATGAAAACTGCTTTTTCATAGCACCAAAAGAAAGATAAAATGAATTTTTAACTGATGATGTATCAGAAAGAAGTAAAAACCAGTGTAACATTATATTGTAAACCAGTGAACATTTTGTTCACTGAACAAGCCCATAGGGTACCGCAGTTCACCAATGAAATCAAAATGTTAAGAACAATCTTACAATCATTGTTTCTACAAGCCAAAACAGGACCAATTTTTCGTGTGTGAATTCTATAGAAGGTAGCAAGCAGATGGTAGTACTAATGAAAACTTGACCAAAGAAAACGAAGAACTTCAGTTAAATAAAGTAAATGATATTGAAGAGACGGAAAAGGTCAAAGAGAGAGAGAGAGAGAGCAAAAGCTTTCAGTAGTGTTTACGGTCTCACAAAGCAGTGCTTAGGCCTTACAACTCGCTTTTCATATGTCAGTGAGCTAAACTACTGAGTGACCATTTGACCATTTATTCGTTGTGAAATAAACAAGTATTTTGTCACCTTTGGAACAATACCCAGTGCAAACGAGGCTCCTCCGAGGTAGCTACATGTCTCATAAAAACACTTTGTAAGTTTGTTAAAAAGGTTATATGCAAGAGATTGTGAACTTCTCTGACAAAACAGAAACCAGTATGTAACGTCATCCTTTCTGTTCACACCTACAAGTACCACAACTCAAACCCCTTTGTCACAAGTTTCTTGTGTCAGGACAATCTCAAATGGAATGTGATTCTGTTCACTCAACTATAGAAACAGCAAAAAATGTCTGTGTGTGTTCGTCGCAATGGATTACACGAAAGACAAACCTGTATGTTGTGGTTTCAATCAAATACAACCATGGGGTAGACTACAATAAATTTGTGAAAAATACTGTCCAAACTTAAAATTGTCAACCTCTTGTATGCGCAGAAAGTGGCTAAATGTTAAATTGATTTGGTAAGAGAATCCTCACTCAAAAATACATTTGTGAACTATTCGTTTGAAATGGACTCATTTCTAGAAATAGCTATACCAACCATAACAGGGTAGACGGAAATGTTGGCCTTTGCACAAAGGAGATCGTTTCATCACCTCTAACTTAATGTCAGCATAACAAACATAGATGTTGTGCCAGTTATCAGACTATGAATATATTGATGTTGAATAAGCTAAGTATTTCAAAATGAACAGATTCATTTTTTTATACTGGAAAATGCTTTCCTTTTGTAGTAAAATCATGTATAATTTCTGTGCGGAAAACAGTGAACACTATAATCTTGTGTATACATATAATCAGTGTACAATGCAAAACATGTGTAATAATTATGATAAACGTTAGTACATTTACACTGAACCGGAATTAAAAATCATGATACAAAGCCTTGTTCTTTGTAATATTGTTCAAATTTTTGCACCATAAATGAAATATTATAACATTTACTATACTATAATACTATAAATATAATCACTTATATTTGACATACTGTACCAAATGTTGCAATATTAAAGATCAATGAACATTTCTTATGTTTTGTGTTTGACATTTATGCCTAATATTTAAAGCAATAAGGTACCATATGACATAAGGCCCCTTAAAACATGCAGATTTATCTGATTATTCCAACTGAGGTTTATGCAACAAGGTACTAATTGCCATATGGCTCCTTTTCACATTATTTGTTTTACCTTATCACCTTATGCAAGAAGGTACCATGATACAAAATAAACTAATTAACCTTAATTATCCATTGTATTAATTTGCAATTCAAGGAACAATTTAAATAAACCATTTGAGATAAGTGATAAAAGATTCAAAGTCGCAAAATCGTTTTGTAATCAGCGAGTCGACATATAAGCCAAGCGTATGCACGATCATATACATCTGTATATATTTCTAGATATAATCAGCGAGTCGACATAAAAGCCCAGCGTATGCTCTTCATTCCATTATCGATTTTAAATCGAAACGGAACGTAGTTACTACACTATAATAATTGAACAATAAAGCTTATGATAATTGAACAATAAAGCTTATGATAATTGAACAATAAAGCTTATCATAATTGAACATCTCTCGTGAATTCCTGGCTTCTCAATCCAGTTTTCAATTAAATAGATTGGTTAATGCACTGTTTACCTTATACAAATTTCAAATATCATACCAAGTTCATTTGATAAGAGAATAATTTCATTGCTGCCGTTTCTGTACGTTTTCAAATATTTGGATATCTATTCATATGTCTCTCCATTTTAAATCATATATACCTCATCTCTGCTACCGTTCTTAAATGATGGTAAAATAATTAAGTATATGTAACTGTATGTTGATGTCCGCAGCCATACTAAAACATTGCTAATAATATTCTTAAAGGTCAAAATTCATTGCTATATATTGTCTTTCGTGTCCACTATACAAATATTTAAGCAATATGTTTGACCAAACTTGGCACCAATTGTTTTGAATATTCACTGTAACATGAGTATGTGCAGAAATATAGATAGACATTTGTCAAAAATATGTTTAAAAGAACAGAACAGAACAAAACATATAGTTTATTAAAATATCTACAAACATGTGGATGAGCAGGTAATACAAAATGTGAAATAGGAAACAATAATATATGAATAAGAGTTATACAATCAAATAAGGTCAGGATAAACAGAAACAGTGTTAAACCTCCAGATTCAATATTGTTCGCCATAAACTTCTTTAAAAAGCAAAGGTTATTCTGATTATTATCATGATATGAAATTATAATTCATATTTTTTCTAATTTCTTACCAATTACTTATTTCAATAACTCGTCTTACTTTGACACTGGTGGAAACACATACATATATACATAACATAGAACATATGTGATTAAATATCATGAAAGTGAATGATGAAGCAAAATAACATGTAGCACTTAGCAGAGCAAAATACATGCGTAGTACATCGGCATTTCAATAGATATGTTTAAGCACATTATATAATCGTACACATAAGCGGTTAAGGAGGGGGGCACACCCGGTGCGAGCCTCAATCCCTTAAATCGTCCAGATTTACTTTTATATAAAGCAAAGTAATAAAATACCCACCAAATTTACCATTTCGAACCAGAAATTGTTAAGATTTTCTTGGGAGAAAATCCACAAACACCCATGAAAACATTTTAAACCAACCATTGATATATAGGTTCTGAGGGATAGGTGAATGTCAAAGGTTCTGCCCCTAAGTTACAACCCCTCTAACGTTAACTCCTGGATTTGCCCCTGGTACATACTAATTCTGTATTATGTGTGATGCATCAACTTGTAATTAAATATGTATGTTTTCGCAAATATATGCTTTATATACTCTCTTACTATACATTTAGTTCAAAAATCAAAATCCTGTTTAATTTCATATTTTCTCCTTTTTTATAAGTTATTCACTGACTTTATTGATGATGTTCATTCTTCTTTACCCAGGCATTTTCAAATGCAGAATATTGTTTGTCCGTTAATCAATAAAATATAGCAAATCACATTGAAGTGTAATATATATGTATATGTTGTTTGCTACTTATACTGCCAGACGAAATACTGAACAAAACTTAATTTCTGTGATGAAGTATTTAAACACTTTTCTACATTTGAACATTTGCAAATGAGTTTTAACACATTTCCTTAAATACAAAATAAAGTAAACAGTTGTCAAGCGGCATGATAAGCTCGATGTAATTCGGATCTTGCTATACAATATACAGTAATGAATAAATCATATTAGGTCACAAAAATTTGAAAGCATGAAATATTATTATGATAAACCACAAAAGCAAGTAGTCAAAAGCTTAAACATAAACGCCGTTCAAAGGCATAGGACCAAGCCAATACGCCGCCTGATTATAAGTGAAAACTATTCGAAAACAAATTTCTTTAAAAACTGTTCTTGAGTTATTTAAAATTCTTTACTTTTTAATTAAGATTTTTTAAACTGTCCGAGAAGATCATCGCCAGTCTATAATTCCTATCAAGACCTTTCTTTGAGTCTACTGTGGAGTGTTTGTGAACGTGTATAAGCCGGTGCCCATTAAAGCAAAAAACTTGATTATTTTCCGTGTTTGGATCTCTTGTTTTTTACTTTCTTGTCAGCCGCCTTATGGACCCGGACAGCACCTTTTTCAGGCAATTCCGGCTCGGTTGATTTCACAGAAGTTTTCCAAAACGCAAACAAAGCATGCAACGGCGATTCCAAATGGAACATGTCTGAACAATCAGTGATTGTAGATGTCTCAAGACTCTTGCAAACTTTGCACATGAACGTACAATTGAAGAGAACGCCAGGGCTGGGGAGGGCCACTGGAGACATCAGGGCCTGATTCAGGTACAAGGCACTTAGGAAGCAGGTCTGTAACTGTGAAAAGCCGTGAATTATCTTTATTTCTTCGTTGCCCCATGATGCTTGACCGGTACATGTGTTTCGATGAATATCCATTTCATTAGCCATTTCTCTAACAAACTGTTCAACCCGATCGTTACCTTGATCTTCAATTGCTTTCACGATACTTGGAACCAAGCATTGTTGTTTGACTGTTTCACAAGCATCGGATCTTCTATTGATACTCTGAATGGAGTGGGAGTGCAATAAAATAATGACAATAATAGCGGCACTCAAATGGTTCTCTGTTACCTTCGGTTCTGCATGTGTCCACCAAAAGCGTAGGACACCTATAAGGTACGTGGTACACGGATCGGCAGATACAGAATCGATAAGTTCAGCATTCAGTCATAAAGTGCCAAACATGAAGTTTTGCCTCTCCTCTACGGACATATCTGGGACATTTTGTAACGATGGAACTTTCATGGATTGAGATCCGTAAAAAACCTCCGTCGTAGGCTTAATATAGACCTTCATCCTATCGCCTTTCTGTCTGTCGCTTTCTTCTATGCAACTTTTCCTTGTGCCTTTTAAATCGACTAGAATGTTTGTCTTAACTTTAGAGTCTTTAGATTTCGGCCTGATGAATGGCGTTGTTAAGCCATACAGGACACTTCTGATGTACCTGGAGCAAACATACGTTGAAGGTTCAGCCAAGTGTTCAATCTGGCAATCGAAAATCACTCTGTGGTTCACAGCGACATTTTGCAGGAATGAATTGGCCATTTCAAAGTTTCTTAACATCTCCGGATAAGGCACTGGCAATGGATTTTTAGTGACGTAATCGATCAGCGTTCCAAGATCGAGTTTCGATATGCATCTTGAGTTTGCATTGAAGAACTTTTCCACATCCATGGTAGCGAATTCCGCAATGTTTGTGTAACTATCTATAGAGTAGCGAATGGCGGCTCGCAGCTCTGATTTCTGACCGGAAGATAGGTCTGCTACATGTTTCAATACGTTTGTAATAGCGTTTTCTTCCAATTCTACACCCATTGACCAATGGACTAATGACGCCATTCGAACCTTGGCTTTCAGGTTGAGAGATACATCTTTATACCGCCTGCATATCGCTGTGTAGAAAGCCTTCAAATGGCATTTATCTACATAATCATTACCACTTAATGTAGCGAAAATTGGTAGGAACTCCCATGGCCCACAGACTCTCTCAATTAAACGACTGTAGTGGTAACGCTTTACAGAGATGTATGTATATTCTCTGTCGATTGGTAAAGTCTCTGGTGCCAGCAAGGAAGATTGCTCCGTCTGGGTATGTAGCCGCAATTTCATGTCGATAAAACATGTCCCACCATGTTGGAAAGGTATAAATCCGTTCTTTAGCTGATAAATAAAGAAATCGCTATTATTACTGAGAACTGGGCAATTCCACTTATTTGCCAACACTGCTATTTCTCTGTCTTCCTCATATGGAATCGTGACGTGTGGTATCTGAAGCTCACGCAGGACATGGCGGAATGTTTCTTCACATAAAATCGGAAGGACATGTTCCTCGGTTGCTTCAGGGCCCTTCTCACATATCAGACCAGCGCGTTCTCTTCTAGACGCCTTACGTCGAACCACACTGTTCCATTTTCGGTTATCTGGATCACGCCCGCCGTACAGGACAACATACGGCTCCACCTTACAGGCATTGAGGGTGGCAAAGAAGGTTTTACAGTTGTTTGCGTAAGTGTCATAGTTCCCACCATACTCTTCTGGCACCTGATAGCAGTTGTATAAGGAGTGGTACAAATTTACGCCATCAATGATGAGTCGAGTGTCATGAAGTTCAAAATCATGAAGAAGGACGTCCTTGTTGTCGTTAACCAGTGTAAACAAACCTCGCACGCCCATTGTTCGCTTCACATAATAGGGATTCGGCCGCTCTGCAATAGGATTATTTGTCGTGAGACACTTTGAGTACTTTTTGCATCTTAAGACCAATATATGCATGTTTTCTTCTGACCTTCCTACCTTGGTCAATGTTAATCAAAATAACTGCCCGATTCCGAAGCAAATTTGGTTAGACATTAGACAAGTCGTTAACTTCCTATGTGTTGTCAATCTTAGTATGGCTCTTTCGATAAATAAAAGTGTCTTTAATGGGAATTAATGTCTCAAGTATGTCAATTTATTGGCTTAATCTTGTAAATATCTGAGATCTGAGGCGTATTTATAAAGAATCTAAGTGAAATTTTAATTAAGTCAAATTCTTTAATTTTAATAAAACACACAAAGTTTATACACCAAAAATATGGAAATAAGCAAGACAAATGCCCGAACAATGAATGGTTATGCATAACGTTTTCACTTAGTTGTAAATCGCACTTAGAGACTTTATGAAAATGGCCACCTGCAAATGACATCTCTCTTTATATTGGGTTAATTTGCAATTTTGCTTTTGCTGATAATCAAGTGTCATCAGTCATTTATACATGGACTGATCTGACTTGTCGTCGAAAGGAACCGAGGTATCATGCACATCTAATTTCCAAACAAACGGAAAAAAACTTCAAAAACAGGGTTTTAGATATTATAAATTAAAGCTGTTCTCTCACAGATTTACCGTTTTTCCAACTTTTTCATTTTTTGTCTTGGAATTAGCAAATTACTGCGTAAATATCTGCAAACCAGTGATAAAAGACTGCTGACAAAAGATCAGATCGCAGATTTTCATATTTCCATTCCAAATGTAATGTTTTATGGCTTAAACCGTTACTAATGGTTTAAGACAAATGCATAAAACATAAATTTTGGCGCGGAAATATTAAAATCTGCGCTTTGACTTTTTGTCATCAGTCGTTTATCACTGGTTTGCAGATATTAACGCAAAAATTTAACAAATAAAAATAGTTGTCAACACGCTCAATTTGTGAAAGTGCAGCTTTAAGGAAAACGTTTTCAATTTTTTTAATGGTCATTATAATCTTATATCAAAGTACATTAGTAGTATTAAATCGCTAATTGCTATAAGTATTGCTCATCCCGATTTTTATGGTGATGCTTTAAAGAAAAATCGTAAAATTAAAATGTTTTCAGCAGGTTGTTTGGCAGATAGACTCAATGACTTACTTGGATTTTATTTAAACCGTGGATAAAAAGGCAATACTTTGAAGAGTACTTGCCTTCTAGTTTTTTTGAGGATGAATTCCTGAAAATTTTGCAACTTCATGTTATCTTTAAAACCGTATTTGGCCGAATCTACTAAGCTTTCAGTCCTTTGATTTTATGGAAGTTTGCAGATTCATGTTATCTTTAAACCGACTTTGGCTGGCTCGGAATGTTTTGGCATGTGACGTAATTTTCTTCAAATATTTTATTGGCGCCGCACTGAAGTGCGCGCCTATTATGGAATGGGAATTTATTTTAGTTAGTGGTAGGAGCGGTTTTTAAGTTGGTTGACAGTTGGGTTTTACTGTTATTTTATACTGATTAAAAAATGCAAATGAGTGGCGATTGCATGGGTGTTAAAATGCTTTTTATGGTTGAATAGATAGTCTTCAATTTATCTTCAAAACATTATTTCGGAAGAACGCCAAATAAGTTTAATAACTGTTCCCGATTCGTTTACGTTTTCCGATTGGTTACCTGAAATATCTGAAATATCATGTGCCGGAAATGTAAAATATGTGGACCGGTAATTATGTGAATGGGAATAATTATTTTTTTATGTTGTTTTGTTATGTTTACTGCATTGATAAACCATGAGGTAATCTTTTTTCGTTAATCTAATCGGTATTGAAATTAAAAGTTCACCTAACTTTATTTGTTAATGTGTTGAAAGTGACATTTGTAAAATGTTATTACGATTGTCCCCGAGTTCTAACACATACCGGATGTTGCTATTTTTAGAACCAGAAGGTATTTCCCCGCTAGTCATAGGTCAATAATGGAATTTCTACATCGTTGTAGTTGGAAACTCGGGTGATGATTTTATCATGATTATACGTTTAAGATAAGTACACACTAAAAGTGCACACTGACAGTTGTTTACGATACACCTAACAATTTGAGTCATTACAGTAAAACATAGATTATGTGAATTATACGCGTAAGAGAAGATTTTCTGTCGAAAAAAGGAATGTCAACAATCGGCATGGAACTGGGATATTCGTATCAAAGGGCTATGTATGTAAGTATCTTTGAGTAGTTTTGTACGTTGATGTGTTCAAAAATGTTTGTTTTTTAATTTATCTTTGGAATTCTTAAATCATTTTTATTTGCTAAATGTTAAGACAGGTGTTAATATTTTTACATACATTACTCTATAATTATATATTATTATAAATATACATGTTACATCTACTTATGCACCAGTCAATTGTAACCACGCCCCCCCCGCAGTGCCGAGTGAATGCGGTGGTGGGGCGTGGTTACAATTGACTGGTGCATTAAGCACCAGTCAATTGTTACCAGGCCCCCCCAGGGTCAGGGGAATAGCCGGGACTTTGACTTTCGGTCCAGCCAACCCCAGGTAAAATCCTCGTCCTGCGAGGACAAACGGATGGTCAAATCCCTGCCATATGCCCCCGCACCCCAGGGAGTCTAGGTAAGGCATATTCCCCGCTATATATTGCTCGAAGACAAAACCACCGCATTCACCTGACACTGCAGGGCCACCTGAAAGGTAAAAACACAGCCCGTTTTCCCGGCTATCCCCGGCATAACCCCTGACCTGGGGGGCCATGGTTACAATTGACTGGTGCATTATGTACATGTTTAATATTTTTAAATGTACTTATGCACATTATTTATGTATATTATATGAGTATGTAATCTTTTATTTGATTGTTTTATCTTAGAAAAATATTAGACTTAAAATTTTGTTTAAAAATAATGTGTTTTGGTATGTGACCTATTTTTAACATACCATAATACATGAACATACCCATTATTTGTTTACAAACTGCATATTATCAAAATAAACCTGTAAGAAAAGACGTACATGGTTTCGGGCTGGAAGCCACAACAGCTTTGACACTAGCGACATTCATTTGCTTGGTGTAGGTCTCGTTAAAACCCTGTACTGTTGTTAATCATTATCAACCATAATTATGCACAGCAACTACACATTTGTGCTTACCAACTTACTCTTGGCTAAAACGGATATTAGTGCAGAATGTCTAATTGATATGCATTTGTCTTTCACAGTTGTAGTTTCTGCTGGTTAATAATCAGAAGTCTAATTTTTTTCAGGTAGGAAAATGACTGAATATTACTAAGTCAACAAATTGGGGTTATGAGGAATTCCAGCCTGCATTAAATACTATGTTGGATCATTGAGACAGATTTGACATCCATGTCATCCACAAGGCAGTCACATCTGATAGAGATAATGTGAGTATTTCATATAAAACATATTTGAGTTGGTGTTTGTTGTTTAATAAACTCACTGTATTCAATAATCAAGTGGTGGTGGTGGTGGTGGTGGTGGTGGTGGTGGTGGTGATGATGATGATGATGATGATGATGATGATGATGATGATGATGAATTTTATTGATAAATTTAGTAATTTTCTTTATATATTATCTACATGTATGTATCAGCTTGTTTTGTTTTTTAAATAATGTCAAGAAATATTAAACTATTTATATTTTATTTTGTATATGTTTGGCAGTATTATTATCTTTACAAATAAGTTAGAAAGGCTTTTAAAGTACATTTTTTTTCCTTTACAGCACTAAACATTCTAGATGGGTAAAGAACCTGAAGGGGCATAAAAAACAATTCAGCAGTGACTCAGCATTGAGTAATTATCATCTGTGCACACACACTACAAGTACAAACGCATGGGAACAGACCAAACTTCAAATGTTGAAGAGTGAAGACTTATTGTGAAAAATTCTAAATGTAAGAATACCATTGACAAAATAAAACAAATAGACATCGATTACCTACAGAGACTGTTTACATGTTATAATATTAAAGACAAATTAGTTGAGAACTTTCACTCTGACATTTTTGGAGGGGCATTACCGCCTACATGTACATAGTGTTCTTGTTTCTTTACATATTTTAATTTGAAAGTACATTCATTGTTTTTAAATCTAAACTCTGAGTAAGTATCATACGTAAAATTCATTTATTTGAATGATTACAGTTAATGAATAAGTCCAATAAAGCTTTATCAATTTTTACAAGAAAAGGGTTGATTTTTAAGCATTTTATTAGCTATAAAAATGTATGGTTACATGACATTATGTATATTTTCTTCAAAATTGAACGGTAAACTATCATAAATTGTCTTTTAAATTGTTCATTAGACATCATAGAAAATATTTAAAATAATTTCAGCAGGTTGTCCTATTATTATTTATTTTTTTATGAATTTATAAAACTGCTTTATATTTTCAAACATCGAAATACTGCTCTGTTCAGAAGACTCACAAGATCAATCAAAATGATTTTTTGCATGTGTATCAATAATGCTGTTCGGCTGAACTTATGTTTTCTGTTAACTGAAGTTTATTTCACCAGAAACTGTTGTGTTTATTTCATAAGCTCTGATAATGTGAAACAAAAATCAAATATAGACAAAATATTTACTTGTCGCTCTTTGTAGCCCTTGGAGTTTGGGGTTGGGTGTAATGAAACTTAAATAACTTTTTTAATTCACGGTAAAATATCTTCAAAATTTGGATAAAAGTCCCATAGTGTACCTTGATAATAACTATGTTGTTGGTGAAAGCTTTATTAAAGTGTGTATTACTTAAATACCTTAATTCAGTTTGAATAATTATGACCTTTAATGATTTTTGTTTTCATATAGATTTCCAGTTATATTGAGCTTTGTCAATTTTGTTGTTGTTTTGTATTATGTACAATTACTACTTCTATTTCCTAAGTTATTTTTTTGTCTCATTTGTCAAATTGAATTGGTACATATTTCATATAAAGTGAAAAAAACACACACTATTTTTAAAGATGCACTCTTACTCCCAAACAAGACTTATCACAATTAATATTATTGTTTTGATTTTTCAAAATGGGTTGATAGATGTCAACAACAATGTTTCTACTGAAGGATTTTGAGTTCAATTTACTAATACGAATGAACATAAAACATGGTATTTCTGCCTTGTGATACTATAGTAGACCACAGTAAATCTTTTAGCAATCACCAATCATTTAATATTTGTCATGCTTTCTGCTATTATAAACAGGGTCACAAGCTTGTTATAAATCAGTAAACAATATTTCAGTAAATGCATTATTTAGTAAGTAGTTATTGTTTTATCAGTCAATTTGATGTGTGTTATAAATACAATTATATGCAGGGCTTCCATTAAAGGAAGTTTAGAAGTACATTACTCCTTAGAAATGGGTTAAAACTTTCAAAATTGATTTCTAGGAAGTACAAAAACTTCCATAATTTTAAAGAAAACCACCAAAGTAGAAAGCTTGGAAGTTCATGGATGTGCATTGTTATATTTCAAAACCTTTGTGAAAAATAGAAACAGTATTATTTCTTTCATGCATAGTCTGATACATATTCAGTTTGTATGCATTATTTTTATCATATTTGAAAAATTTGCCATTGTCCTATAAGACACATGCTTTTTTAGTGTTAATATCACTATCAACTAAAACATCCATTTTCAACTCTTCTTTACCATTTTAATGGAGAAGTTAACATTATAACTCCATTGACCAGTTTTTTTTATGCAATTTGTCCAATTTCATACATTTTAGTATTATTAAACAGCTAAAAACAAGGCATGTTATGTTATAAATGCATTTCATCTAGTAAACAATGTTCTCTTTTTATATAACTGTTCAATAATTATGTTCTATTTATGTTTGTAACTTTCATACGAAATGATAATGTTTATTAAAGTACTACAAAAATTGTTATTTCATGTCACTTCTTTATGATGAATTCCCCATATAATCAGGAAACTTATTCTTCCCTTCAAGTTGTCATTCCAGCATGGGGACTTTGCCCCCTCCCCCTAAATGATCAGAACTGCAGTGTACAAGAACAATAACTCTATTTCAGCGCATTGCAAGAGTTATTCCCTTTGATCCTTTTCCTGTCCGTAGCATAACAAGAAAACTACTTTTTGGAATTTCATTAAACATCATTCAATGGTAAAGCACAACAAGAGGAAGTGCAGTGCACAGTGACTATAGCTGTATTTCAGCTATTTTTTTTCAGAATTATTGCCCTTTGCCTCTTTTTCTTGGCCAGAGCATTACTTTCAAAATACTCATGGTATTGAAATAAAACTTGGTATATGAATAGGTGGCAATGACAAAAGGTACAGTGCACAAGCACCCTAATTCTGTCGTGTTCATTAATGTACCACACCCCTAATGAAATGTTCAACTTGAAACTCTCCAATTTCAATGCTTTAGCCTATGTTGTTAAGCAGAATACTACAAATATTTTGAGAATTTCATAGATGCAGTTCGATGCATTGTAATATGCTTGTTGGCCTTGGCATTTCTTGTTTTTCAACATATAACAAATGCATAAACTTTTAAACGGCGCCCTTTGACGCTTTGCATCAATGGTCTTTCTTGTATAGGTAATCATTTGGAAGAAAGAACTAGCTAATAAATGTCGCTTTTATTTTAATAATGTTTTCTTTATTTGTTCCCAGTCTTAGTACAATGATGCTTTTTATTATTCAACTCTATGATCACACAGTTTTAAACCTTTTATTTTATCAGGCAGACTGTGTGATGCTCATAGTTTCAAACAATGACTGCATCGTACCTTTGAAAGGTTTTTGCATTAGGTGCTCTGAATTGTATTTCCCCATCTGCAGATAGAGTTTGGATCCCTTATCATTGAAGTACTTGAGGTTTACCTATTAGTTTATTATTAATTGTTTTATTATTAAGTTTCCTCAAGTTAGTGCACACTTTGATAGGAATTACCTTTTAAGTTTTTTCTTTATATAGGATTGTTTGGATAAGATTGAGGTTTGTGCACGTAAACTGGTTTAAACCCCCAGTAAATTTATATGTTACTGACCGTTCCAAGGCCGTACCTAACAATCCTTGACAAACATACCTAATTTTTCTATATAATATATATGCACTGTGCTGTTTGTGGAGTTTTGTGCTATTGTTCCATGTTTCTTGTTTGTGATTTTTTTTGTGTTCTGTCTTTGGCGTTACCCAGTGCCATTGAACGGGGTTTATGTTTAAACTTTTGGCTACTGAGCTTGCTTCTGTAGATTTTCACTTAAGTATTGTGAATGATGAGTATAAACAGTTGGTTTGCTGATATTCAGATGAGCTGTGGACTTATGTGAACATATAAAAACTGGAAAAATTATAGCCATCATGCCAATGTCATTGCGCATATTTTTACAACCTAAAGGGGCCAGTAATTAGAGGCAATATCTGTTATAGACCGGATATATTATCGATGTATTTTCAGGGGTTTTCTTTATTAGATTAATTTATGATATTTATGTGTACTTTGTAAAAACTAGAAATGTGTCCATAGGACACGGATGCCCCCACTTCGATTTTTTTGTCACAGAAAATAAGCCATAATGATTATTCAGGATAATCTGAGGGCCCTAACTCCTAAATGATTAAAGCGATTTCCATGGCTATCGAACTTGATCAAGATATTATGGTCACAAACATGTGTTAAAAGTTTGGTGAGGATTGGACAAACAGTTTTCAAGAATTAGATCGGAAACAATCTTCGGGACGTATTTTTCAAGTCTTTTTTTGCAAATAAAGGGCCGTAACTCCTAAATGACAAAAGCGATTTCCATGGCTATCGAACTTGATCAAGATATTATGGTCACAATCATGTATGTAAAGTTTGGTGAGGATTGGACACATACTTTTCAAGAATTAGATTGGAAACATATATTTTTGAAGTATTTTTGGCAAAAAAGGGCCGTAACTCCTAAATGACTAAAGCGATTTCCATGACTATCGAACTTGATCAAGATATTATGGTCACAAACATGTGTTTAAAGTTTGGTGAGGATTGGACAAACGGTTTTCAAGAATTAGATCGGAAACAATCTTCGGGACGTACGTACGTACGTACGTACGTACGTACGTACGTACGGACAAGGGCAACCCTATATGCCGCCACTTTGTGGGGGCATAAAAATGAATATCATTTTAAGTTATACTTGCGGTTCCAATATTATTATATTTGATGATATTTCACTTTCATATTTCAATATGTGCGTAATTAGTGGCAGTTAACATATTTGACGTTGAGTGTCAAAAGTTCAGTGAACTTGAAAAGTGCCCCTGTACGTAAATAAAACAATATAGATTTCAAATATTCCGGCTGACCCTAAAAAATATACAACCATCCAGACAAACTTCCAGTGAAAACCTTATTCTAAATTATGTGACTATGGCACTTAGTTAACACAGATAAAGCAGGCATTTACAACCGATTGCGGTATTTGGCCTCACTTCATAATTACAGCTCATTTAATTACAGAAAACTTTAAAACGTGCACCGAGATATTACAGACATGGGTACTGCGTGAGTCGCAAACAGATAAGAGTATTAGTGAAGTGCTTCGTAATGATGCAATGGAATAGGGTTGTAAAGTTTTAGAGAAACACTACGGACAAGGCACGTATTAAGAACATTGGTGCAAAACCACCCGCCATAGATATTCATATTGGTCGACAACGTTCAGGAAAATAAGAACCTTAGTAAAGGTTTTCCACAAAGGTATTACAGCATCAGCAATTCCAAAGGAGAAAAAGGAACAATGGAACATATTAAAGTCACAGAACATAAGCTAGTCATTATTGGCGCCAACACCAGATGGAACAGTTACTACAATATGGTCTTAGAACAGCTCCAAGGCAAAGACATGCATTGACTTACTTTCACCAGAAGAGGAACAATAAATGGAAGCATTTCTCAAGATCATGACACAAATGTTTCATGCCAACCTTGTCATGTATGAGGATCAGCAGCCAACTGTAATACTTCCCTTGCTGAATAAATAAAGGGCACTTTTCACTGAATATGAGAACAATATCAACTTTTGAGAATGGAATGAAAAAGGAAGTGCTAAACATCTAAAATCAATACATACTGATAAAACTGTGACTAATTACCAGGAAGAAGCCACTGCACTTGATCCTTCATTTAAACGGAGTCGATAAAGAAAGGATCGAGAAAAAGATTATTTGGATGAACCAGAGTGGACGGAGAAATTCACCGAAAACCCGCTGTTCTATTGGAGGGCAAAAAAAAAAGAAAAAAAAAACCTGCTGTCAAAGGCTAACATGGCTATTATTTGTCAACAAGCGTCATCTGTGCCATCAGAAAGGGTGTTTGCCATTGCCGGGTACATTGTCACGCAAAAAAGAGCATGTTTAGTTCCATACCCCCGTGATGCAGGTGTCAACGCAAATCCTTTAGATACTACTTTAATTATGTAATCAGTTTGTCAGTGCTAAGACTTTAATTGACAACGCGAATATGGGATAAGAGATATCTTTTGACAATGTGGTCACTGAGTGCAATCAAAACTGGTGACTAAACTTTCATGGTAATTGTTTGTCACCTTTGTTAATAGGTGCATTTACCCTTAGCCATGTACTGTAATTGATAACTGATGCCGAATTTCCAAGTTTTCGATATCAGTGTTTTGTAATTGTTTCTGTCCTTTAGTTTAAGACGCATTAAACATGTCAATTTATTTTCAAAGAGAGAAGTTGCTAGCTTGATACTTTGAACAGAAATACATTTGACTTGTCAAATGGCACACTTTTAAAATAGCTAGCATATTGCTTGATAAAATTACTTCGACAGACCTAATATAAAAGATGGGTAATTTCTGTGACTATTAAGCTAGAATGCAGTTCATGCAAAAAAGGTATTATCTACCTACAAGACCTACATTATAATATTGGCACGAATGGCAGTCATCTGTCCGTTACATGTATTGTGTATATTATATAGATGTATACCGATTCATATCGTGATTCAGGACTCGTGTTTTGAAGTTAAAGGTTCAAACTCGAACCCGGAATTGCGATTTGCTTCGTAAAGAAGGTAGTCAGTAAGTTTGCTGATGTTGCCAGTGATTACTTTGGTCATTTTTCTATTGGGGCAACATTTAATGTCACCGCGGAATATTATGATTGAACTTAGTATTTGTGCTCGCCTGAAAGAAATGGATGTGCACAATCCTCAAAATTGTCTTTCAACACAAGCTTGGGTTACTCGATCTAAACTGTAAATGAACATCATATAATATACCAATAAAAAATCGATTAATAAACCACATATGCTACCGAGTATTAGATCAGTCAAAGCTAATCGAAACCAACATTTCCTTAAAATGTTTTGAATATAAAAATAATTTATCCTATAGCAGAAGTACAACTTAAACCCCGAGTTTTTACATCGTTTTAAAAAATAAATAAGAAAACTAAAGCATAAAATATAACTTTTTACTCATTAAACTATTGAGCCGGTTTAAACATATAGCATCCTTTTATGTCGTTGAAAATACAAAATATACTTGTATTCAACATTTATAAGTATTAAAGTTTATGTAATAGTTAGATCACATGAATTGTTATCTTAATGATTAGAAATGGGCGTACTTCCGTATAACAGGTGTATTTTCAGAAAATTGACATTCATATCATAACGCAAATTGATTGTTATCTCTGAATAACAAAATTGAACGTACTTTTTCCAGGATTTCTATTTTGATAACAAACATGAAACCGACGATTTTCATAGCCAATAAGTAACGAACATTTCAGAAAATCAATATCGAACGTACATTCTTCAGGAACTTCATTATTTTTTAGGGAAACTTTGGATTCGCACAGCAAAAAACATTTAAACATTTCATCCAATATACTACAATATCTACATTGTTGTTTATTGACACTTGCATGTTTTTATTTTATATATTAAAATACGATAATAATGTTTATCACAGACACATATAAGTCTTAAAATAAATAATTTCTGGTTTCTAAGGCACCGCCGCATTCTTCTCTATTCAACCGCTTCGTTTTGTCAAACGAAATGAAATTAAAGAAATACTTTTATATTTGTGTGGCCAACACTCGAGGTTTTTCTGGATGAACGTTTTCAAGAAGTTATTTTAAGATCAAAACCATGGACGCCGATTTAAAGTTTTTTTTCGTGTTCCATCCTAATATGTGTCAATTGTTAATTACTTTAAGTGCATGCATGGCTTCAGTATTTAAAAAAAATGTGCCTGGGAAAGTCAAGATAATTTTTCTCGGCCTTATGAGCTGCGATCACACGATATGCTTTACATATAATGTATGCTTCTCCGGCGCTTCTTCATGTTACATTCACATTGTATGATAATGCATATTTTAACTCAAATCACACAGATTGCTTTCGCGCCAAATACCATCCATTATCTTTTTACCATATTTTTACCTGTAGTTTCCATTCTATTAAGTCCAGTTTGTATATCAAAGGGAATAAAACTAATCAATATCAAACAATAACAAGTTAATAATCAATTATTTTTAGTTTCTTAGCGCAAGCAAACTTGACATGGGCTAGTAAGTCAAAGCAACCTTATGCTTTGCTTCTCACTAACTCGAAACCATCTTAAACTTAGGTTGTTTCTTAAGTTTTACCTAAATTAAGCTATTTTGGAAAACATCGCTTCGGTAAATAAAACATGCAATAATTACACAACCTGCTTCATGCATGCTAATTTTTAAGGAATCTCGTGTTCTATCATTTCCTTGGTTACTGGTTGTAGTTGTAGCTATGATTTGTAACACTTCTAATATGTGGAATTTATAATCTCGTTAACACATGTATTTATACTTAATATCAAGTATAATGTTTGATCAGTAAATTAAAGTAAATATAATGAAAAAAAAAAACGAAAAGGATTCGTCGATTGTCGCCTACTTGGTGCGTCCTCTGTTTATTGTAAAATACTGATATAGTTAAATTATCATTGGACTGATGCTACAAGAGCAATAAAACCATCAATTTTAAATGAGATACAATAAAATAAACTTCAACTAAACGTTTTTTCACCAATGTATTCAATATGACCAAAAGCTTAAAACTGCCTAAACAATTTGTTACCAAACACTAGAAATATTTTGGTTAACAATGCGTAATTGGTCAATATTTTCAAATAAAGGGCCATGAACATATTTGCATGTCACATTTCCTGGTTGAAATGTGATTTTCTGATTTACTTAATTTTACATCTTATACTTTTATGTATAGGATGCTATTATATTTTAATAATTAACTTAGGTTTATCATTCTACAGTAATTTTGATTTAATCAAAGGCCACATGTTTTCGTGTAAAATTAAAAGGGATTTACAATAGTGGGCTACTTTGTTAATGTTTAAGGGGAGCGAAAGAGTATGGAAATTACGGAATCAAAATTGTAACTCCTCCTCCTTGCGTAATGAGCACTCCGTGCATATGAAACTAAATCATGCTTACCCCCAAAAAACATAACAGTTATAAGAGATTCTGCATACCAAATATAACCAATTTCTGCGTACCGCGTCCTGCGTACTAGAGTTGTGTGTATCCAGTACGTCTTAAAAATCATCTTCTGTGTTATTATTGGCCCTCAAAGTTTACTTTCGTAGTGTCGAATATCATAAACTAATCGTGATAAAAGCATAATAGGACATATTTCAATACTAAGCAATTGAATTTGGATAAGAAAATGTAAACACAACTATTTTGCAAACGAATATCCTCGATTAAAAAACTACTTTTTGTTACATATACTTTCATACATCGCCATAATGACCAGGAAAATATTGACCACTGTTACAAGAAACTTAGCATTTTTTTAAACTAAGTTTACTACATGTATAAAACATTATCGATACACAAAATACATTGACGACAGCCTTATGAGGGTGTTTGCTAAGATAACGCTTAGATAACGTTTGAGATAGCGAAATAGCGAGACCTTAGAGTCACCTTTACTCGACATTGCTTCGTACTTACGGGCGTTTTGAGTTATACTTAAGTCACAATTAGGCGGGCGGTGCGTGCGATTTCTATGCATCGATCGGCCTAATGAGATCGGCGAAAGATCGCGCGATAGGGTCCGACAGACACTCGTTCGATAGTCCGTTGGTATCTGCAGGGTGCCGGCAAATTATCAAAGGCCGTCCGGTGGCAAGACGGGCATCTGTAGTGTGCATGTCGAGAGGCCAGCGAGCGAAGGTCGCGATCGCGGTCGTTTGTCAAGTTCAGAGTGAGGTATGTATAGAGGCGCTGCTCTGACCGTCTTCATTCACTTCGACCTTTCTCCAGGATCAATCCACGTGATAAAGAAGAAGAAAAATAAGAAAATGCCGTCGACGCCTGCAGAGCACTTGCGGCTCGCCCGGTCGAGGGAGAGTTTGGCGTTTGCACGCTACCGCTATTACCTGGTTCTGGGAGTATTGGTAGCGGATAGTTTGCGCCGTAGAAGATGATGCATTCGACCCTGATTGATGCGCTTATCCTTATGTGGCCAGTTTGAGACTGAGGTGGGAACATCATGGGGATCTCCTTAAAATGGAACTCCAAGCGTCTCACGAGGTCCGACAAAGTCTGGGCCCACGCATCGAAAAAATGCCGAGTAAGTATTGTTTTATAAAAGAAAAGTAATACAAAGAAGTTACTACTTCATTTTCAATCTGTAGCTAACATTTCTGTCAATTGATTTATTCTGCAGTACCAGACAGCCCTTATCAGCACGCCTGAAACTAGACATCACCATTAGCTTTCTTGCATCGCGGAAGCCTTATCACTTCCTCGAGCTTGATTTCGCGATGCACACAAAACCATATCCCTCTTCGTCACTGAATTCCGTCGATCCATTGTCGAATAATGCCCACAGGATTTGCTTAGCACCCCTCCAACCCCGGACCAGTGGCAACATGGCCTAGAGATTTCAAAAATGGTGGAACTATCCCAATGCGTGCCGGGCCATGGATGGCAAACATACCGCCTTTAGAACCTAAAGCTCAAAGAGTATGGCTTCAATTACAAATTATTCTTTTCCCTCGTGATTTTCGCTGTCGTTGAAATCGGCTACATGGTCCAGCGGACTAATTTGGGATCTCCTGGATTTGACTGGGACTGTTGGAGTTAAAATTCACTCGGCGCCAAAATAATTCCAAAAAAAAGACCCGAGAACCCCAAGGAATCCCCTGAGGCCCCGGCCGGCGCACTGTATTTTGTGTTTCTGTTATACACTAAATCTGTTCTGGTGGTGGTGGTGGTAGTGGTGATGCTTCTGCTGCTGCTGCTGCTGCTGCTGCTTCTGCTGCTGCTGCTGCTGATGATGATGATCACAAAGAAAAATATTGCAGCCCTGCAATGAACTTGTAGTGTCTTCTATAATTAGTCTCACACGTGATGTAATTATTGAAGAGAAACAACCAAAATGAGATCTGCAATCAAATGGTGTTTAACATTCTGTAATATACATGATAATGATAAATATGCCGCCATTTACAACTTCGGGTGGAAGCACGAAAATAATAAATTAACAATTACACATAGTATATGTACAGTTGTCATCTATCATTGGTTGATCAACAACAACCAAAAGTGTTAACAAACAATAATATACATTGGTCAGTGTAACGTAGTTGGTTACATGCAGAATAGGTTAGATTCATAAGATATAAGTTACATGTTTATTCTTTCATACCAAGGCATCAAGTGATGTACAATACTACATACATAGCTATTAATGAAACTTATTATTCACTTTAAATAACAACAATCTGAAACTATATTATAATATATGAAGATTCATGTCCCTTGGATACATTTAGATTAAGTATGCAACGATAAGAACACTAGACACTGGCTTTCGACATAATGATCTCATAATTAGCACCGTGATGTAACCATTACAAAACACACACACACATACCCATGCGCGCACACACGCACGTACGCACGCAAGCACACTCGCATGAACGCGAGCACGCACGCATTTACGCACGCACGCAGGTACGCAAGCAAGGACGCACGCACACACATGTACCTGGTATATCTGCATGCTTTTGATGGTAAATAACAAGAACACAGTTATTTGTTTGTTAATTATTTTCTTGAACCGGCCCGCCTGCACCTTATGATTATTACATTACATATTGCTATGAAAGAAGCTATCGATGTCATTTTCACAGCCGACGTCACATAAGTATTTATATATATGGGTACTCTGTTAATTCATATTTATGGATTTGCAAAATATTATATCATAGAAATATTATGTATTGAATAAACGTAATAAAAAAACAACAGCAACCAGGTCAAAAACTGGTATTTTCTTATTTTTTGACACATCATAGTTAAACATGGAATAAAAATATGTAACAGGCACTTCAAAGTTTCTCATAATTTAAGCTAAGTTAGGTGATTTAACACAACAACGATATTTATATTTGCATTAAAAAATGTGCCAAAAATTATTTTGACGCTTTCTTGTCATTTTTTGCCGTTTCAAACTTCAATGCAGCTGAAAATGCATTTGTTTATCCAAATAATATAGAGCTTAATATAGGTTTTTATAACGTTATCACGGCACATAATCCTTTAACTCTCTTTTTTGCTTATTTGATTTTTTTAAATATTGTAACGACTATTTGTCTTTCGATCTAGCATTCTATTTGCGTGAAGTAAGCGACCTGGTGTGTATATATATGTAATATATAGCGCCAGTACCGGCGGCTGACCTAATTGCTGGCATACGCGGCAGTTCCTGTAAGTCTCACCGAAACCTTTCTCACGTTACCCAAGTTACCAACATCCCTGAGATATCACCTTTCAAAGTTTCTGTCCTGGTATTAAGGGTCAATTATGCACAAAATGTTTGATTTATCATAACCATATATGGGTGTATACGACGTGATAAATTATGTTTTATGGTATACACACACTGATAACTCGTCGTAAAGAAAAGAGTTAAAACTTTTTTACTTTACATTAAATTCGAAGTGAAAATTTCAATTATACTGCTGCATTATATGAACTGTTTTAAGCTGCTCGTTTGCCAGGCAATTAGGCTGCTAACTTCACACCGCTAGGCCGCATGATCTCCAGACAGATATATCGAAAAGTTCAAATATTAAAAGCAAAAATGGGTAAAATGATATGGAATCCCGTTTTTAACTCTATATTCAACGAAAATGTTAATATCTTTTTTAAGTATAAACATTAAATAGAGTTAATAATTATTACTGTTCGAAGAGAACGATTCAAGAACGATGATTTTGGATTTTATTCAATGCAAATGGTACCGTTATTGCTATAATATATGTACAAAATCAAAGCCGCTTGTCCGGTATTAATAAGAAAAATATCAAAAGGTTAAAAGAAGCGAAACACGGGTAAAATGTCAAGATAAGTAATTTAATTAGACGCTCAAACCAAGAACTCTTTATATCGATTTGCCTGACTTCAACAACTGGCCAAATCCTTAAACTGTTTAAAACTATTAAAGTACTATGTTTCTTGAGCTATTTTCTATCTGTGTTATGTCAAACGACAGACGGACGGATGGAATGATACACAAACATGCTTATTGTAACACCCTCATTTAAACTCTATTACTAAATTCGACATATAATCCGAGCGTATGTACGATCATTTATATCTATATATCTTTCTAGATATATTCAGCGAGTCGACATATAAGCCCAGCGTATGTACGATCATATATATCTATATATATTTCTAGATATAATCAGCGAGTCGACATAAAGCCCAGCGTATGCTCTTTATTCCATTATTGATTTTAAATCGAAACGGAACGTAGTTACTACACTATATCTCGCATCTATTGTGAATTCCTGACTTTCAATCCAGTTTGCTATTAAATACATTGGTCAATGCACATAATACAAATTTTAAATATCATACCAAGGTCATTTGATAAGAGGATAATTTCATTGGCGCCGTTTTTGTAAGTTTTCAAAAATTTGGATCTCTAGTAATATCATTTCCTATGATTTACTGTAAAACAAAGTAATAAAATACCCACAAAATGCATCATTGTTAGAATTTTCTTTAAGTAAAATCACCAAACACCCCTGCAAAATTTTTAAACCATTGATATATAGTTTCTGATGGATAGGCGAATGTCAAAGTTTCTGCCCCTAAGTTGCACCCCCTCTAACGTTAACTCCTAAATTTGCCCCTGGTACATACTAATTTTGTAATTAAATATATATGTTTTCGCACATATATGCATTATATTGGGCTGTTAATACCTACACGAAAAAAAAAAAAAAGTTGTATTCTTAGAACTTTAAACTAGAATTAGTCTCTTTCCATACATTTTGTTGTCTAATTCATCATCAAAAATCAAAATCCTGTTTAATTTCATATTTTTCTCCTCTTTTATAAGTTGTTCACTCTTCTTTATCTAGGCATTTTCAAATGTAGAACATTGTTTGTCCTTTAATCAATGAAATATAAATCGACGTATCATATTGAATTGTAGTATATATGTATAAGATGTTTGCTACTTATACTGCCAGACGAAATACTGAACAAAACTTCATTTCTGTGATAAAGTATTTAAACATATGCATACATTTGAAGATTTGCAAATGAGTTTTAACACATTTCCTTAAATACATAAAACAGTAATACAGCTTTCAAGCGGCATGATAAGATCGATGTAATTCAGATCTTGTTAAACAATATACAACAATGATTGAATCATATTAAGTCACAAACATTTGAAAGCATGTAATATTATTATGATAAACCACAGAAGCAGGTAGTCGAAAGCTTAAACATAAAACGCCGTTCAATGGCACAGGGCCAAAGCCAATACGCCGCCTAATAATAAGTGAAAACTATTCGAAAACGAATCACTTTAAAAACTGTTCTTTAATTATTTAAAATTATTTAACTTTAAATTAAGCTTTTCTTTAAACTGTGCAAGAATATCATCGCCAGTCTATAATTCCTATCAATACTTTTCTTTGAGTCTACTGTGGAATGTTTGTGATCGTATAAGCTGGTGCCCATTAAACCAAAAACTTGATTATTTTCCGTGTTTGGATCTCTTTTTTTTTTACTTTCTTGTCAGCCGCTTTATGGCCCCGGACAGTACCATTTTTAGGCGATTCCAGCTCGGTTGATTTGACAGACGTTTTCCAAAACGCGAACAAAGCATGCAACGGAGATACTAAATAGAACATGTCTGAACAATCAGTTATTGAAGATGTCTCAAGACTCTTGCAAACGTTGTACATGAACGTACAGTTGAAGAGAACACCAGGGCTGGGGAGGTCCACTGGAGACATCAGGGCCTGATTCAGGTACAAAGCGCTCAGGTAGCAGGTCGGTAACTGTGAGAAGCCGTGAATTATCTTTATTTCTTCGTTGCCCCATGATGCTTGACCGCAATTTGTGTTTCGATGAATATCCATTTCATTAGCCATTTCTTTAACAAACTGTTCAACCCGATCGTTGCCTTGATCTGCATTGTTGTGTGACTGTTTTA
The DNA here is from genome assembly GCF_026914265.1 of Mya arenaria. NCBI lineage: Eukaryota > Metazoa > Mollusca > Bivalvia > Myida > Myidae > Mya > Mya arenaria. The sequence goes on from NC_069132.1 coordinate 1,800,372, forward strand.
CAAGCATCGGACCTTATGGAGTGGGAGTGCAATAAAATCATGCCAATAATAGCGGCACTCAAATGGTTCTCTGTTACCTTCGGTTCTGCATGTGTCCACCAAAAGCGTAGGACACCTATAAGGTACGTGGTACACGGATCGGCAGATACAGTATCGATTAGTTCAACATTCAGTCCTAAAGTGCCAAACATGATTTTTGCCTCTCCTCTACGGATATATCTGGGACATTTTGTAACGATGGAACTTTCAACGATTGAGATCCGTAAAAAACCTCCGTCGAAGGCTTAATATAGACCTTCATCCTTTCGCCTTTCTGTCTGTCGCTTTCTTCTATACAACTTTTCCTTATGCCTTTTAAATCTTCTAGATTGTCTGCCTTGACCTTAACGTCTTTAGATTTTGGCCTGATGAATGACATTGCTAAGCCATACCGGACACTTCTGATGTACCTGCAGCAAACAAACGTTGAAGGTTCAGCCAAGTGTTCAATCTGGCAATCGAAAATCACTCTGTGGTTCACAGCTACATTTTGCAGGAATGAATTCGCCATTTTAAAGGTACTTAACATTTCCGGATAAGGCACTGGCAATGGATGTTTAGTGACGTAATCGATCAGCGTTCCAAGATCGAGTTTCGATATGCCACTGTTTGCGTTGAAGAAAATCTGCGATGCTTCTGTATCTATCTATAGAGTAGCGAATGGCAGCCCGCAGCTCCGATTTCTGACCGAAAGATGGGTCTGCTACATGTTGCAATACGTATATAATAGCGTTTTCTTCCAATTCTACACCCATTGAACAATGGACTAAAGACGCCATTCAAACCTTGGCTTTCAGGTTGAGGGATACATCTTTATACAGCTTGCATATCGCTATGTAGAAAGCCTTCAAATGGCCTTTATCTACATAATCATTACCACTTGATGTAGCGAAAATTGGTAGGAACTCCCAAGGCCCACAGACTCCCTCAATTAAACGACTGTAGTGGTAACGCTTTACAAAGATGTATGTATATTCCCTGTCGGTTGGTAAAGCCTCTGGTGCCAGCAAGGAAGATTGCTCCGTCTGGGTATGAAGCCGCAATTTCATGTCGATAAAACATGTCCCACCATGTCGGAAAGGTATACATCCGTTATTTAGCTGATAAATAAAGAACACGCTATTATTACTGAGAACTGGGCATTTCCACTTATTGGCCAACACTGCTATTTCTCTGTCTTTCTCATATGGAATCGTGACGTGTGGTATCTGAAGCTCACGCAGGACATGGAGGAATATTTATATGATTGTTTCAAATGTTGACATTTAAATCTTTTTAAGTTATATATAAAGAGTGTTATTTGCAAAATAAGTTTAGACAACCATTAGTTTGCATAGGTTATATTGCAATGTCCAATGCTTCATTTTGTCTCTCTAAAATTCACTATTCCTTCCTTTGTGATGTGAAACATCTAGCTTTATATGCTCATGGAAAGGACACTGAAGTGGATTCAACTCTCATTCTTATTACCCAGAATGTCAAAGGCATAATTAAAACACACTGTTTCAGCTTAAGTTCTGGGACTGGTTTGCCCTTTTTACAGAATGTTTTGTAAACATAAAAAATATATACTTAGTTTAATGTTAATACCGGTATCATAAATGGCTTTTCAGTTGAGTAACGGCCAAATATTATACTTTTTTCACAAGGACTTTAGGCTTTAATATAAAAAATAAAAATTCATTAGTGCGTTTTTAAGGTATTACATAACCTTTGTTGTTTCTCATACCGGGAAGTTGTTTGATATATATTTTTAAAGTTGATATATATATTTTGTGTTAGGCATTCATTGTTTTAAAGAACTTATGTGACAGGGTCATTATTTACGACATACTGGTTTACGTTAGAGGGACTACTTTCTTTACTTTCGTTTTAATATATTTATAGTTTGACCTTTATTGAACTCCAGGGCTTGGTATGCTTGCAAATGCATGATTTGATTGGTCAGTTGTTTTAAACGCTTTCCTTTAATTTTCGTTCGTCATAAAGTTGACACAACGTTTTTCACCTGTCAAACAATATAGACATATATATTTTACTATAAATAATAAATGATCAGGGTTCTAAGGAATATAGGATTTTGATACCGTTTAAACCTAACCCCCACACGAGTGCTTGAGATCGGGTGTTAGAGACATATAGTGGAGTTCAGTACCACATACTGGTAAGACTGTCATAATGTTATGTCAGGTATGTTTGTAATGTTGTAATTATGCTTGTAACATGTCTGTACTGTTTTATGTTGTTTCCATGTATGTTATTGTGTATTCATCCATGGTCATTACTGTAATACTTATATTCATGTGATTATATTATATTATATTATATTATATTATAACATGTAATTATAATATGTAACATGATTAATATTCAGATGTCAAATATTTTGTATTTTGTATGCTTTCAGGGCTCACGCTCATATATTTCTATGAGGAAATAATAAACCATAAAACGAACCTATTACCTGCTTATCAAGTGATCATTTAACCCCAACGATAAGCACCCGGTAACACTTACAAGCTTAAAATAAATTTAATAAAGAACTGAAGACAACCATTCCCAATATTAAATTTGGAATCACAAACAAAAAACCCACACCAGAAAAGTAACTAGCTGAGAGTCAACAGTGCGAGGTGCAATGCAATAACTGGCCATGCTGCAACAAAAATGCATGCTACAATACCGCGCTTACTAACAGTTCTACAGTTAGACAGAGTTGCGAGACCAGAGAACCTGAAACAAAGAACATTCTTCACTGCTATGTATGACGAACCATTTGGTTCAAGTCGCCTTAAGCTACAGAAATGCAAAAAATATAGGTGTAGCTTTATGCATAAAGGTATATTTAAGAAATTTAAATATATGATCAATTATAATATTAATAATTATTATTAATGAACATTTAATTTATTTAAATTATAAATTTATTAACAATAGATAATATTAATTTATTGGCTCAATAATATGATTATTATTCATATAATTGTTATATGAATCGTGTGTTAATTTCATGTTCTACAACTCTGTTTTAAGTTAGAATACTCTTCCTTTAGAAACAACTTTAGGTGACGTCATTGTGACGTCATGACGTCATGAACTTGCTAAGCTACATCAGTGTGAAATATATCTGCCTGCATGCCCAGATAGTTGGGAAAATATGAAGAGAGTTCATGCGGTTGAAGAAGAACACGCTGTTCTATTTACAGCGTATAATAAAAACGAGGTCAGACGCCTGGGGGTTGATGTTCGAAACTGTGCAGTCCTAGATAGTGCTTGTAGCAGTACGGTATGTGGAAGCAGTTGGATGGACAACTTTATAGCATCTTTGGACAAGACAGACAGAGAGAAAGTGTTGCAATCAGAAGGTCAGAGAATGTTTAAATTTGGAGGGGGGACCTGCCTGAAATCAAGAGGTGAGTTTAGAATACCTGCTGTAATTGCTGGAAAGGCGGTCACCATAAAAAGTGATGTCGTAGAGTCAGACATTCCTCTACTACTCTCCCGCACTGCAATGAAGACAGCAGCAATAAAAATGGATCTTGAAAATGATACGGCAACGATAATGGGCAGGAGGTAGCGCTGAACTTAACAACATCAGGTCATTACTGCATTCCGATAGATAAAACAGTGGAAGTTCTGGTAGAAAAAGTGTTTGCAGTCGACAATTTGAACACTCAAGAGAGATACAAAACTCTTCTGAAACTGCATCGACAATTTGCACATTCTCCAAAGAAAAGGTTGGCAGCACTTTTGAAGGATGCTGGGATGTGGAAAAACGATTATGCAGAAGATCTTGACCAAATTGAAAACAGATGTGAACTTTGCAAAGTATATGCCAAGACTCCTTCAAGGCCAGTTGTAGGTATGCCAATGGCCTCCAAGTTCAACGAAAAGGTTGCAATGGACCTAAAACAATGGAATGGGCGGTGGATTTTACACATCATAGACATGTGGTCAAGATATACTTTGTCTATTTTGTAGACAGAAAGAAGCCGTGTAATATCATAGACGCATTAATGAAGGAATGGTTTGGGAAATTTGGAGTGATCGGATCTTTAATGACAGACAATGGGGGGGAATTCAACTCGGACGACTTAAGGGAAATTACATCCATAATGAACATTCAGTTATGTACCACGTCAGCTGATAGTCCGTTTCAAAATGGATTGTGTGAAAGAGTGCATGCAATTACTGATATGATGTTGACCAAGCTTCATGCAGATAACACAAAGGTAAACTTGCACACACTCCTATCATTGGCAAACATGGCGGGAACTCTTTGCAAATGTGGAACGGTTACAGCAGCCATCAACTTGTCTTTGGCCAGAACCCCAACATTCCAAACATCATGAGTGAGAATTTGCCAGCATTACAAGGATCCACAAGCAGTGAAGAGTTTGCAAAGCATTTGAATGTATTGCATGTATCTCGAAGGGCTTTTATACAGTCTGGAGCTGATGAAAGAGTAAGAAGAGCACTCAGAAATAAGGTAAGAGCTTCGGAACAGTTCTTTGAACATGGAGACCGTGTATTTTACAAGAGAGCGGGTCGAGAACGTTGGTTTGGACCAGGAAAATTAGTTTTCCAAGATGGGAAAGTGGTGTTTGTGCGACATGGAGCAGTGTTTGTACGTGTATCTCCCAATAGACTACAAAAGGTGAACAACTTTTTGGACAGTGGAGGCAAAAATTGCTTACAGAAATTGAGACAATTCAGCACATATGAGGAGGTAAAAGATTGTGGACAAAGTACTTTATCAACTAGGTGGGTCATAACTACAAAGAATGAACAGACAAAAGCTCGCCTTGTTGTTAGGGGCTTCGAAGAAGAATTTTCAATGCAATGTGACAGTCCGACAGTGGGAAAAGGAGCCATGAGAACATTTCTTGCTCTTGCATCCATCAACAACTGGATTGTTAAGACCACCGACATTAAATCAGCATTTTTACAAAGTAAAGAGATAAAGAGAGATGTTTACATAAAGCCGCCAAAGGACTGCGAAAATGCTGATGGAATTATCTGGAAGTTACGTCATGGATTGTATGGGTTTAAGGATGGTGCAAGACCGTTTTATCTGAGTGTAAAGGAAGAAGTACTGAAACTCGGATGCCAAATTTCTAAAATGGATCCTGCAATGTTCCTTTTTCATACAAATGGAAAGTTGAGCGGAATCATATGTTGCCACGTTGACGATGTTTTGTATGCTGGAGATGAATGCCTTGAAAGAATTATGACAAGTCTGCGAAAAAGATTTGTAGCGGAAAAAGTAGAGGAAGGAAGTTTTAATTATATTGGATTCAAAGTCATGCAACAGTCCAGAGAAAATTTTCTTGACCAATCAAGGTATGTAGGAAATATAAAAAAGCTGGTGCCGCAGAAAGAAGATTTTCTTACAGCTGAAGAACAAACTAGTTACAGACAAATTATTGGTCAGATCAACTGGGCTGTACAGGGAACTAGACCGGACATGGCATTTGAACTCATAGATTTGAGTACCAAGTTAAAACAAGCAACTGTAGGTTATTTGTCAAGGGCTGTAAAAACAGACAACAGATTGAAAGATGTAAGATCGATTATTTCATTCCCAAGACTTAGCAGAAATGTCGGTGACTGGAGAATCGTGGTATTCACAGATGCTTCTCTGTGTAATATCAACAACGGGACTGGAAGTACTGCAGCCTTTGTTGTGTGGTTAGCTGACAACCAGGGAAACTGTTACCCACTTGATTGGGTACAAACAAGATTAAAAGGGTTGTTCGGTCAACGATTGCTGCTGAGGCACTCAGTCTACAAGAAGGTCTTGAATGTGGCTATTACTATAGACAGATGCTAGAGGACATTATGAAGCTTCAAAGAAACACTATACCAATAATTGCTCATGTCGACAACAAGAGTGTCATTGATGCTGTGCATTCCACCAAGTTAGTTTATGACAAGCGCCTGTGTGTCGACATAGCAGCCATCAGTGAACCTCTGTCCAGGAATGAAGTAAAGGAGATACGTTGGTGTCCGGGTAAATACCACCTTGCAGACTGCATGACCAAACGAGGAGCTTCCGGTTTCAATCTGCTAGAAGTGTTCCATGGAGGGCGATTTTCAGAATAATTTATATAGACTGTGTTAATATTCATTTTATCATATTAATTTAAATTTGAATTATTTCTAAAATATTTATTTCTGATAATTAACTAGATCCAAATCAGAAAGAAGAAAAGAAAAGAAAATATAATGAATGTTAATTTCATGTTCTACAACTCTGTTTTAAGTTAGAATACTCTCCCTTTAGAAATAACTTTAGGTGACGTCATTGTGACGTCATGACGTCATGAACTTGCTAAGCTACATCAGTGTGAAATATATCTGCGTGACTACTTATTGTGAAGTCTGAATAAAGTGTAAACTATCCAGTGGTGTTGGTGTATAATATCTGGATTAAGATTAACATCGTGGTGATAACGATTAATTGAAAACTGCAAATAAAATCCAGATACGAAATACGTAGGTAAAACTTGATTTAAAACTGTATGCTACATTTGATAATTAAGTGTTATATAATAAGGAAGAGTGTCCTAAGCATACATCATCTCTTTTGCCTTTACAGACATTTCATACTAAGCAATGGTAAATCATAATATCCTGAATTAAGAATACTCTGATATAAAAACAACAAAAATGTGATGTTATTACCATAACGAAGGACAAATCAAACGAGGCTTGATAGTTTTTCGCATACATATTGAACTATTGAGGCTATCGCCATTAATACCGTAGTTTACTGAAGAGATGTACAGTAATACATGGCATGACCTCGAATAAGACACTCAAAAGTAGACAAAATAAACGTAGAATGAAACAGTCGTAGATTAAACTGTTTCATCAAATAATCAAGCTACTAGTATCTTTATTTTCTCTGGTAAAGGTCTCTTCTTCTTGTCTCCTGGCTATGTTGATCTGTTACTGGTACTCTGGTTAGTCGATCTTCTTCTGATAAGGTTATCGTGTTGTTATGGTCGTCTAGTTAGTTGATCTTCTTCTGGTAAGGTTATCTTGTTGTTATCGTCGTCTAGTTAGTTGATCTTCTGGTAAGGTTATCGTGTTACTCTGGTTGTCTAGTTAGTTGATCTTCTTCTGGTAAGGTTATCTGGTTCTTCTGGTCGTCTAGTTAGTTGATCTTCTTCTGGTAAGGTTATCTGGTTCTTCTGGTGGTCTAGTTAGTTGATCTTCTTCTGGTACGGTTATCTGGTTCTTCTGGTGGTCTAGTTAGTAGATCTTCTTCTGGTAAGGTTATCTGGTTCTTCTGGTGGTCTTCTTCAGGAACCAATTGTATAACATTGGATATCCGTGGGATATCGTATGGTAAGTTTGCACGTCGAAGCAATTTACATGGTCAGCAGTCATATAAGTATTGATTAAATATTGACCAATCAATACACATTTTCACTAACTATTACCAATTCGGAGAATTAATCGCTTATATATAGTTGGCTACAGGTAAATATATCGTATCAGGTTAAGTTAGTGTTGTTGAGTTGGTGAGGTTGTCAAAATCTGTTGTAAAAGATCATGTTGAATTGACTCTGAGGTTTTAAAGAACTTGGAAGGTGGAAATTCAATAGCAGATTGCTTACTATGACGCAGTGCATTCTATACTCAGAAAATCATAGATTAGCGCATCGTCGGCAACAACGGTACTTAAATCCGTCATACTTCATTTATACTGTAGGAAAATGACTGACAAAAAGTTTTAATTAATATGCAGAAGGCAGGACAGAAAACTCATATTCCTATGGATTCGCATGTTACAATAAAATATTCTGCAATAACCCTATGATGGCAGTAGCCTCCATGGGCATGGTCTTGACTGCTGTAATAAATTATTGTACTGAACAGGGGGGACTTGGTATAATTCCAGCTTTCGCCAGAATATTTCCCAACAATTTGATGAACATCTGTTACATATATAAAATCCTTGTTTTATTGGGGAGCGATCCCACGCCGGAAAAACCATGTAAAGATATGTAAATCGACAAAAAAACGCTCACCAAAATAGACTCTTACATAAGCTAGGGAAAATAATTAACCTTTATGTCTTTTGTTGAAAAGCGTTATTAACGCTGTTTTCATGTCGCACTTCCATTATGGTTGTTTCAATCCTTGATTTGGTATTACATTTGTGTCATCACAGATTTAAAAGCATCTTCTTTATTTGTAAAATCTTCGTCGTGGCTACTGTTGCCTTGATTTGTTTGCCTGACTCCCCAAATTCTGTAGTTGAGGGTCACCCTAGGCAAAGGGGTCGTGTACGATACAAACTTAGTTTACAAAGGTCTCAAGTAAGTGAAAACTTTCGCTTTAAAAGGGAGCATTAAGGTGGCCTTAGGGCTAAGGTTGCAAAGAGAGAGAAGCCCAAGTACAGTATGTACAAACTATACAGTCAAATTTGCCGCAGTGAATAGAGTGAAGAGCGATACGACGTTACGTAGTTCTGAATGTTTTGAAGTGTAGCTTTATGGATTAATGTCTTATACAATTAAACAGTTATTTAAAACACAAAAGGTTGCATCAAGACTCGTTTGCGTATCACATGATAAACTGGAACTGTACGCTCCGCACTATTATATCAAATACAACACCACATATCACACCTTTTCTTGTTGCAAGCATATACACCGTGTACATTAGGATTTAAAATGTCATTCCATCGTTGTAGATAAGTCGCTGGTATTTTGCACTAAAGTCTCGCAATTAATGTTAGAATATGTGTCGAAAGATACTTTAATATTGCATGCTTTTAGTCTACAATCTTTGTCTGACATTCAACAAAGTGTCGTTTAAACGAACGTGTGTAATAAAGCATTGTTTTTTAAAGTCCTCAAGCTAATAATGTTTTGAAAATGTCAGTTAGAAGTCCTAAAGTTACACCCCTATATTGATTAAATTAAACATATCGTCGTAAGAAAATATTTCAGTAATTAATTTCGGGTCAATATTTATACGAAAAACTACAGAAACAAGCAAATGTTTTCCTGATTACTACTGATACAACTCGTTAAGCTCTTGCATAAGGCCAACATATCAGCTTCAAGTCAGAAACCAAAGCCTTGGATTTTCTTACCAATAAAGTGTTGGAGTAATGTGGGAATTTAAAGACATTCAGTAGATAAAATTATCGCAGAAAGCTCAAAAGATGTAAATGTTATCGGGTTAAGAAAATCTATCTAATGTTTAATGCATTAAATTTAAAACATCAATCGAGTTCTCAACTTGTTGAACCACTACGATATTTGATCTCTAAACTATTTATATACCAATTTCCCAGGTGATCGGCGCCATCGGATGTTATCGAAGGCTGACAGCATATCGGTAGCTTGCATTGCAGAGGTTGGCTCTTTGACAAAATCAACCAATCGTTTTTGACAGGGTCATCAACCTTTGACTTAACAATATTTCTCGGCGGAAAATCCCCTTTGTACGGTAATGTTCACAGTTCCTATGAAAAGATTGTACAAATTTTCATCAAAGGTAAAGGGACATAAAACCACTATTTTCATGTCACTATTCACAAAGACAATGCTCATTTAGTTACTATGTGTGTTTACTCTGAATATAAAAGAAAACAAAAAATGTCAAAAAAGCAGATAAAATGGATGAACTTTCTGAAAATTCCAAATAAAAACTGGTATATCAAGTATAACTAGGACAACTGCAGTGTCATAGGCGTTAAAAATGAAATTAAGTATTAACTTTGCCTAAGAGTGCACTTTCCGTGTCACCTCCTAAGTAAAACTTTTTATTGAAACGTTTTTCCAGAATGCTTTCTGTTTTCCTGACGACTATGCGAAGCTGTTCAAGTTTCTTGTCGTCATATACAGTCCTGAGCATGCGCAAGTGGTCCTCGGCGTTAGACTTCCGGTGAAAATTTCCCTCTTGGAGATATACGGTACAGTCAATGGCAGCTTGAGGGACACTTATATTAAGAAACTGCGCTAGCTTTCCTAACTCTGTGCGCAAATCTGATTTAAGAAGGTCATACTGTAAAATGTAGACTAGTCCGTGGAACGTAGAACATGTCCTGTTAGGTAGGTTGAAGAACCATCTTAATGAATGATTAAACATCTTGTTTGAGGCTGAAAAGCACACAGTGAAAAATACATGGTCTCCATTTACGATTAACGAGTAATACTTAATGCGAAGTTAAAATATAAGAGTAAGGAGGTAAAGTAATTCTCCCGAAATCAGCAAAATGGTATAGTTAAATGAAATTACCTGAAATCCCAAACTTAGTTTTGATTATGGCTGACAAAGATAAGGAGGACAAAGACGATCAAGTAGCAAAATTCAAATGAATACGAACTACAACTTAAACAATACTATTACGGTTTCTCGTTTTAGCGTTGGTAGGTCATTAACATTACCCAATATTGTGAAAGGCTACCTTGAATGAGAGTTTTGTTGTTCGGAATCCTCGTATGACCTCCTTTAGAAAACATTGCATATGAGAGCAGCGCGTCATAAGGGTTTCGCACGAGTAGAACGATCTTCTCGAACTTGAAAACGTACTTAAGCTCATGCGCCTTGACGACGATAGTTTTTCCGGGAACTCTGTTGCATTCAAACGGAAAACCATTTGATCGCAGGCTGGAATCACAATATACGCTTGATGTTCCGATACCTGGAAAAAAGGACTCTGTGTCGAATGACTTATAGTACAAATGAAAAATGGACTTATAATGGCCATGATATTCACGTTGTTAACGACTTCAACTATTGAGGTGTGGTTTTTAACTATACTGGCAATTTTAACCTTAACCAGGAACACTTGATTGGCAAAGCCCTTAAGGCAATTAATGTTTAATTTTGTAAATGTCAAGAGTATGACTTAAAACCAACAATATTGTGTCAAGTATTTGACGCATTTGTTGGTTCAATTTTAAATTATTCATCGAAGGTCTGGGGGTACATCAAATCTAAGGAATTAGAAAGAATTCATCAAGAACTCATCAAGTTTTGTAAAAGATTAATAAGAATCGAAACCAATACTTGCAATGCGACTATTTATGGCGAATTAGATAGATACCCGTTATATTCAAATATATGTACGTATGTTGTCATATTGGTTTAAGGTTTCTACCACTGATAATATGATTATTAAAAATGTTTATTTACAAGCACAGTATGATTGTGATAAAGGTTGTCGTAATTAGAAAGATGCTAAATGATTTTTGTTTTAGCTACGTTTATGATGATATTCACAATATTAATGTTAGTACACTTATGACAGTCTTCAGATGTAGAATAGAATATACGATGCGTTTAAACAAGTTTGGTATGGTTCTCTAGAAAACAGCACACTGTTAGATATGTATAGACATTTTAAAACTAGTCTTGAATATGAAAGTTATCTGGACATTCTGCCTAAAGTTTACGTTTTTCCTTTTGTAGACTTCGACTATGTGTGCACCCACTTCGTATCCAAACCGGTAGATACGCTAGAAATAATATTGTACGAAATCAAATATATTGTCTATGTTGTAATTCCAACGATATTGAAGATGAATTTCATTTTGTCTGTGTGTGTCCGTCTTTTATTGATATGAGAAAGCTATACATTAAGAAATGGTATTATATAAGAGCGTCTGTATTTAAATATTTACAATTGCTGCAAACAAATACTAGAACTGAGCTTATTAAACTATGTATGTTTTTGTTAAAGACTCTCTAAAAGTAAGTTTCTCTTTAATAAATGTTAGAACTTAATATGGTAAAAATTGTTCGTCCTCTGATTTAGATTATAACATTACAATATTTAACCAATTTATTGTAACGTATTATTTTTTGTTATTTTTTTGTTTATATACTCGTTTGTTCTTCATTGTTTGTTACTATGCATACACGTTGAAATTGATCATTATAGATATATGTGTTGTTGACGATGTACATGGTACAAGTCAAAATAAACTGTCTGTCTGTCTGTCTGTCTGTCTGTCTGTCTGTCTGTTAACAGATGTTACTTAAATTAGACGTAAATTTGGTGTATTTTTGATTCGTTACTAATAACAGCACATCTTTCAGGACAAATATACACAATCATGTCACAAAACTGCATAATAAATATATCTATATAAAAAAATTTGCTATAAGATATGGAAAATTTATGCACGTTTGTTTAAAAGACAAAACGAAAGATTCCAAAGCAACTTAAGGTTGTCCGTGGATATTATTTTATTTGGTTGCAATAATTATAAAATCCTTTCTCAAAATTATTTAACAACTTTATTCATGTTGTTATGTTGTGTTTATTTATTTTTATTTCATTGCAATATTCTTAAAGCAAACAAAACCTAATACACGTTATTTTCCACCGTATGAAACGTACTTCAATAAAACGTACGCATTTCAATTTGGTACCTCTAGTTTTTTCATTGCATTATAAATGTTTGCTCTTAAATGTACTGCGTGTTTAAAATATTTGAAACAAAGCTTTTGTAACCTGTCATTTGTTGGATGAGGTGTCGAGTCCATGTGTTTCCCGACCCGGGGAAACTCAACAGCCCAGTCAATGGAAGGCGACGTTCCGAAAGTTTTACTTGTCGGTGTTTACACTGTGTCGAATTGTTTTCAGACTTTGTAATGTTTAGTGCCACTGTGGGAGTGTCACTTTTCGCTGAGGGTTCTGCCACATCATTCTTGATCAATGTCAACGTCGAGTTTAGCTGATTGTATTTAAAACCGTAGTTTATCAGTCCTTTGTTTAGACAAAACATGTAGACTAAAACTGTCATCACCAGAAACATTAATATGGCACAGTTGCCAGCTACTTTCCATACCTTCAGCATAACAACTTTTCAGTCCGATTTCATAACAAAATATTTCTCAAGACTTACTAGGCCTTATTATGTTAAATATCCATTAAACAGTATTTTATCTGTTAGACAATGTAATACTTTATTCCCGATAGACGATGTACCAGGTGTGACGATGTAACAGGTGTTATTAATGCACTCTCACAGATTAAACGTTTTGACAACTTTTTAATGTTTTGTCTTGTAACGAGCCATATTTTGCGACAATCAATGGAAACCAGTTATGACTGCTGACAAAAAAAAATAGATCGCAGATTTTATGTTCAAAAACTGTTGTTTTATGCATTTTTCTTTGACCGTTATTAACGGTTTAAGCTATAAAACATTAATTTTCGAATGGAAATATGAAAATCTACGATTTGATTTTTTGTCGACAATCTTACATCATTGGGTAGCAGATATTTATGCAAAAGTTTGCTCTTTCCAAGACAAAAAATTAAAATTTGTAAAAATGGTAAATCTGTGAGATTGCAGCTTTAAATATGCGATACACAGATTGAAAAAGAAATCAAACATATTATAATGCTTCAATTCAAGTTCGTAAGAAACTATAACAATGGACTGATAGGATATTTGTTGTTTGACTTACAAAGGCATGGTGTTGCAATGACCGTTTTAACTTTCGTACTCTGGCAGACTTCGATTTCTAAACCAAATTATTCTTCATTTCAATTGTTTGCATTGTAAATGAATAATGATGTGCATTGTTATTCTGGTAATATAAAATCGATGAACAGGTCATTAATTTTAATAATGCAGAATGGCCCATGACCTTTAAACTCAATGGCCATTATTTTCGATATCGATTAAAATAATTATTCTAATGTTGACGTCAGTTATTGGTGTTCATTTTCAACCTCAGTGGTTCAAATGTTCACAATTTTTAATTTAATCCAGTTTCACACATTTTAACCAAGTAGATACAAAATAATATTGCATCAAATCAAAACATCTAAACAAATCAAGTATCCAGTGAAAATAAAGAAAATGTCCGTTCTTGGTCACATGATTCTTTCTTTTGTCAACCTATAACAATCAACTCATTAGCTGTTTGAATCTTTCTTCTTTATTATTAAAAACATGTTGGTGTCATTATTTTATGTGTTTTTTGTGTTTAGTTTCATTAAGTGTCAAATAAAAATGCATCTCTTATTGTTACTTTTCTTCTCAAATATGTTGTCAGCTCAAAGCCAAAACGTATGCGCCAGAGAATGTATTCCATTGATCTTAATGTAGGATATAAAGTTTGAGAATTTAATTGGACTTTAAAATTAATTGACCAATGCACTGCATGAAATCAAGAGGCATTTCTGACCATGATGATAAGTAATTTAATGTTACGGCCTAACCCTTGTGGTTCGTCGACGCGAAATATGTTCCTTTTAGAGTGTCGCATTGTATGTATTTGTATTGCCTTCCCCCCTTCCCCTCATATGAGGTACTGCTAGCGAAACTTGTAAATGGCAGTTAAATTGCATGTAGTATGTTTGTTGTCTATCAGTTATTAAGTTCTGAGCTTATAAACCTACTTCATAACTCTATCTGATTTTTCTGAAAGAATCTATCATGAAATATTTCCAACGTATGAAGCATGTCGAAAAGGCTATTGAGCCCACAGATTATTAGGTATATGCTTGAAAGTATCACGAATGTAAACTAATGCCTGCAGTACTTTGAAAGTTTCTTATACATACACCACCTTCAAGTGTATTTAATAGAAACATGTTATACACATGAGAATATGTCGTCAAGATAAGCCTAATATATGGTGAATATTAATTGTGTATGAGGCCACTACTTTTATATAAATTGGTTTACAAAACCGGCGAGTCTAATTTTCCGAAAAGTACAAAAAAAATAAAAAATGAATTTCACTTTTTTTTCAAAATTATTTTCCCGACCGTATTGCTTTTGGTGTGATTCGAAAGAAAAACGAACAGATAAGAGTACGAATGAAGTTGATCTCGACTGTTTTGTTGTTCCGTAGCCGTATTCGCCAATTTATAGTGATAGCATGTGAGCCAGTCAACTGTTATGGCAGCGCCGTTGGCAATGGCGGAATTGACGATGACGATAGCAGTCATTCTTTGTAAAATAATTAATTAAAATATGCAGGAGTTGTTAAAATAACAATAGCAATAAACATTGACAAATTTAACAGCCGACACAAACAATAACTTGTCACGTGATTGTTGTTTTCCCCGCGAAATTTAAGTCATGAAAATATTGTTGTTTATAGATAAAAAATAAAAGTGTCAGCGGCTGCCATCGAATTAGTAGACACAAATATCTGAAAATCATGTGTGAGAAAACCATTTTATAACATTTTATGGTTAAATATCAAATAACAGTGCACTAAGTGTGAGTGATGAAATCGAAAGTAAAATTTCTAAGTTGACACCGGTGACCTAGTTTTACAAGTTCGGTCGGTGGTGTTTATGGAATATAAATCATAAAATTGTTTGGAAATACTTGTCATTGAGTCAATGTAAAGCTTGTGTTCATTCTAGATTACATGTTTATATAAATTCATGGTTGGGTTAATGGTATAGTAAAAACAATGAAGGAGTTGAACACATGTGTCAATGACATTTACTAGTGCCAGGAGAGTTGTGTGCAAAACATTTAGATAAAACAACACGGAAAACTATATTGAATAAGTCCATATAAATTTGTAATGAACTTGATATTTCACTATAAATGAGATTTGTTGTTGTAACCAAGGAATACTCTTTAAAATGAAAAATAAACAAGCATGAAGTATAGATGCCCTGTTAACGCATGTATACACAAAATGGCGGAGTCGGGAAAAGATGAAAATATCCAACACATAAATATGGATTTCTCTGTTACTATCATTAGTACATTAAGTTAAGTCACATGCTATGTTTATTATTTTGCTATGTGATTTTTTTGTACTGATGTGGTAATTTGCTTCTTAACAATGAAGTGTTGAAGTAATGTGGGAATTTAAAGATATTCAGTAGATAAAATTATCGCAGAAAGCTCAAAAGATGTAAATGTTATCGGGTTAAGAAAATCTATCTAATGTTAAATGCATTAAATTTAAAACATCAATCGAGTTCTCAACTTGTTGAACCACTATGATATTTGATATCAAACTACTGATATACCAATTTCCCAGGTGATCGGCGCCATCGGATGTAATCGAAGGTTGACAGCATATCGGTAGCTTGCATTGCAGAGGTTGGCTCTTTGACAAAATCAACCAATCGTTTTTGACAGGGTCATCAACCTTTGACTTAACAATTTTTCTCGGCGGAAAACCCCTTTTCTACGGGAATGTTCACAGTCCCTATAAAAAGACTGTACAAATTCTCATCAAAGGTAAAGGGACATAAAAACACTAATTTCATGTCACTATTCACAAAGACAATGCTCATTTAGTTACTTTGTGTGTTTACACTGAATTTAAAAGAAGAAAAAAACATGTCAAAAAAGCTGATAAAATGAATGAACTTTCAGAAAGTTCCAAAACAAAACTGGTATATCAAGTATAACTAGGACAACTGCAGTGCCATAAGCGTTAAAAATGAAATTAAGTATTAACTTTACCCAAGAGTGCCCTTTCCGTGTCACCTCTTAAGTAAAGTTTTCTATTGAAATGTTTTTCCATAATGCTTTCTGTTTTCCTGGCAACTATGCGAAGCCGTTCAAGTTTCTTGTCGTCATATACAGTCCTGAGCATGCGCAAGTAATCCTCGGCGTTAGACTTCCGATGAAAATTTCCCTCTTGGAGATATACGGTGAATGGCGGCTTGAGGGACACTTATATTTAGAAACTGCGCGAGCTTTCCTAACTCTGTGCGCATGTCTGATTTAAGAAGGTCATACTGTAAAACGTGGACTATCCGCGGAACGTAGAACATGTCCTGTTAGGCAGATTGAAGAACCATCTTAATGAATGATTAAACATCTTGTTTGAGGCTGAAAAGCACAAAGTGAAAAATACATGGTCTCCATTTACGATTAACGAGTAATACTTAATGCGATGTTTAATATAAAAGTTACGAGGTAAAGTAATTCTCCCGAAATCAGCAAAATCGTATAGTAAAAAGAAATTACCTGAAATCCCAAGCTTACTTTTGATTATGGCTGACAAAGATAAGGTAGACAAAGACGATCAAGTAGCAAACTACAACAGCTTAAACAATACTATTACGGTTGCTCGTTTTAGCGCTGGAAGGTCATAAACAATACCCAATATTGTGAAAGGCTGCCTTGAATGACCGTTTTGTTATTCGGAATCCTCGTATGACCTCCTTTAGAAAACGTGGTGAACGATAGCAACTTTATATAAAAAAGATTTGCTATACGATCTTGAAAATGTATGCACGTTTGTTTAAAAGACAAAACGAAAGATTCCAATGCAACTTTACTGATGAAGATTGTCCGTGGATATTATTTTATTTGGTTGCAATAATTATAAAATCCTTTCTTAAAATTATTTAACAACTTAATCCATTTTGATTATGTTCTGATTATTTTTTTATTTCACTGCAATCATGATATTTCATAGCAAACATAACCTGAAACATGTCATTTTCCAGCGTAATAAACATAATTCAATAAAACGTACACATTTTAATTTGGTACTTATAGTTTTTTCTTGTATTATAAATGTTTGTGCTAAAATGTACTGCATATATCAAATATTTTGAAACAAAGCTTTTGTAGCCTGTCATTTGTTGGATGAGGTGTCGAGTCCATGTGTTTCCCGACCCGGGGAAACTAAACAGCCTAGTCAATGGAAGGCGACGTTCCGAAAGTTTAACTTGTCGATGTTTACACTGTGTCGAGTTGTATTCATCCTTCGTCGTGTTTTCTTTAAAATTATATTTGAAGATAAGTTGAATTATTTTTATAAACTAATTTCAATACATAAATTAAAAAATAGCACATATTAAAGACTTTTTAATAAGAGAAGATAGGGCATCTAAATTATCACATTGTGCAATAATCCTTTGAAAAAAGATTGAAGTTGGTTCACACCATCATTGTAAAAATGAGTTAATGAATGTGGTGCTGGCTGACAATTTTTTAAGTGTATATTGGATTATTCATTTTTGTTAAGTCGTATTTATTAAATGCGAGTGTTCGGTTGCAAAATGGAATATCCTTGTGTAGATTTTGAGAAGGAGGTGCGACCTAAATGTAGGCAGCATGGAGTGGAATGCGAACACTGTGTTTCATGGCGATCAGCATGTAATTGTTGGTTATTGTACACCTCACTAAGCCTGTGGCATAAGAAAATGTAAATAAACACATATTGATACAATTCAAATGTTCTCTTCTGTATCACGTATTTTCCGTCGTATATGCTAAAATAGTAATTGATTATGCACAATATGAATAATAATGTCGAAATTGGAAGCTGAAAAATGTTGAATAATAATACTAGAAAATGAGAATTTCATCTTCTGTTAGTATGTAAGGAATTTTATGATAAACGAAACGCAGTTGAGATAGTTAATACAGTCTAGTCTTATTCTCAAATAGTGTGTAACATATATTATATCAAAACTCTTCATGTCATAAAGTGTGACCTAAGATTTATTTGATAAAATTGAAACTTTATAATAAATACTAATACTAAACAAATAACCTAATGAAATAATCCAAACGACTTGAATTGTCAAATTATGATTATTTAATAAATAATAATAATTTGACAATTCAAGTCGTTTGGATAATATTTATTGATATATAATATACATTTTCGTTCTATGTTAATGTATATTGTTTTGTACAATGCGAACATTTTTTTACAATTCAGTATAAATGTGAATTTAAAAGATATGAAATAAATATGGGAAGAATACACTGTGCTAATTATTTCAAAATTAAAAAAAATAAAATAAATTATGTATCTTCTTGTTGTTGTATGTATGTATTGTATGTATTTATTTAGACCTTGCGGTCTTGCTCCTTTAATTTTGATGCGTAATCAATATCAATATAAAGAAAAACACTAAAAACCTATGGCTCGAAACATTTAAAATGTAGATTTGATATATTATTTATAAGTATTATATTAAAGCGTTTGTTGTTCTTACTTGGTTAAATTGTCAGGTTTATCGATATACAAATAATGTTGGTTGTACTTCATTTTGTAAAATTCAAGGATTAAAAATATTTTGGAATAACATAAATATGCATACGAGCTCGTACATGTACATACATTTTTTTAAAAGTGGGGGCGTTTTGGGGGGGGAGGGGCGGGGCTATTTGACTAATTTTAAAATGTGAATGGGGGCTATTTGACCAAAATGGGGGCTATTTGACTTGGGGGCTATATGACTAGGAAGCCTTTTATAATATAATGAGGAATATATTTACCCGACAAATGTCGATTTGAACCGTCTATCAGTAGTTTTTGCTTACTGTTATAGTCCATAGATTGTATCCAGGCACAATGAAAATTTCGATTTTAATGCCCGAGATCAATGAGCAAATGCAATATAAATCAAACTTAATTGAGCATTTCATTTACATAGGGCGGTTCAAGGGTTTGGTGATGTTGAGGGCCTAAATGAGGGACACGACCTCCATCCGAACAGAAAATTAGTATCACGTACTATTTGGATAAAAATATGTTCACCAAGAATGGAGGTGCATTCTAAATACGATAAGGGTGAGGGGCCCCAAATGCAATCCCATGCAAGTCCTCTATAAACTCTTCCTACATACCAAGTTTGGTTACAATATGTCAACCCGAACTTATGTTATTCAGTACCAAACAGTTATCTATTTTTAGTAACTTTGACCTTGACGCTAGGGGTCTCAAACGAATGCCCATAAAAGGTTTCCATAAACCAAACAGTTATCTATTTTAGTAACTTTGACCTTGACGCTAGGGGTCCCAAACGCATGCCCATAAAAGATTTCCATAAACTCTTCCAATATGAAAATTTTAGTCGCAATATATTAACCCTAGCTAAAGTTATTCTGTGCCAATCGTTTTTCTATTTTTGATATCAGCGACATTGACCGTATGGGCCCCAAACACAATCCTATGAAAGGTATCCATTAAATCTTCTTTTATATTAAGTTTGGTAACAATATGTCAAAAATTACTTAAATTATCCAGTCCTTACCATTTTTATAGATTTAGTTACAGTGACCTTGACCTTGACCCTTGGAGCCCCAAACACAATCCCATTAAAGGTCTTTATAAATTATTCCTATATTTAAAAGGTTTGGCGCCAATATGTCAACTCTTGCTAAAGTTATTCAGTACTATCCATTTTTCTATTTGTAGTAACTGTGCCCCTGACCATAACCAAAGGACCCATAACGCAATCCCATGAAAAGTCTCCAAAAATAATCTTAAATACCAAGTTTGGTCACCATATGTAAAACCTAGCAAACGTATTCGATACCATAGGTGAGGTTGACGCCGTCCACATGTCGGCCCGCCCCAACAACGGCTTACGTCATTCATATAAAGAAATGTGTATATCAAAAATATTTAGTTTATAAAAAATGTCAATCAAGGGCCATAATTTGTATTTAGGGTTAATTTGGAGTTATGTAACCCAAGTGTGTTATGGTCGTTAACAACTGTGTGAAGTATTATAGCAATTGAATAATGGGTATAGAAATACTTAGTGAAAATCCAAACTTGTCCTTAAACTTTAACAGGACACAATGTGCCCTTAAACTTTTACCTAAGTTCCTTAATCAATCAGGGGCCATACTATGTAATTGGGAAAATATGGAGTTATATAACCTCAATGTGTGATCGAACATGTTGAAACATTCGATCGCTTGTATGTACCAAAAGATCACCTGCGGATAACTTATCCAGTTTTATTCAATTGGCCGAAGATCGATTCCAAGGAATTTTATTTCTTTTATTTCAGAACTCATGCACATAAAGCATCCACATTTCCTAAACAGTTCCGTTGAAAAGTGTTAATGCATGTTCATTTGCTACATTTATTGAACAGAAATCAGAATGTGATATACAGGTTATTAATACGTATAATATGATATGACACAAAGGAACGCTGCTAAATCGGAAATGCGATATGACACGATGAAAATACAGTGACTGTTAAATCGATAATACGATAAAACACGATGAAAATACTGCTAAATCGATAATGCGATATAACACGATGAAAATACTGCTAAATCGCTAATGCGATATAACACGATGAAAATACTGCTAAGTCGATAATGCGATATGACAAGAAGGCAATACTTCCAAAACGGACTAATGGTACATAAGCAATGGCTTAATTATTTTAGACAAAAAAGAAACAAAGCAATATTTGGTTGAATACACTATATTAACTTCGGTTTTGCAAGGAATATTCACACAAGAGTATAGTCAATGCAATGCCTTCACTTACATGACTTTCTTCGAACACGTACTGCATAGCTCACAACTTGATCATAATTGTGTTACACATTTGTATTATTATCTGTAAAATAATTTCTGAATATGCTTTATGAATGCCAACATATCATTACTTGTAAGATTACGCCATTATTACGAGTTTTTTTAATTTAATAATGTGTTAAAACCACGCTGTCATCTATTTAGGTTATACATTTCTTTTACTTACAAGTCAAAATGAATTTAATTATCCACTCTGCTTATTTGCATTTTTAAACAAGAGCTGTCACAGAGACAGCGCGCTCGACTATTCCGCCGCTTTTCAATGTAAGGATTGAAAAGTTTTGGCGAAACATGCATGGATCACTGTTAGATAAGGTTTCAATGCAATACATGATGTGCTGAGATATTAACATAAATGTGGTTCCATGCAAAATATTGACGAGAATTTCTAAGTCTAATAATAAAGGGCCATTATTTGCAAAATACAGTTATCTAACTTGGTTATTCAATTAAGTTGGGTGGTTGAATACCATTGTATAAAGTCTCAATGCAATACATCAAATAGTTGCTGAGATATTATCCTATGTGTGCTAACATGCAACACCTTAACCAGAATTTCTAAGTGCATAATAAAGGGGCAAAAATTATATATTATAAAAGATAGAGTTATCTTACTTGATTAAATAAGGTTAAATAGATGGGAGCCTGTGTGTTAATTTTCAATGCAATGCATGATGTATTCGCTGAGGTATTGACTTAAAAGTGGTTACATGCAAAACCTTAACCAGAATTTCTAAGTCAAATAATAAAGGCACATTATTTGCATTATATTCAAAAAAGTGTTATCTAGGAATACAAATCCAATGTTTCAATGCAATACATGATATATTTGTTGAGATATTGACTTTAAATGTGGTAACATGCAAAACCTTAACCAGAATTTCTAAGAAGAATGATAAAGGGCAATTATTTTACATTAAATTCAAACTAGAGTTATCTAACTTGGTTAATTAAGTAGGTTCGATGGTTGACTACCATTGTATAAAGTCTCAATGCAATACCTCAAGTAGTTGCTGAGATATTAACCTATGTGTGCTTACACGCAAAACCTTAACCAGAATTTCTAAGTTGAATAATAAAGGGCAATTATTTGCATTAAATGCAAACTAGAGTTATCTTACTTGATTAATTTAGTAGGTTGGATGGTTGAGTACCATTGTATCAAGTATCAATGCAATACCTCAAGTAGTTGCTGATATATTAACCTATGTGTGCTTACACGCAAAACCTTAACCAGAATTTCTAAGTCGAATAATAAAGGCCTATTATTTGCATTATATTCATTAATTTAGTATGTTAGATAGTTGGGAATACATATCCAAAGTTTCAATGCCATAACTGATGTATTTACTGAGATAATGACTTAAAGGTGCTCACATGCAAAACTTTAACCAAGGTGTGACGCCAACGCCGACGCCGACGCCACCGCCGAGGCCGACGCCAGGGTGAGTAGTATTGCTCTCCTTATTCTTCGAATAGTCGAGCTAAAATGCAATTTCATTGACTTAAAGAAATCGGACATGAACCCATGTGCCTCGTAATACGCATTCCACGGGGATGTAACCATGTCAAGACCTGACAAGTGAAAACGTCCCCTTCTAAAATCATACAATCATTTGGGTACATACAACTAAATAGTATTAGTATTACTTTTACCAATAATTATGATAGCTATTTTTAAAATTAGATATACTAATTTCTGTTTCTCTACACTTGTAATGCTGTGCATGTGCTGATTTAATAATTATTAATATAAAGAGCTGTATTACAGTTTAAATTTGTAGCTTTTCGTTAGCCAAACTATTGCTTTCAACGCGTAAGTCTATTATGTTTCAAATTTGTCATGATATGCATTTCTTTATTGGATTGGAATTTCTGCCTTGCTATGGCTCACCACGGTAGTAAACTATATTTTTCGGCCCAATTCACCTATTTATAAATGACTTTTTGATAGGTTTAACATTTTTTGTTGAAGAAAGCTGAATCTGTTTCAAATTTGCTATGTTATGCAGTTCAACGTTGTATAGCTACCTTTGCCTCGTTATTGCTCAGTAGGTAGTACATACACATTTTCTACATAAATGCTAAATATTTAATGTCAATGAAAGAACAATCGTTTAAACACCATAACCTATGGACGTTCTGACACAATTTTTGGTCTTCAGAAAATATTTTAATTAGTTTTCTATCACCACATCATAAATTTTATGATAACTTCAAATAGTACTTTGTATATCTTACCTTATCTATCACCCTTTCAATTTATTTAGGGCTGGTCAGTTTGTTTCTCGGGAGTAGTTTTTATTAAGTTACGTTGAAGGTCTCACATGACTATTGACTTAGGCACATGTAGAATACGAGTAGGCATGTATTATACATTACAGCAAGAATACAAATGTCTTAACTGCCTTAAAACATGGAGACATATATTCCAATCCGGCACGGGCATATTCAATCAATTCCTCATTAAACGTTGAAATCACGAAATCTCTTTTAATCACCTTTCACTCTTGTATAATATACATTTATAAAGCTTTTTTCAATAAACAGGACATTCTTTATGCAAAGTTATATGATATTTTTTCCTTTACTTAAGGTTGGTAAGGTCTCAATGTAATGGACAATGACCTACTTTTTATGATTTTTCAGTTCCTTTTAGAAAAGACAGAATGGATAACCATGAACATTCTGGTGAACGTTTCAAGTAACATCCCAGCATTACACAGAATGGACATCGAAATTCCCTATATTGAAAGTATATGGATTGAACTGCATGTCAAACGTCGAAAAATTGTCTTTGGGACTTCATATAGGCCCCCAAACTTACCAGTCAATTTTAGCGGTTATTGAAACATCTATTGGAGTAGCCTTTGACACTGGACTTACTGCCATACTTATTACTGGGTATTTTAAACTTGATGTTCAAAACTTCAGCCTGAGGCTAAGATTTCACATATTGCTTTCAAGTACGGACTGGAGCAACTTAAGTCACAACCAACACACTTTTCTGAAACACCATCGTCTATCATAGAAATTATCTTAACCATAAATAGTGATACTGATGCAGTATGTGGCGTTGATGAATCCATCTAAGATCAACCAATTCGTTACCACTGCCGGTTGATCTGTTCCCTAAATCTATTCAAACCTATTTAACCATCATTAAGACGCTTAATTTGGAACTTCAATTAAGAAAGCACTCCTTCGACTTAAAGTAAGAAATGTTGACTGGTCCTCTCTATGGGATGATAGTATATGTATACACATATGCATCTTATTACACATCGCAAGTTTTGTCTTTTAGCAATGTGCGACAGAGTGGAGAATAACTGCCGTATCACCACTGTCCGGCCCCTGGAGGTCATCGTCGTCCATAATCATGGTGCAGATTTCAAAAAACGGTTCCGTCACAAGTAATTTACTTTTAAGCACACACGTTTTCAAGCATTAATTAACATGAGCTCTAGGTACGGCGCACAGGTAATCTTGAGCGCCGTATTATTCTGGACAAGTGAACATTGTAGCCGGGGGGGGGGGGCACTTGGAATGTTGTTGTTGCGAACAGGTCTTATGCGATGACAGTTCCTGAGTTGAACTTTAACAACAAATATCCTACCAGTCCATTGTTATAGTTTGTTACAAACTTGAATTAAAGCATTGTAATGTGTTCGATTTCTTTTTCAATCTGTGTATCGCATATTGAAAGCTGCACTCTCACAGATTTACCATTTTTACAACTTTTTATTTTTTTTGTCTTGGAAAGAGCAAATTTTTGCGTAAATATCTGCAACCCAATGATGTAAGATTGTCGACAAAAAATCAGATCGTAGATTTTCATATTTCCATTCGAAAATTAATGTTTTATAGCTTAAACCGTTAATAACGTTTTAAGAAAAATGCATAAAACAACAATTTTTGAACTTAAGTATAAAAATCTGCGATCTAATTTTTTTGTCAGCAGTCTTATATAACTGGTTTCCATTGATTGTCGCAAAAATGGCTCGTTCCAAGACAAAAAATAAAAAAAAGTTGTCAAAACGTTTAATCTGTCAGAGTGCAGCTGTAATAACACCTGTTACATCGTTTATCGGGAATACAGTCTTACAGATGATATACTCGTCACTTAAAGCAAATAAAATGTTTATTGCAGCCATAGAACTGTTCAATGTATATTAAACTTAACAGGGACTAGTAAGTCTTGAGAAATATTTTATTATAGAATCGTACTAAAACAAATTCTGCTGAAGCGATGGTAAAGGTATGGAAGGTAGCTGGCAACTGCGTCATAGTAATGTGTCTGGTGATGACAGTTTTAGTCTACATGTTTTGTCTAAACAAAGGATTGGTAAACTACGGTTTGAAATTCAATGAGCTAAACACTACGTCGACATTGGTTAAGAATGCGGTGGCAGAACCCCCAGCGAAAAGATCACAACGAGTGAAAGTTAACACTCCTACTGTGGCACAAAACAGTACAAAGGCTGAATACAACTCGACGCAGTGTAAACATCGACAAGTAAAACTTTCGGAACGTCGCCTTCCATTGACTGGGCTGTTGAGTTTTCCCGGGTCGGGAAACACATGGACTCGACACCTCATCCAATAAATGACAGGTAACAAAAGCTTCGTTTGATATATTAAATATATGCAGTACATCTAAGATCAAACATTTATAATTTAATGAAAAGACTAGTGGTACCAAATTAAAATACGTACGTTTTATTGAATTACGTTTTATACGCTGGAAAATGACGTGTATCAGGTTTTGTTTGCTAGTGAGAGTATTGCAGTAAAAAATAAAAATAAAAATAAGCGCAAAAGAACAATTTGACTTAAGTTGTTAAATAATTTAAAGAAAGGATTTTATAATTATTGCAACCAAATAAAATAGTATCCACCGACATTCTTCATTAGGAAATTTGCATTGGAATGTTTCGTTTTGTCTTTTAAACAAACGCGCATACATGTTTCAAATCTTCTACTAAATTTATTTTATATAGATATGTATATTATGAAGTTTTGTGACATGATAGTGCGTATTTGTCCTGAAAGAAGTGCGGTTAGTACCGAATCAAAAATGCATCAAACTTCCGTATAATTTAAGTAACGTCTGTTAACACATTTATACTATAAGTCATTCGGGTCAATTACCACGCAAGACCAGGCCCCTTCCACCAAGATGTACAAATTATGATAGTGTCAGTCGGTTGTTGTCGCAGTAATACGATGGGATCATTTAAACGACACACAGTCCTTTTTTCCAGGTATCGAAACATCTAGCGTGTATTGTGATTCCAGCCTACGATCAAATGGTTTTGCGTTTGAATGCAACAGAGTCCCGGGAAAAACTATCGTCGTCAAGGCGCATAAGGTTAAGGACATAGTCAAGTTCGAGAAGGTCGTTTTACTCGTGCGGAACCCTTATGATGCGCTTCTTTCGTACGCCACTTTTCCTCAAGGAGGTCTTACGAGGATACCGAACAATAAAACTGTCATTCAAGTCAGCCTTTCACAATATTGGGTAAATTGAAAGACTTACGTACAAACGCTTAAACGAGCAACTGTTATAATATTGTTTAAATTGTTGTAGTTCGTATTCAATTGAATTTAGGCGTTGTTGAATTTTGGTACTTTATCGTCTTTGTCTACCTTTTCTTTACAGTATTGTCAGTCATTATCAAAACTAAGCTTGGGATTTTGGGTAATTTCATTTAACTATATCATTTTGCTGATTTCTGTTCGATTACTTTACCTCTGTACATTTATATTTAACAAGGCATTATTCATTACTCGTTTTTCAACTTGGATAACCGT
Organism: Mya arenaria; assembly: GCF_026914265.1. Classification (NCBI taxonomy): domain Eukaryota; kingdom Metazoa; phylum Mollusca; class Bivalvia; order Myida; family Myidae; genus Mya; species Mya arenaria. Next base: position 1,827,519 of record NC_069132.1, read on the forward strand.
GTATTTTTTCATTGTGTGCTTTTCAGCCTCAAACAAGATGTTTAATCAGTCCTTAAGATGGTTCTTCAACCTGCCTAACATGAAATGTTCTACGTTCCATGGACCAGTCTACATTTTACAGTATGACCTTCTTAAATCAGACTTGCGTACAGAGTTAGGAAAGCTCGCGCAGTTTCTAAATATAAGTGTCCGTCAAGTCGCCATTCACTGTACCGTATATCTCCAAGAGGGAAATTTTCACCGGAAGTCTAACGCCGAGGACCACTTGCGCATGCTCAGGACTGTATATGACGACAAGAAACTTGAACAGCTTCGCATAGTCGCCAGGAAAACAGAAAGCATTCTGGAAAAACATTTCAATAGAAAATTTTACATAGGAGGTGATACGGAAAATGCACTCTTAGGTAAAGTTAATACTTAATTTCATTTTAAACGCTTATGGCACTGCAGTTGTCCTAGTGATACTTGATATACCAGTTTTGTTTTGGAACTTTCTGAAAGTTTATTAATTTTATCTGCTTTTTTGACATGTTATTTTTAATTTCAGAGTTAACAAACATAGTAACTATATGAGTTTTGTCTTTGTGAATTGTGACATGAAAAGAGAGTTTTTATGTCCCTTTACCTTTGGTGAGTATGTACAGTCCTTTTAAAGATATGCTTGCTGTCAGCCTTCGTTATAATCCGATTGCGCCGATGACCTGGGAAATAAATATATCAATAGTTTAGGGATGTGAGTTCATATTTTGATGCCTGTTTAATTTCGAATCGAGTTAATCAAACGCAGCCAATAACGTATAATATTTTAGACTACAAAGATAATAACGCGGTAGTAGAAGTCAGCATGTGCTATACAAGTTGTGGACTCGATTTATGTTATTAAATATAATCATTAACCAATTATTAGGTTTGCATCTTTTGAGCTTTCTGTGATGATTTTATCCATTTACTCTCTTTCAAGTCTCACATTACTCCAACACTTTATTGTTCAGAAAATCCAAGGATTTGCTTTCTGACTTAGGGCCGATATGATGGATTGATGCTGGAGCTTAACGAGTTGTATTTGTCAGAAGTAATCAGGAAATAGTTTTTCTTACATTTAGTTAAGCGTCTTGACTCGAAATTGACTACTGAAATATTTTCTAAGGACGATAGATTTTAAATTCATCATTATTAGCTTGAGGACTAAAAAAACAATGCTTTATTTCACCCGTTCGTTCAAAACACACTATGTTGAATGTCAGACCAATATTGCAGACTTTAAGCATGTTATATCCAAGTAATTTTCGATACATATTCTAATATTAATTGCGAAACTTTAATGCAAAATACCAGCGACCTGTCTACAACGATGTTATGAATGTGATAATTACATTTTAAATAATAATGTACACAGTGTATATGCGTGCATCATTATAGTACTCTGCGTTGCAACGTATAGCTGAGTACTTTTGTCCTTACGGACATTGTATAGAAAACCTGTTTGTACGGTTGAGTGAATTGGGATATAATTGGAATAGGGATTAGTTTGAAATCAGTTCTAGTTACTGATTACACATGTATCCCAATAATTCAAATAGAATCTTGTTTTATATCAAAATGTATTTGTTATAAGATAATTGTTCAATATATTGTTGTTAGGGAGATTACGGGAAATGAGGCCCGACATCAAGTGGTAATTGACAAACCTGTATATCTGGTGACAAACGGGCAGAGGTTTCTGAGTTTTTCTCCAAAAGAAGGGTTTTTATCTCAGTTTTGCCTCTTCAAGTCGACCACGTTCGTAATCTCAGTTTTTTTTTGCTAAACATTTTGTAATCAAGCTGTGTAAGTCATCTTTTACTCTGTTTCGTGTCATCAGAATATATGCATCACTCGCAAATTACAACTGTGTTGTGCTTTTTTAAGTTTGTTAGAAATACAGTTTGGACAGCAAGGGTAAGATATGTGGTGTTGTATTTGATATTACAGGAGCGTACAGTTTCAGTTTATCATGTGATACGCAGCCACGATGAAGACTTTGCAAATAAAGAAGATGCTATTAAATCTGAGACGACACAAATGCAATACAATATGAACAATATTCTTAATTAAGGACTTTGATTTTAACCTTTACTTAATTGTTTTGCCGGTCATATATATTTCAGTCAATAGGTTGAAATTCTAAGCAATTCATCATTCTGTATACACATTATTGTATACTCCATAAAATTCAGATTGAATTTCTAAGCATTCATATAGCTAAAAGTCTAGCATTAATTAATAATTCGATAAATGAATACTTTTAGGACTTAGTTTCTACACATACAACGCTGGTGCTGGAAGTTGCATCCATCATTAATATTTTAGTATTATTTTGGTACATGTTTTAAGTAATATTTTTGGTAAGTCCGTCTCTGGCTCTCAACTCTAACGCTTATAACAATAGTGTCAAAAGTGGCTTTATCGCCATATTTTAATAATTCTTAAAAGTCCTCCTTTAATACGTTTCAATGGCTGTGTGTCTGTCTCAGTTTTCGCGCTTACTACACAAGTATGAAATGTTTTCAAAGACAATATAAATGATGTATGCTCAGAACAATCTGCTTTATATTTAAACATTCAATAATCAAACATGGAGTAATTTTAATTCAAGTTATGTATATGTTGTTCGTATCTGGATTTAGGTTATAGTTTTTAACTAATTGCTATCACCTCGAAGCATAGACAACATATAATTGCAATAGAAATACAACGCAAAATAACAATAGTAAAAGTACAAGTAAGCAAGTAGCAATTTTAATTTCTTTCTTCAGTAAATTTTATTGTGAAGCGGAAGGATAAGAGTAAATTACCTTCAAAACATAAGAATGACAGAGATAGCAAACATTTGTAGTAGAAAAGTAAAATGACGTATGCAATTTTATTTGGTTCTATATGAATATTGGGATTGGGATTGCCTTTTTGTCAAGGCAAGAATATTAAAAATGAATAGGAAAGATCATAGCACCAAGATTGTTTAAATGTTAAAGATGAACAATTGTAACAATTGATAGGATGAATTTAATTGGTTGACATAAAATATGACAATTTGTACGTTTCACGTGCCCCAGAACTAACATTTTTCTAGATGTTTACAGAGGATTCGTTGAATATAAATGGTGAAATTTTGAATGCTTTAATATATTTGTTTTATTTATTCAACAAGGGATACTATCGATTATTCTTAAATTTATAAATATTAAGCCATAGAAGTCGAAAAGTACTTGAGCAAATATTTATATTTTGAATTCCATTGGACTTATCTAAACAAGTGCTTATACTGCATGTATCAACATTAAAACTGTAATGGACTTTATGATACTTAAATTAGTCCAGCAATAACAATTTGTGTATTTATTATTAGTACTATTGGCTTTGTTAAGAAATCGATGGCTACCTTACAAGTACTGAAAAACCATGTATTATAGGTATTTTGTAGAACAATAGAATAAAAATGGTTCCTACGATTGAAATTTCAACTTGCATATTTTAATACAGTAAAATTTCCAAAAATGAGGCCATTCAACCAAAAGGAAAATATAATAAAATAAAGTTCACTGAATTAATCCAGATTTAACTTTAGCTTTAGAACTGTTCAAAGTATATTAAACTGGAAGCTTTGTTAGTATTTGAAAATATTTTTAATGGCAACGTTACTGAAAATTTATTTCACTGCAGCGATGACAAAACAAGGGACGTTAGCCGTCAACTATGCCATTGTTATGTTTCTAGTTATGTCCGTTTTGGTTTACATGTTTTATCAAAACAAAGACAGAATTACAAGCAGCGGTTTAGCATGTAATCAGCAAAACACTTCGTTGCTGGACTACAAGAATGATGTGGCAAAATTCTTAAGTTAAAAGCGAGTGAAAGACAACACAGCCACAATGGTAAAAAACAATAAAAAGGCTGAACGCAAATTTTCACAGCGTAAACACCGACAATTAAAACTTTCGGAACGTCGCCTTCCATTGACAGGGTTGTTGAGTTTCCCCGGGTCGGGAACACATGGGCACGACACCTCATCCAGCAAATGACAGGTAACGAAATCTTCTTTTTAAAAACACGTATAAGTAGTACGTTTAACCGCAAACATTTAAAGCGGCACTGTCACTAATTGACAGTTTTGACCTTCTTTATTTTTTGTCTCTGAATCAGCTCATTTTGGCATGAGTGCCTTAAATTCAGTCATATAAGATAATTCACAATAAAACATACCTCACTTGTTTGGTAAAGTGCCGAAAATTTTATTTTAAAAGCGTTAAGTACGCTTTTAGCCATAACACATATATTTTAAAACATAAATATGGAAACTGCGATCTGATCTTTTGTTATCAGTCTTACATCACTGGTTTCTAGACATTTACACAAGAATTGACTCATTCCTTGGCTGAAATAGAAAAGTTGTCACAACAATTAACCTGCGAGAGTGCAGCTTTAAAAGCAAAGAAAACTTGTTTTCATATCATGATAATGAACAAATAATTTATTATTTTATTTGATGGACCTTCTAAAACATTCAACATGCACACCTATGATTACTCCTACTACTCGAAATAATGAACCAACAGTACAGACTATATGAACACCGAGTCAGGATATTGATACAGCAGTAACAACTTATAAGACCAGCATTCCGGGTTGTTTTATTCCAGGCATTGGAATGTCAAGCGGAATTTTTTTTTCTTCTGGACTGTACATATTCTCATCAAAGGAAAGGGAGCATTAATACCCTCTTTTTAACGACATAATCCACAAAGAAAATACTCCGATACTTACTATGTTTGTTCACTCTGAAAAAAAAAACGCATGTCAAAAAGCAGATAAAATGAATAACTCTTCTAAAAGTTCCAAATAAAAAACAAGAACTACAAGGACAACTGCAGTGTCATAGGCGTAAACATAAAATTAAGTATTAACTTTGTCTAAGAGAGTATATTCCGTATCACCACCTAAGTAAAATTTTCTATTGAAATATTTTTCCAGAATGCGTTCTGTTTTCCTGGCAACGATGCGAAGCTGTTCAAGTTTCTTGTCGTCGTACACAGTTCTGAGCATGCGCAAGTGATCCTCGGCGTTTGACTTTCGGTGAAAATTTCCCTCTTGGAGTGATAGGGTACAGTCAATGGCGGCTTGAGGGACACTTATATTTAGAAATTGTGCGAGCTTTCCTAACTCTGTGCGCAAGTCTGACTTAAGAAGGTCATACTGTAAAATGTAGATTGGTCCGCGGAACGTAACACATGTCCTGTTAGGCAGGTTAAAGAACCACCTTAATGATTGATTAAACATCGTGATTGAGGCTGAAAAGCACACAATGAAAAAATACAAGGTTTTTAATGTTGAAAATAACGAGTAATGAATAATGCCTTGTTAAATATCAGAGTAGATACTTAAAGTAATCCCCCCGAAACCAGCAAAATGGTACAGTTAAATGAAATTACCTAAATTCCCAAGCTAAGTTTTGATTATGGCTTACAATATTAAAATGATAACGTAGACAAAGATGATAAAGTAAAAAAAATCAAATGATTACGAACTACAACAACTTTAACAATATTATTACGTTAGCTCGTTTTAGCTTTGGCAGGTCATTAACATTACCCAATATTGTGAAAGGTTACCTTGAATGAGAGTTTTCTTGTTCGGAATCCTCGTATGACCTCCTTTAGATAACGTTGCGTATGAGAGCAGCGCATCATACGGGTTTCGCACGAGTAAAACGATCTTCTCGAACTTGACTATGTGTCCAGATTCATGCGCCTTGACGACGATAGTTTTTCCCGGAACTCTGTTGCATTCAAACGGAAAACCATTAGCTCGCAGACTGGAATCACAATAAACGCTTGATGTTCCGATACCTGGAAAATAGGACTACGTGTGTCGTTTAATTGATCCCGTCATAGTTTCTGTGACAACACTCCACTGACACTATAATAATTTGTACTGCTTGGAAGAAGGGGCCAGGTCGTTGTGTGATAATCGGCCCGAATGTCTCATACTTGTGAAAACTCTATATAAATGAGTTACTATATACAGTACTCTATGTATTAATACCTTACGATAACCTTTATGTTCTATATTATCACATTTCGCTGTTCATGATAAAATAAGTAAAAAAATACGTGACTTTAAATATACACACATTTCGTGTGTTAATAACCGCACTTCTTTCACGACAAATACAAACTGTCATGACAAACGATTGCCTAATTTATCTATATATCTATATAAAATATATTGAGATTTTGAAAATGTATGCACGCTTGTTCAAAATGCCATACCAAAGATTACAATCCTGATGAAGGTTGTTCGTGGATACGATTTTATTATGGCTGCAATAATTATAAAAAAATCCTTTTTTATAATTATGTAACAACTGAATTCATGCTGTTATTTTGTGTTAGGTTGTCTTTTTTTGTTATTTAAGTGCAATACTCTAACAAGCAAACAAAACCGGATACACGTCCTTGAAACGTAATTCATTTAAACGTACGCATTTCAATTTGGTACCACTAGTTTTTTTCCTTGCATTATAAATGTTTGCGCTAAAATGTACTGCATATATTAAATATTTCAAAAGAAACGTTTGTAACCTGTAATTTGTTGGATGAGGTGTCGAGTCCATGTGTTTCCGGACCCGGGGAAACTCAACAGCCCAGTCAATGGAAGGCGACGTTCCGAAAGTTTAACTTGTCGATGTTTACACTGTGTCGAGTTGTACTCATCCTTCGTCATGTTTTTTGGCACTGTTGGAACGTAACCTTTCATTCGCTGTGACTTTTGTGTTGGGGGTTCTGCGACATCATTCTTGACCAATTTCAACATAGTGTTTAGCTGATTGTATTTAAACCCGTAGTTTACCAATCCTGTTAGACAAAACATGTAGACTAAAACTGTCATCACCAGAAACATTACTATGACACAGTTGCCAGTGTCCTTTGCCATCACTTCAGCGTTAAACTCTCAGAATTTTTATCAACACTTACTAGTTTCTATTAGGTTTAATATACATTGAACAGTTCTAAGGCTGCAGTAAACTTTCGATTTCCTTTAAGTGACGAGTATTTTATCTGTTAGACGTTGTCCCCAATATATGAAGTAACTGGGTTTATTATATATGCAATACAGAGTAAAACTGTCGAACGCATTACAATGCTTCAATTCGTGTTCAAAACAAACTATAACAATGGACTGGTAGGATGTTTGTTGTTTGACTTACAAAGGCATAGTGTTGCAATGACCGTTTTAACTTTCGTACTCTGGGAGACTTCGATTTCCTAACTAAATCATTTTAATCGTTTGCATTGTAAATGGACAATGATGTGCATTGTTATTCTGGTATTATAAAATGTCAATAATTTTAATACAAGCAGAATGGCCAATGACAATATGCCTAGTAGATATTAAACCTTGTTTGGTTAAATCCTTTAAAAATCAATGGTCCTTATTGACTTCAGTTACTTGTGTTCATTTTCAACAGTGGTTCAAATATTTATAATTTAAAATTAATCTAGTTTAAGTAATTTAAATACATGTATGATAACAGGAGAATCCCTAACTGTACGTAGACATTAATAGCTGTCATTCTTTAGTGTAAATATTATCTCGACGTCGATGTAAAGTTTACATAAGATGACGCTATTTTAAGCTTCTTTTCATGCTTGATTCGTCTCGTGTTATTTTTAGTTTCTATTTATGAACTGTATAGAATGGTTTTTATTAAATATCTACTTGTTATTGTGATATAAGATATGATCGATAGCCTTTGTTTTAGGTTTAATTCATTACTTCTATTAGTGTAGCATAGAAATCATGTAACATACTTCGTGTTTATTTTTAAGCTGATAAATCAATCACAATTAAGGCCACACCAAATTGATATTTCGTTCCGCGGATTTATCGCTCCTATTTTTTTGAAAATGTAAAAAAAATATTTTTATTTTTTTTGTGCGCCCGCACCTCCATTTTGATCGCCAAGCAGATTTTTTTCAGGTAATAATTTATTAAAAGGCTAAAAATAATCACGTATAATTTTTCTACGCTAGTTTTCGTGTTTTTGTAAAGGGAAGTTACCGATGTGCAGTGTTTTTATACTGTATATCGATCGGTTTAGCATGGGTTCAATAAATTCAATCAAAATGGCCGCTTCCGGTATAAACAATGTGACTCGAAGTTTGGAAATTAAATCTTATTTTTGACAATAAATATGTTTTGAGCATGCTTGAAGTCATTGTTGATCGTCTCATACTCTAAAGGATCATTATTTAAAGCAACCATTATGCAATAAAGTATCTGAGACTGGTAGCGATTATGTTGCGTAATTAGTGACTCGTTTTGAATGGAAATCGGAATGATCAACTTAGTACTATTTTATTCAAGTCATAATACAAGGGACCAATATTTTACCTCGTTACGACGATGCTGGAGATGTCACAGGTCAACTTAACTGGAACATGAGTCATTGTTTGGTCCAAATTGATGATTGTATCAAGCTCATTTTTGATCAAATTCTGACAAAGCAACAGTTTTGAACAAATATCTTTTCACAAATAGCGATATAAACACTGGTCTGGATATACCTCAACATAAGTAAGTCCAAGTTTATCACCTTATATTTTGTTTTTATTTGCAACATAATCCGGGATTGTAATGCGCTTGTCAATTGTAACCACTGCCCCGCACACCCCTCGCCCTTGTTCCAGGGGTAAACCGGGGACAGCAGAGGCAATGGGCTGTGTTTTTACCTTTCAGGTGGCCCTGCTGTGCCTAGTGAATGTGGTTTTGTCTTCATATTGAAAATTGTCGGGAATGGGCCTCACATAGGTATTCAGGGTTGCGGGGCCATTTGGAAGGGATTTTACCAGCAGTGTGTCCCTGCAGGTCGGGTATTTTACCCGGGTTTTGAGAGACCGGAAGTCCAAGTCCCCGCTATACCGGACTTGGGGGGGGGGCATATACAATTGGCTGGTGCATAAAAACATCTAAATAACCAAAAAAAGTACTCTGAAAAATACCCTGGTTCTTTTTGTTTCAATAAGCACATGTCATTGCATTTCCTGTGATAATAAAAACAAAATTTAGTCTATGTTATATGGAGTCTGATGTTTGATGATGCCCGTGTGTAAGTGATCATTTTTTTACAAATCAAAAATCATTCCTAAGTTATGTCTAAATACAGTTGCATATTATGTTAAACTGATTCAGGTAGATTTATATAAGTCGTTTCAAACTTTTTACTAAAAGCAGGGTTATTTATTATTATGAATGAATGTCATATTAAAGTACGTTTTAATTATATAAGAAATTAGATTTATCCATATAATGTTTGTACTAAACACGGATGAATAAAAGGTATGTATTCCGACATTTTCCCAATGTCCATTAGAGGTTCAGTTCAAGATGGCATTAAAATGGATTTAAGGGCAATTACTTTGAACAATCTTTCTTATTTATATTGAATATAAGGAAAAATATATTTTTCGCTCTTCGCTCGCTTCGGTTTTTATGAAAACTGACAAAAACTTTTTTTATTTTTTTTCGCTCGCTCGCTCCAATTTTTTTGGGCAAAAATCCGAGGAACTAAACATTAATTTGGTGTGGCCTAATGTAAATTTACTGTAAATATTTTAGTACAAAAAGGGTATTTTGGGAGCCGTATATAAGGGACCCAACATCCCATTACAATAGCGCTTGTCAGCTTGCAATGCAGGACTCATTTTAACACTGGACGAGCTAAACGACACGAATATCTATTGCTACGGTGTAACTGTTACACGGGCTGTTTAAAAATCTTATGTTGGCAGGGTAGCTATGCCTTGGGGGCATCATTTTTGACAAGAAATAGGCAACATGCATCATGAGGAAGTGCCCCCATATACATTTGCCCTGTAACAATTTAATCTATAATCCCTAAATCCTGGCCTGACTACAGTTTGGACAAGATGAAATACTAGGAATTTGACCAGTTTCTCTTACAACATGCACAAGTATTACCATGATTTGAAAACAGCGGTGAAGCACAATACATGCTATTAGCTAAAGGTGAAATTTGTGCTAAATGGTTCGAATTTCCACCAATGCATATCAAGTAAATGGTCATACTTCCAACTGATCGCTGTACATGTATATACCCAATGTCGAAAATGAAGCTCATTATCATAATCCGAAATCACAATATTTTTAAAATGCAGCAAATATTGCCATAATGTTTTGACCCTATGACTCTTCAAATGTTCTCATTAGGTTCAGTACATGCGGCTCTGTCGTTATATCAATTAATAAGATCCTTACTAATAGCAAATCCATCGAATCTGTATTCAGTGTGAGGCTATGTAAAATAATATTTTAACCTTTAAAACAAGAGCTGTCTTAGGATAGCGCGCTCCACTACATGCCGCTTTGTCTTAGAAATGAATAAAATAATGATGAAATATGTGCCTATCAAAGACATTTGACATTTCATGAATTTTGATCATTTCGACATTTATCTTTATTTTTATTTCTTATTACCTCCACGGACTTATAATGGTTTAATTGTCCTTGGTTCCTCTTAGTTTGTTAAAATTGTATAAATAAGCCGTGCTTTTAAGATGCGTTTCTTCTTTTAACAGATGAAGGATCGAACAATAGTATGGGGCTTAATCTTTTTCGCCAACAGTTAGTTCATACCCAACGGTCTGCTTATTCGCACGGGACCTACAAGAACTTAAAGACTCAAATTCGCTCATTTCTGTTATTTTGTGTATTTTATTCATTGCAAGACTGTCCTGTAAATATTGAAACACTTTGTTTATATGCCCAATTTTTAAGCCGTAGCATGAAATCTCTCCAAAGTATTAAAAACTATATTAACGGGGCTCGTATTTGCCATGTCTTGCGAGGAGAAGTTTTCCCTGATATTTCCAACATTTCTTTGCAACTCACTTACAGAGGGCTAGGAAAGTTACTATTTCATTCCCCAAAGCAGGCTCCGCCCATAACGCCAGATATTTTGAAGCAAATTTATGATGTTCTAGATTTTGCTATTCCATTTCATGCTACGATATGGTGCTTATTTTTGTTTGCATTTTACATGATGTGCAGGAAATCAAGCATAGTTCCTGATTCTAGTGTTAAGTTTGATAAGTCTAAATACCTGTGTAGAAACGATGTGTCAGTGACAGATTTTGGCATTGTTGTTTTACTTAAGTATGCTAAAACTAATCAATTCGGGGACAACAACGTAGTTATTCCGTTGTGTAAAAATGACTCTTCTTCTTTATGTCCAGTAAAAGCGTTTCAAAACATGTGTAGGTTAGTTCCCTTGGCACCCTCAGAACCGTTGTTTGGTACAGTTTCTGTTGGGGAGGTGATCCCGCTTGACGCGAGCTGCGTTGATCGTATGTTTCGACGTATAATGACGCAACTTCCGATTGCTCACGCTCACGAATACACCATGCACTCCTTCAGACGCGGAGGAGCTTCCTTCTATTTTAAATGCGGTGTGCCGGGGGAACATATTCAATTGTTTGGTAACTGGAAATCCGACTGTTACCTACGCTACCTTAGATTTTCATTTTCTAGCATGACTGACGCGGCAAGGCTTGTCGCTTTGGCTTCCTAACTTAGATTCTGGTATTTAAGTTCAGGTTTTGGCCGTTTTTTGGGAGGATTTTTGGCTGCTTTTGACAAAACTTTATATCTATGTTAATTTCATTTACAATCTAGCAGCCCATTATTTCGGCCAAATTAAATTTATATTTTACATTTGTCTTTGTTTTTCCTGAGCGCAATAATTAACACATTTTATCTTCTTTTTTAGTAACAGTGACCCTGACCTTGGCCTAAGGGGCCCCAAGCGCAATCCCATAAAAAGTCTCCATAAGCTCTTCCTATATACCAAGTTTGGTACCATATGTCAAACCTAGCTAGATGCATTCGATACTACATGTGGGTTTTAAGCCACGAACATAAATATTTACAGCACTTGTTTATTGAAATGAATATTCCCAATATTTTTATTTCATGATAGACAATAAGTATAAAAACAGGCTTTCGGTCTGCTACGGTAGTATCAGTAATCTAATGCCAAAATGAACGGAAAGTGTGAACGAATTTCTCAGTTTGTCTTAATTATTTCAGTTCAGAGTCTTGGGCATATATAAAATATGCATATTTATAAACCACTGATAGACATATGTTCCTATTGTTCAACGAGTGACATACATTTAGGGCAATTAAAAGATACATCAGCACATAAAGGCAATGAATAGTGCGTGGACGATTCGAGGAATTTAGAGCGAGGATCCTCTCATTGTAGATAGATATTTAAACATAAACTTTATTAACTTGTACAATCCATCTTGTGTTTTTATGAGCTTGTTTCTATAGCTTTTCGCATAAATATTGTTGGATAAAATTTATTAGGCGAGCATAAAAACGCCGCATGTTTGAAGAGCAAAAGAGATTTTACTAAAAAATTGCCTATTTTTTATCCGTGGCAATGCATTGTTTAAGAAACCAAAGTTCCAGATAAAATTTCATATGCAGTTAAGCATTCCTCCATACCATGCAATTAATTGTATATTTAATATAAGCAAAGAGTATTTCAAGTGGTGCATGTACTTTTGCCGAACACGCTTGCTTTTCCAACCATTATTTTCAACTCAGTTTTTTAGAACATCAATAATTTCATCAACTTATTACGTCATACCTTCTTTCTAACAATTCGGTAGTTTTATCGCACGCAATTTTTTTAATTGAAAAGTTCGAAGGATTTGAGAAATTGAGAGGTAGATTTCACTTATAATATTTGTCAATTTAAGTGGTTTTGGTTTACGATTTTTTTATTTTAAAAGTTGTTACAAAGATGCGTGTTTACCCATTTAAACCTTGGTATGTGTATGTGAGGTAGATAACTTTGATATTCGTGTCTGAGCTTTTAAAGGTTGTGATCCGATGTTCGGAAAGAGAAGCACCCGAAGGTAATCACGCTTCTTTTTCCGAACACTAAACACAGCAAATTAGAAACATTTAAGGCAGTACATAATTTTCTTAAAATAGAAATGTATTAATTTACAAGTCGATTAGTACAATGAAATGATAACATTTTATTTTCTATTGAAGAAATGAGTCGGCGAATGGGACTGAAACGACAAAAGTACTCTTCTGAAATGCTGCAAGAAGCAGCTGGTTTGGTGCGTGCAGTAGCTTAAATCTAGCATCAAACAAATATGGTGTCCCGAAAGCAATTCTCCAGAATACGATTCACTATAAGTATAATGGTCATGTGGTCGGCCACAAGGCTGCCCTCGCTGAAGATGAGGAACGAAGGATCGCTGACTGGGCGATTAACATTTACATGGGTTATGGACGCACTCGCCAAGGTGTGGCAAATACAGTCAAGAAAATCCTTGATGACGATGGCAGAACAAATCCTTTAACAAGCATAACAAGGAATGGCCCTCTGGCTTCTTAATGAGACACCTAGAGTTATTACTTTGAACCACTATCCAGATAAGCAATTACAACCGAAACAATTGTTTTATTATTAAGTTTCGGCTGTAGGCTGCCAGGCTTGCATATATGTAACCAAAGCTCGGAATCTACCATCGGTAGATCGACATAACATTTTTAACATAAAAATATAAATGCGCCCACGAGCGGCAATTCCAGCTCTAATAGAACTACGGTTGTCAATAACCTTATTCATTAACAATCTGCTTAATTAGCTACGAAGCTGCGTTATGCATTAAAAACTGCTAAAGGCACACATTATTGAATATTCATATTTGTGAAAATACGCAATTTATATCATAGGAACGCAATTATTATAATGTCGACGAGTTACAAAACGCATTGCGAAAAGTAGAATGCGCATATAATTTCAAAATGTTTTGTTAACGGGGGAGTATGGGTGTTTTGCGTAATTTGTAGTTCCTTTCCAAGTGTCGGCGTCTGTTTGTTGAGGTGATATGTCCGTGTATTTTCTGTTTTCTCTCAGTTGTGAATGATGTTCTGTGTCAGTATAATTTGTAGCTTCTACACTATTCACATTGTCTTTAATTCTTCCTACAGCAATGTTGCCCGTGTTATTTTTTGGCTCTTTTATTGCTATATGTAATGACTTCTAGTGCGGTACATGCGCACTTGGGGACCCAACAGTGTTGAATATCTTGCTTGGCTCCATTTTTATCTGACTTTGTAACAAATGATGGGTCCAAAGGAACAAAAGCGGTCTTCCTGAACACCTTTCACGGCAGTTTCTGTAGTAGTGCTTTTCGTCCAAGCATTTTTGAAAATTCGTGTACATATCTGTTTTGCCACACACTGACCTACATTGGCCGATTGCAAGTCTGACAGCTTGTGTCCAAGAGTTCTTAAGTCAGCTGAAGAGCTGTATGTCTTGAGGCTGGAATACATGATATGCTTTCTAACAGACAATTTAGCTCGACTCCCTTTTGTAAACATACATCAGGGGCTTCCCATGAAAACGTGAGTGCTATGGCCATCAGTAAGGAGCAAAACTGGCTATTTTACATGCCGCTCAATTATTGCTGGAACGAAAACATTTTGAAGCCATTTGCAAAACACCTCTGAGTCTCTTCAACCGGTGTCTAAGCGGCCTAGAGTAGCTTCCTCCAAGCCATCGAGTGGATTGTAGCAGAAACGTTTCCACTTGAATACAATCATATGCTGCACGTAGTGTCCTGGTTCACTACATTCTACCATAATGGTAAGATGTGCCTTGTCCGAGGTGATATACAACCGGTTCCCTCTTGAAGACAATTACCTGGTACCCCTTCAAGCAAACACTGACCCTTTATTCGTCGGCGTTGTAAATTCGTTATGATCGGAAAGAAACCCATTATCACCGACTCCATTTCCATTGTAAGATCGAAATACTTACGTGAAAAACTACAGAAACAAGCTCAGTAGCCATACGTTTAAACATAACCCCCGTTTAATGGCACAGGGTATACGCCAAAGACATAGAACACAAAAAAAACACAAACAAGAAACATGGAACAAAGCACAGAACTCCACAAACAGCACAGTGCATATGTACTATATAAAAAACTAGGTATGTTTATCAAGGATTGGTAGGTACAGCCTTAGAACGGTCAGTAGAATGTTAATTTACTGAGGGTTTAAACCAGTTTACGTGCACGAACCTCACTCTAAATAACGCCTGCGAAATCACAAGAAAAGTGTTGATACAAAGCATCAAAACGGCGCACTCACCAGACTGTAAAGGGACCCTTTGAAATACAAATAAGTAGGTTTTTCGGCAAGCGCATTTTTTTACAATATGCGATTTTTTCATTAATTCAGCTATTTTAATGGATATAATATTCTATTTTATACGAATAAAACAAAGGCTCACACAAATAGCGATTACAAATGACAGTAATGTACAAAATGTTCACCGTGAAGTGGAACTTTCGACAAATTTTCACAGTCGGTTTGCAAAACAGGTAAATCACAGTGGTCAGAAATTGGCTCAGGGAGAGCAATATTTGATGAGCATATAGAGAGCCGAATTTTCTACCTCCAGTACCCTGTGCGTAGGAATGTAAGACTAAGTATTGAAACACGTATGAAATACTTTAGACCCAGTTACCCTAGACGACGAACTGCATCTGTTGAGTTCTGGTGTGATAAACACAGACTCTGCCGCTGGATAAAGTATAACTGTGTTTTACTGCAACAAAAAGTTTTCCGTTATCGCAGCAAGGTCTATTAAGTAAACCGCCAGCTGAAAGAAAAAAGTTACAAGGCTGACTGAAGAACAAAAAAGCCATGCAATACTCTATCCGGCATTATGAGCTGAAGGACAGAAAACACAACCAAGTAGAAATCTATAACTGTTACTTGGGGCTGGTAAAGTTAACTCCACTACGATTTCTCAGTATTTCATTAAATCTATGCTTAATTGTTTCTTTGAGCACGCTGAAATTGACCACAGAGCCTTGCAATAATAATGCAGGTCACAACAGCTGCCACTGGTTTACATTAAATAGTTATATGCGGTCTCAGTTAGGTCATGGGACGTTATACAACTATTAATCATAATTTATCGACATGTTTATTTCAACATCTTATTAAAGATAAATTTCCACTATGGTTATACTATATATTGTATTATGTCCAATGACGTGATAGGCAGCCTATTAAACGTTGTAATTTTGTTCATGATCAAGACTGATTTTACACAGCTGTGGCCACAGGCAAATATTTTAAGTACTTAGTACTGCACTCGGGTTGTGTTTCCTTACAATGAATCTGGCCATCCTATCGGTGTAGGACCTAAAAGGTGTACCACTAATCACTTAAGCACCATGGACTACTACATCACACCACCACAAGAAAGTAAATCAAAGTTTTATTTTAGTTGCCCCGGATGGACAGAAGGACTGACGAAAAGACGGACGCACAGAAAAACACACAAAAATACTATGAAACATATCGTAAGATGAAGAAGTTGATTTTAATGTAACGATCGTATCAAAAAATCAATCAGTTTAAAAACATTTATTCAGTTCAATCTGAAACAAACATGAACACACAATGTACAGAGATATAATTTATAGTGTGCACTTTTTCTTAATTAAAAAGAAGTTGCTATCGGTAATATAGCTTAAGGGTAGGGACTTAATTCTGATGAGAAATAACTCGGGAATTCTAAGTAACAAAAACGTTTAATTGATAAAATAAAGTTCAAGTCATGCTTGTACGTACTTACCGGGTTGATTTTAATATGTAGAATGTCAGGAATGATATAAAACCTCAAAACAGAAATTATATCATACATATATTAACCGGCAGCCTGCAAACAAAGATACATTCGTACCGTACCCTTATTACTGTGGGTCATACAGTTAAGTTTCAGCTATACACTGATGGAATTATATGAAGATAAGTCAGTAATTTTTCCGAAGACAATTATTCGTTGCATAAAAGAAAATTGTCGTTGTTGCACAGGACATGTTAGAAAAGAAGAGAAAACGGGTTATCGAGGAATCAATGAAAACTACCCTAATACTTCTTTCAATGATATAGCGCATAGGGTGTTCGAAAAAGGTCGAAAATGGCAAAACGCAATATAAAATCCGCATTCAGATTACAACCTATTAAACCCTGTGATTTCGAATTGCTTGGAATAAAACATAATTTATTCTATTTTCATATTTCGTAGATTAAAGCTTTCAGATGGAGGCTAGTTTTGCACTATATAATTTTGATTTTTTGAACTTTTGTTCATTGGCTGGCCTCTGAAATTTCAATGTCAAAAATTCATGATCATTATTTAGATGATTACATCTTTTGTGGATCAAATGAAAAGAATACTTGCGAACTTTTTGTAAAAAACATTCAACTTCGTCTGTAATGAACTAAGTATACCAATCCCCGAAGAGAAAATGTTTTTCTTGGTCTTGAAATTAATTCGAACGAAATCCAAACACAAAAATGCTACAATATTTACAGTTTAGTCAAAAAGCTATGTTTCTTCTCACATGCAATACGGTCTACTAGAGTTTTTAAGGCGATATTATGTCGATACGAGTGGTATTTTAAGAACACACGATTACATAAAAATCGAACGAGAAATGCGGGAACTTTCAATTGGGCTTCTAATCTTTAACGGCCTATCATATATTTATGAGGATCAGTGGCTGGAAAATCATGTCTTGCATATTTTTCCTGATAGTGCAGGCAGTGCCAAATTGAAATGTGATTATTTATTTAGCGATTTTTAGTCTTTCGTATTTATAGGCTGATTATATTTTTATTGGGTCCTAAGTTCGGAAAGAAGAACTAATGTTTATAATAAATTATGAGAGACTTGTATCAGCAACAAAACAAACCTCGAAAATCAAAGCGAATAATGTCATTAGTTCGTTGCTATGTTTTGCATGACCTTTTTTATCATAAAGCACAACATTGTAACATTTTCTTAAAAGTTGCCCTCTTACACTGATGGACAGTTTTGACAACATTTTACTTTTTTGTCTGGGAATGAGCCAATGTTTGCGTAAATGCCTAACCCTAGCCTAACCCTATAAGACTGCTGACAAACTATTAGGTAGCAGTTTTTCATTAGAAAATGGACGTTTTATGACTAAAAGCGTTCACTAACGCTCTAAGAAAAACGACTTTGTCGGGCTGTTTTCCAAGCAACTGAGATCTGTTCTTTAGGGTGTTGTCCTATATAACTGAATTTAAGGCATTGTAATAATGCCCAAATCAGCTGATTCTCAGATAAAATATGAAATCAAATTAAAAACTGACAATCTGTGAGTGTGCAGCTTTAATACAGTTCATATTTCTTCTAAAGAAAATTATATTGCCGATGCTATTTCTCGCAAACAGTGGGGCAGATTCAGAGCAGTAGCGCAACACGCAAGGCCAGCCGGATCGGAGAGTAATAAATGTAACAGATAGTTATGTAGTTTCGAAAATCTTAGTTGAGTTTCAAAAGTCTGCTACATCAAACCAAGCCCGTTTACCTACAACATTAAATATGCTTTAACAGATAATCTCCAAGGCCTCTTATACGAAAGCAGTTTGTTAACCGCGGCCATTGCATTGGCGTTCCATGTGTTTTTTTATAATAGGGGAGATAATTCGTATAATATATGAATATGCAAATAGGGTAGTATCCGCTTACAACCTCACAATTGATATATCTAAACCTATCATGACTGTTGTGATTCGTGTATCCATGACGGACCAGGAACACAATGTCAGACCATTCGGATTCCGCTTTCATGCACACACGTTTGTCCAGTAGAAGTCATTCTTCCTTAAATGCATCGTGGGCCACCAGTCAACGGTCCGCTGTTATATTTACTCGACGGCAAAACATTATCTATAGGTCCATTTTAGGCTGTGTTGAAAAAATCTTGCAATGTTAGGGGTTAAATACAAAATATTCAGATCCCATTCGTTTTGCACTGACGGTGACAACAGCAGCCATGTATGACCTAGACACATGTAGAATCATATCGGCCGGACGCTGGTGTTCAGATACATGAAATATATCCAAATAGAATAAGTCATTGAAATGCCGGTATACTCTTAAAAGTATGTACATATTGTTTATATGTTATTTCCGGGCTAAGGACCGACAACTGACGTTTGGGTGGTGGGTTCCTTAATCGTAAATGGGACATTTACTTTTGCTAGACACCGTGAAATGAACGTGGACTTACTTAAGCACATGACTGTATGAGGTATTTGAAGGTTTGAGTTCAAATAATTTAGAGTACAATCTAAGATTTGTAGAAGTGAGAGCTTCAGATGATCAGGATTTCCTATTATTCACTGTGGTGGAAATAACTTTGGAAATATAAAACTGTAAGCATCTCAAATACGCTTGGGAAAATGTTTTAAGCCTGCTAGCTTTTAAACTTTTGTGTCATTTAACAAAATCAGTTTTTCCCACATACTTTTAGAACTCGATGAGTGTTTACATATTTAGTTGTGTTCGTTGTTTTTTTATTAGAATGCTCAGTTTTGAATGTTTCCGTGCAGTTTTTTTTTTTTTTATTGTCGGCTCTTTCAAGTTTTTGGCTTTTTTCGATTGGTTGAGCTGCTGGAAACGATTATGTTGAACAGTTGGCAATACAAATAAGGACATGTTATAACCTAGTTGGGCATGTTTGATGTTTTGGCCATACAAATAAGGACATGTTATAACCTAGTTGGGCGTGTTTGATGTTTTGGCCATTTGGCCATACAAATAAGGACATGTTATAACCTAGTTGGGCATGTTTGATGTTTTGGCCGTTGGGCCCAAATGCCCATAAAGATTAATTTGTTATCAGTTAAAGAAAAAATGACAATTTGTGAATTGGAACAATATTCTATACTTTGAAAGTTTTAGTTGGTATAACTTCAGTGATGTGTACCGCGCTTAGATTTTTTCGTATGTTGAATTCAATGTTTCAATTAACGTAGGAAGTACGAATGCCATTACCGCCTAGTTTGCCCTCAACTTGACTTAAGTAGACTTTTGTTACATGCATTGTGTTATTCAAAGAGCCATTCTGGCAAACCAGAATAAAATATATGATTAAAATATATAGTGTATTTTTGTATTAACTTAGGGACATATATTAAAACATTTTTGCGTACTCAATGTGTTCATACGCATGACTAGGGTTCTGCGCGTAAAGTGATTTTTTGAATGCTCAATGTATATCTGTATGTAATTTGAAATAATATACTAAAAAATTAAAGAGGTCCTCTTCACCATACGTGATCTAAAATCATTTGCAAAACAGGCATATAAAAGCCCATACTAACACAAAGACAAAGACCTCGGGATCCCTTGGAAATATAGCCTACTCATGATTGGTATATTAATTTTATTTCATTTCATATATGTATTTTTAAATAAAAAAGATACTATAGACAATACTTGTTTTCATGTGATAATAATGAGGAAATAATTTATTATTTTATTTGATGGACCTACTGAAACATTCATAATGTACTCAATAAAGGTCTGTATGTAATTTGAATTAATAAACTAAATAATTAATGAGCCCTTCTACACTAGACGTGATCAAAAATCATTTGCAAAACAGGCATATAAGAGCCCATATTAACACATAGACATACTTCGGGATCCTTCAGAAATATCGTTAGTGTATACCCATGATGGTTGTATACAATTTATTTCATTTCATACATGTATTTTTAAATAAATAAGATACTAAAGACATGATTATTTTCATATCATAATAATTTAGAAAATAATTTTTAAGAAATATTACAAACCACTTAATAATTTAAAGCGCATTTGATGTGATTTAAAGAACAGATCTAATAATGTTTACTTGCGAAAAAAATGTCGTTGAGAAAATTGCAAGCAGCAGTCACCGGTTTTATTACCTCAGCGTTCCATATTATACGACGTAGGTGGTCCATCTGATATTTTTGGCGAGGTCCCTCTTTTTATGTTTTATTTAAATACATTGATAGACGGACCGATCAACTTTATATACAGAAAAAAGGAACACATTTATGTAAGGTATAATATATTATTTTATTTATTGGACCTACTGAAACATTCAGCATGTACCCCATATGATTACTCCTACGACTGGAAATAATGAACCAACAGTACAAACTATATGAACACCAAATCAGGCGATTGATACAGCAGTAATGTGACATCATATACCACCAACATTCCTTGTTTTATTCCAGGCATAGGAACATCAAACGGAAACAAATATTTCTTCTGAACTGTTCATATTCTCATCAAAGGTAAGGGAACACTAACATCCCTGTTCATGTCACTATCCACAAAGAAAATACTCCGATACTTACTATGTTTGATCACTCTGAATTTTAAAACAAACGCATGTCAAAAAGGCAGATGAAATGAAAAACTCTTCTAAAAGTTCCAAATAATAACAAGTATTTCAAGGACAACTGCAGTGTCAAAGGCGTTAAAATGTAATTAAGTATTAACTTTGCCGAAGAGTGCACTTTCCGTATCACCTCCTATGTAAAATTTTCTATTGAAATGTTTTTCCAGAATGCTTTCTGTTTTCCTGGCGACGATGCGAAGCTGTTCAAGTTTCTTGTCGTCATATACAGTCCTGAGCATGCGCAAGTGGTCCTCGGCGTTTGACTTTCGGTGAAAATTTCCCTCTTGAAGATATACGGTACAGTCTAGTGCGGCTTGAGGGACACTTATATTAAGAAACTGCGCTAGATTTCCTAACTCTGTGCGCAGGTCTGATTTAAGAAGGTCATACTGTAAAATGTAGATTGGTCCACGGAACGTAGAACATGTCCTGTTAGGCAGGTTGAGGAACCATCTTAATGATTGATTAAACATCTTGTTTGAAGCTGAAAAGCACACAATGAAAAAATACACGTTTTTAAATATTTATGCGAAAAGCTACAGAAACAAGCTCAGCAGCAAAACGTTTTAACAAGAAACATGAAAGAACATTAATGCCTTGTAATCCTCTGAAAGCAGCAAAATGGTATAGTAAAATGAAATTACCTAAATTCCCAAGCTTAATTTTGATTATGGCTTACAATATTATAACGTAAACAATAATAATCAAGTACAAAATTCAAATGAATACGAACTACAACAACTTTAACAATTATATAACATTTTAGCGTTGGTAGGTCATTAACATTACCTAATATTGTGAAAGGCTACCTTGAATAAGAGTTTTGTTGTTCGGAATCCTCGTATGACCTCCTTTAGAAAACGTTGCGTATGATAGCAGCGCATCATAAGGGTTTCTCAAGAGTAAAACGATCTTCTCGAACTTGACTATGTTCCCAGCTTCATGCGCCTTGACGACGATGGTTTTTCCCGGAACTCTGTTGCATTCAAACGGAAAACCATTTGATCGCAAGCCAGAATCACAATACACGCTTGATGTTCCGATACCTGGAAAAAAGGACTGTGTGTCGTTTAATTGATCCCGTCCTTGTTTCTGTGACAACATTCCACTGGCACTAACATAATATGTTATGCTTGGTAGAAGGGGCCACGTCGCTGAGTGATAATTGGCCCGAATGTTTCATACTTATGAAAACTCTGTATTAATGAGTTACTATATAAAGTACCCTATGTATTATACCTTACGATAACCATTATGTTCTGTACAATCACACTTCGCTGTTCATTATAAAATAAGTGAAAAACGTAACTTTAAATATACACACATTTCGTGTGTTAATAACCGCACTTCTTTCATGACAAATACAAATTTGCCTAATTTATATATCTATATAAAATATATTGAGATTTGGAAAATGTATGCACGATTATTCAAATTCAAAATATTCCAATCATGAAGGCTGTACGTGGATGCGATTTTATTATGGTTGCAATAATTATAAAAATCCTTTCTTATAATAATGTAATAACTAAAATTCATGATTGTATTTTGTGTTAGGTTTTTTTGTAATTTAAGTGCAATACTTTTCCAGGATATGAAACGTGATTCAATAAAACGTACGCATTTCAATTTTGTACTACTAGTTTTTTTCTAGCATTATAAATGTTACCACAAAAATGTAATGCATATATTAAATATTTTTTAAAAGAAACTTTTGTAACCTGTCATTTGTTGGATGAGGTGTCGAGTCCATGTGTTTCCGGACCCGGGGAAACTCAACAGCCCAGTCAATGGAAGGCGACGTTCCGAAAGTTTAACTTGTCGATGTTTACACTGTGTCGAGTTGTATTCATCCTTTGTGATGTTTTGTGCTACTGTGGGAACGTAACCTTTCATTCGCTGTGACTTTGGTGTTGGGGGTTCTGCCACATCATTCTTGACCAATTTCAACGTAGTGTTTAGCTGATTGTATTTAAACCCGTAGTTTACCAATCCTTTGTTTAGACAAAACATGTAGACTAAAACTGTCATCACCAGAAACATTACTATCACACAGTTGCCTGCTACCGTCCATGCCTTTGCCATCGCTTCAGCATAACAACTTTTCAATACGATTCCATTATAAAATATTTCTCAGGACTTACTTGTCTCTATAAGGTTCAATATACATTTAACAATTCTAAGGCTGCAGTAAACTTTCGATTTCCTTTAAGTGACGAGTATTTTATCTGTTAGACTTTGTCCCCGATAAAAGAAGTAACTGGGTTTATTATAAATGCAATATAGAGTAAAACTATCGAACGCATTACAATGCTTCAATTCAAGTTCAAAACAAACTATAACAATGGACTGAAAGTATTTTTGCTGTGTGACTTACAAAGGCGTGGTGTTTCAGTGACCTATTAACTTTCGTATTCTGGAAGCCATAATTTCCTAACTAAATCATTTTAATCGTTTGCATTATAAATGAACAATGATGTGCATTGTTATTCTGGTATCATTAAATGTCAATAATTTTAATACAAGCAGAATGGCCACTGACAATATGCCTAGTTGATATTAAAACTTGTTTGGTTAAATCCTTTAACATTCAATGGTCCTTATTGACTTCAGTTATTGGTGTTCATTTTCAACATAACTGGTTCAAATATTTATGATTTAAAATTAAATCCAGTTTAAGTAATTTAAATATGATGACAGGAAAATCCCAAAATGTACATAGACACTAATAGCTGTCATTCTCTAGTGTAAATATTACATCGACGTCGATGTAAAGTTTTGCTATTTAAAGCTTATTTCATGTTTGATTCGTCTCGTGTTGTTTATAGTTCTATTTATGAACTGTTTAGAATGGTTGCTATAAAACATTGACTTGTTGTTGTGTGATAAGTAATGATCGATAGCATTTGTTTTCTGTTTTATTCATTACTGATATTAGTGTAGCATATAAATAATGTAGCATTTTTCGTGTTTATTCTTGTTATTCTCTTCCCCTATATTTAGGTTTAGTCGTAATGTGTTAACCCTTACGTTAAACAAAATATCAACCGTTTTTTATAGTAATAGTGACATTGACCCTAAGGCCCCCAAACACAATTCTATGAAAGGTCTGCGTAAACGTTTCCTATACACCAAGTTCGGTCACGATATGTCAACTATATCTTAAGTTATTTAGTACATACAACATGTCTATTTTTAGTGACCTTGACCTTGATCATGACTTAAAACACAATCCCATAAAAGATCTCTATACAGTCTTCCTAGAGTTAACAAATTTGGTTGCAATGTCTCAACCTTAACTAAAGTTATTCAACTCTTTTACTATTTGTAGTAACAGTGACCCTGAACTTGACTCGAGTGGCCCCTAACGCAATCCCATAAAACGTCCCCATAAACTCTTCCTAGAGTTTGCTACCATATGTCAAACCCAGCTAAAGTCATTCTGAATAGTAAAGGGTTACCTTTTTGAATGCAAATACTGTTGAATATTCGCTGATATGTTGTATCAGTTATTTATACAAGCTCACAGTTTGTTAAAGTTGCTGAATACAATGAACTTGTTTTATAAATAATGTGTATAAAGTTATTAAAAGGTTTGATTCGGATTTCAATTGTCTTATTTTTAAAGACATTAGAGTGGTCGGAAAAACAAGCACATGTGTTCGGAATTACAAGCTATGTTCTGTTTTGCAAGCTATTATGTACCTCTTTCTATAATGACCAATCAATCCTTTTTGCTCATATACTGATCATTTTTACCCCCCCCCCCCCCCAAAAAAAAAATAGAGGATGTTTGTTCACTTCAGTGTAAGATCGTATTTTATTCCACCAGTGTCAGTGAAAAATGTATTTTTACGAGTGGCAAAGCAGGGAGTGGATATATAGTTTTTTTATCATCACGAGTCAAATAAGATACGATCTAACACTGAAATAAACAAATTTTCTGTTTCTTGTATGCTTATATTAGAAGTTTTATTAGTATTTTAAAATATTTTCTTAATAACCCCCTTTTTCAACAGGGTTTTATTTATACCGCTATCCATTTGACGCCCCTCACGCAAAAATATAGCTAATGGCGTAGCTTTAAAATTTCTATTTCCGTTTTGTTTTGTTTTTTGAGAAAAAGTTCTCTGATATTCTTTTATAATTTTAGTGAAAACAAATTCTGAACATAGTTCAATGAAGTGGATCTATGTTCCAAAAAATAACGAAAGCACTTTTATATTACAAATTCATAACCAAATTTCATTTTATGAATGAACGTTTCAAAGGTCGAACGTGTTAGCAAAACAATTGCGGATAATCATTGGATATGAAACATTTTTCTTAGTTTAAGACTGTGTTTTATAATACATGGATATTCAGTCATCTCACTTTGTTAGAGACCAGTCTGTTTCGCTTCAAAACATGTCATTTTCCAGGTACAGAGTGAAGACTTCGGTTGTTGACAAATTTTTGGCGTGGATGGGGTAAAAGATATCAATTAATCGGTAAATTGTTGCGTGAAGTTTTCGTGAAGTTCGTAAAACGTATTAAAACGACAAACAGTTCAAAATACATTTGAACGATGATAAAACATTCTGTTTAAGTTCGAGCAGTCGTTTTTGTCTGTAATTTGATTGGTATAAAAGCAAATGTTCGAATATTCGAGCATCAAGATCAAGGAAACGTTTGAAAAACGGGATAATCATTTTTCTAATAAACGGGAAATTGCTGAATTCCAAATTATCTTAATTTTTTAGTTATGTAACCTTTTTTTCTATTTCAAAGTGAAGTGTTTCGTTTTGATCAAGGGGTAGTTACTAGAATGGATTTAAAACGTAGACATTAAAGTTGATATCTTCACTACTTATTTTGCAGTGAGAATATCAATTTGGTATTTTTACTGCTGTTGTTTCACTGATTTAATCCATATTTTATCGAAAAGCATAAAATATATTGCTTTTAACCTTTAATTACAATTTTATGTCGAATTTAAGCCTCAAATGCTAATATTACCGAACTTAACATTTTTTCAGCCTAAGCGTTTGGAAATTCTAGCCCCTGAATTGTTACTGCATGGTTTTGATTAACTTAAGTATCAGCATCTGTATTGGAAAAAGAATCATTAAAATGTTCATTAGGTATAATATTTACATACGCCAGGCTGGCCAACTTTTCCACTTGCCCAAAAATAAATAGCAATGCAGAAAAAAATGACACAGCTTACTCAGAAGTTGGAGGTGGAAAGCCAATATATGCTTGCA
Source organism: Mya arenaria (assembly GCF_026914265.1). Taxonomy (NCBI): domain Eukaryota; kingdom Metazoa; phylum Mollusca; class Bivalvia; order Myida; family Myidae; genus Mya; species Mya arenaria. The sequence goes on from NC_069132.1 coordinate 1,854,154, forward strand.
AAATCAGGGGTGTAGAATAATGGACGGACAATGATAATGTGTATATGTTCTTCCATCTTACAATCAATGGTAGCGGGTATGTTTCGTCCATTTAGCTAATTTTGTTACTCGAGTAGCACAGACGGGAGAAAACCGAATTGAATTAATTTTGTATTGTAAATATGAGTTCCCTCCACTGAAGTAGTCTTCTTTATTACTCCTAATGAGGAGATGCTTTAACTTATGACTTACTAAATTTGGAGATTCTATCTCTTAATTACAACTACCCATCTCCTTATAATTCAAATAATTGGGAGATACGATCTCCTAATTACGACTAACAATCTACTAATTACGACATACATGTACTATCTAATAATTACGAGATACGATCTCCTAATCATGACTTACTCTCCTAAGCAGCATGAGATAAATTTAAGCCTCAGGTCATTTAAACGAATTTTGAATCGTTTGGGTGTGTTTCGCAAGAGAAATTACAGAAAGTTTACTATAAGTTCCAAGTTTATTGGCAGGAATCGGCATACAAAAACACATGGTCATAGTGATTATATAAACATATACAATCACACAAAGATTAAGTAGTATAGTATCCGTAACTGATGTGGCATTGTTTTAAATAAATAAACTTGAACATTCTGGCAAACAACACGGATACAAAATGATGCACCTAAAGTGCATTCAAATCGGTTACAGTATTACGCAAGAGAACTTTTGCACATTTTTTACCCTTATGGCATTAAACATGGACAATGCTGTCGTCAGCAGAGAAGAGTATGTTTGAACTTAGGTTCACATTAAGGTTGATAAAGTTCAACTCTGGAACTGTAATCGCCACAACATTCCAAGTGGCCTCTCGGTTACAATGTACACTTGTCCAGAATAATACGGCGCTCAGGATTACCTTTGCGCCATACCTAGAGCTAATGTTGATAAATGTTTGGAAGAGTGTGTGCTTAAAAGGAACATTACTTGTGACGCAACCGTTTTTTTTTTTAATTTGTACTATGATTATGGACGACCAAAGACATCCAGAGGCCGGACTGTTGTGATACGACTGTTATTGTCTACTAAACATTCAGTCGCAAATGAAGAGGATGTTTTCCATATACAGACCGTGTTGAAATTTAGAAAATTTAACATTCTTCTTAAATTATATGTTATTTAAATATTTGATCAAAATAAGTTATATATTATCATATATTTAAATATGATGTATCTGTTCTAAAAAAACATATCTGTTTGTTATATACATTATGTACTTGTATTTCTATCCGGTAAACCCACACGCATTTTTCTTCGCGCCATTTCTAGTAAATATGTGGTTGGTCTGTTTTTCAACGTTTATTGTAAGACACTGGATAAGCACCGATCTACAAAATTAATGCATAAATGTAAAATATGGCTCTCTTATTCAATATATGTCAATATTTTGAAAGTGAAATTCTCAGCCGAATCTATTTCATATCTACAATAACTGTTGATGTTTAAAATGGCATGTTTTATATCCTGGAATCGTCTTAACTAACGTTTTAAGTCTGAGTGTAAGACTTAGACTTTAAACTATTACTCCTCCATAGATAAGAGCAAAGAATAAACTTTAGGACCCCAAAATTTGCTTCTAAATCATTTCAGGATGCAGGATTGATTGGCCATAAATTTGAAAACTGAAGCTGAAATCTATGACTTAAGTATGTAACATTATTGGCGAATACGGGCCCAGGGACACGGTATTTATAGTGTCCCCTGTGTTCCGATAACATGGTTGTTAATCTTAAAGGATCGACCTGGATTCAATCCAGTGCTTTCCTTGGCACCATATTGAGCCTTCACTGGTTCTACAGCTGCCGAGGCTCGGTCGCATTACGGCCATTGCAATGCATCTCTGCACACAGTGCATTATCAGCATGACAAAGACTTACGATGGCAATGTGAATATAAAATAAATGCGCTTATGTACATTGAACAACCGTGAATGTTTAACTATAAAAGCATAATACTAGATTTGCAAAACCTGTGAACTAGCTACTATGACAATAACAGAGCTGGCGTGATATACTTTAAGCTGCTGCAAAGAACTGCATCCGTTAACTGGGGGTTCCTGGTGACATTGCTATACATTTGCGCAAGTTAAACAACCAGGGTACCGCTAACTAGATTTACATTATGTCTGTGCACAATGTATAAAAAACCTAATATGCTGTGTTATCGGAGCACTCCGAACAAAAGGACCGGTAGGGCAGTATTCCCAGTGGCGATCGGTCCGTCCGTTAACACTGTCAGTTGTCCTTGATTAGTTACACAAATAAAATAAAACATCAAAAATTAAAATCAAGCAATATTTTAAATAAAAATGTTAAGCATCGGACAAATATGGATTGATTATCTAAATATGATATTCATGAAACAGTTTTTCCTAAAAAGCTTCCATGCAGTACTAAACCATTTCAAATTCATTCAGCACATGTATCAGTGTGTGGTTACCACTTCATAAATTACGACATAAATGCCATCGATGTGCCATATAAATAGATCCAAATGAAATGACAAAAATAGCAAGCAGTTATCAGGTGTTAATTCTGATAAAGCGCTTAACATGATAATAAATATAAGAAAAAGTGTAGTAAATTATCCAACAACGTGAATAACGAACAAGTTTAACCAAAACAACAATAAGTACACAATTTGATGACGTCACACTGTGAGTACATGCATTTACGCGGTTTATGTGTACATCGGTCTGTCAAGTTTTACTGTGTGCACGGATTATAAAGTTATTCGCTGTCGCTTTCTACGATGATTTAGCAGCGTTTTCGTAGTGAACAGGGCGTTTCACAACATGCAGATGATTACGGTGTAGCTTTATTCTGTACTGCCTGGATGTTGATGTTGAAAAGTTCCACCAAGAATGTTTCCAGCGAACATGATGTTCTAGCTGTCATGCAGTGTGTACTGAGAAGACTGTGCTGCGGAAATCGCATTTGTGTCTAAGGTAAACGACAGCTGCATTGATTGCATATTGCATGTGTTTGTCAAGATGGAGATGTTTAAAACGTTCTTGTGTTGTTTGTCACTAATGTGGCTGTATTTGTTGACGGACTGGATATTTCTGTGACTAGTGATCTGCATTAATTGATTTGGCGGATCATTGTTATCAGAAAGTTTTAAACAAAATGCTTTCTGGCACTATGATTCGTCAGCAATTTGTCAACAATGCGGAGGGATATCTAGGTCGCGTGTGATTAATCTAGCCAATAGAATTGTCTGATTTGTTATCTTACACATGTGTAAGATAAAAATATTCGTAATGGGTAAATTACACGGAAAACAAGGGTAAGCATGTGATAAATAGACATAAGCGATAGTATGTAGGATGGAGGGAAAAGCCCCCTTGCATAAACAGATAAACAGAATTTAATGAATTTCATTGGATTTAAAGTAATTGTATGTGTACCTAGGACGGGAACCGGAATTGATTTCTTGATTGGATATCGGCTCGTGGTATTTTACCCGCTATTGATTTATATTCGGTGAATTGCTATTATATAATTAACAATAAACATGTCTATCATACGATTTTTTTTTCAAATTCTGTAAACATTATATCTGTAATATGTGTTCTTATCGAAAAAGGTGGTCAATTTATTGGCATTCGGACGGTTAGATTTAAATTTAATATGTGACTACCCGTTTACATGTCACAGTTTATGAAGGATGCATTTCACAAAACAACGTTTGATTTAAACACAGAAGGTAATAAAATTGAACAACAAACAAGAACGTCAATATTTCTCAGTCACAAATAAAGTCATTAATTTTAAATGAGTATTTTGATTTGAGTTTGTTTTCGAATTCTTTAAACTGAAAAAATCGATTAATCGTCCAGTCCATTATGAAAACATTTTTTTATTTATTAGTTTAATAGATCAATAACACACTGATCGATTATCCTTTGAATATGAAGAATCAAAAAGGGAGATAGTGAAATTGAATACTGGTACCATAGAAAGAATGTTCTAAATATCACTTCATATGTGTTCTTGTCGATGCTATTTTCAACTACGAAACCCCCCTATATCTAATGTTGTTCTCATGTTAATCCGTCTGTATTTTAGTTTGATAAATTACTAAATTTATAAGCTTGAAATGATGATAAGTTGTAAATATAATAGAAAATCAGGCAGATATCAGTTTCCGTCTGACGGAGTGAATGTAGTAGATACGCGAAACTTAAGATTTAGTGATCATCTAGGAAGTGATCAATATTATTTGTTATTCCGCACCTATAAACTTACTGATATTGATTAAAGCATATCTAAAATTTAAATGCTCTATTTTAACAACGCAGTGACATATGGACTAATATATATCAATTCTACATTATTTAAATTAACGAGAAAATGTTGGAATTTAAATATATTCTTTTTATAATGGTTATATACCGCTCAGCCGAGGAGGTAGACTGTGCTTGTATTGACAATGACTCATGTTTATCTTGTGCGAAGACGAATTCATGGGTACCCTTTTTAAAGGTCACGTGTAGATGGTGTCCCCTTGACAGGCGGTGCCATACAGTTGGATCCGTTCAGAACCCCTGTACAACGGAAATGAATATTGATGAACCAACGCGGTGCCCATTGAATGAGGGATTTCGAAGTGATTACAATCCATCTGAGGCCTATACCAACGCTTTGCTAGCTGCAGTCTCATATGCCGAACCGGAGTACGCCCAAAAATGTCTTAATCATAGTCTTCCAAACCATGATTTCGAAATGATTGAGGCGATCGGACGAAAGTGCGATGGCATATTTGATTACAAGGAGTGTTTTGCATACACGGCTGTTTCTCACACAAGAAAACTCATTATTGTCTCGTTTCGAGGAACGGCCGCATTTACACAACTTGTACACCAGCTCGGTGAAACACTTTCTCCAAAACTCTTTAAACAATATGGATATGTTCACTCATATTTCAAGTATGCTTTTGAAAGGCTGTATCCGTGCATTAAGAAGAGTGTTCAAACTCTTGTGACAAAGCATTCAAACTATGACGTTTTCGTAACTGGTCACTCCCTTGGAGGTGCAATTGCCTCTCTTGCCGCGATTTCTTTAAGGGAAAGAGATCTAGTAACAGACGACAAAATGTCACTGTACACGTTCGGTATGCCCCGCGCTGGTAGCCGGGAGTATGCCTTCAATTTTGACAAGAAAGTCAGAAAGAGCTGGAGAATTGTCCACTACCAAGATATGGTCAGCATAATACCACCGAGGCTGGGGATAATAAAGAAAAAGATTCCCTACCATCACCATGGTGAAGTGTATTACCCTGATGCAGAAATGAACAAATATTCACGCTACAATATGTGTCATGGCAACGAGGACGACCCAAACTGTAGCCGAGCTAATATGCCCTATACAGAGGATATGCTTAACACAATAGCCAACTGCATTTTATCAAGTAAAATAAAATGTGCACTTGCTGTAGGAACTCAAGTGTACAACCTGTATATGGGTAATTTCGTTTATCACACGCATTACTTTGGTATCAACATGGGTGGTTATTGTAAGAATGAACTTCGATACAAGAGAGCATTCGAAGAATCCCAGTTTCCAAGTGACTATTGTCAGATCATCTCACTAAAAGACGCACAGGAAGTAGCAGGAACAGGTACAAGTTTTTCGCCAAATTAACAATTGCCATATGCTTTAAAGCTGCACTCTCACAGAATAAACGTTGTGTCACCTTTTTTTGTCTTTGAACGAGCCAAGTTTTGCGAAAATCCATAGGAACCAGTTATATAAGAGTTAGACTGCTGACAAATAATTAGATCGCAGATTTTTATACATAAGTTCAAATGATGTTTTATGCATTAATAACTTTTTAAGCCATAAAAAAAAAATTCGAACAAAGATATGAAAATCTACAATATCTGAATTTTTGTCAGCAATCTTTTATCATTGGTTTGCATATATATTTACGCAAAAATTGGCTCTTTCCAAAACAAAAATAGTTGTAAAAATGGTATATCTAATGCAGCTTTAACGTGATCTATTGTTTCTTTATCAGTGTTAATCTTGTTGTAACTAGACTACATTGTTCTAATTTATTGCACATGTATTTGTTAAGGAGTCCTGTTTATAAGGTCAATTGATACTGTGATAGTATGTAAATACTTTAAAACTTTAAAGTGACACTCTTATTCAAAATCAATACATACGCTTGTGTTGCAAACATAAATTTTGAGTGATAAATCTTTAACTACTTATTAAATATGCATTTATGGAAAATATTAATTACTGATAACAAGATTGTTGCCGTGTATTTAACAGCTGAAAACGCAAAAATATTAAATGATTGGTGAGTGCTAAAATATTTACTGTGATTTACTATCGTCTCTTAAGGTAGAAATACTGTGTTTTCTGCACCTTTTATTCAAACTAAGCTCGGTATAGTTCATAAGAACCATTGTTTTCGACATTTTTTCATCTTTTAAGCATATTTAAACATTTTATAAATTGCTGTAAATCTTATTTGTGAGTAAGAGTGCATTTTTAAAGATTAATCATTTATTTAATTATCCCCGGTTGTTACTCTGTAAGACCAATGTTGGAATATTTACACTCTGCTAGTATTCCGTATAACGTAAACTTGTCGCTAATGTTGCATAAATATCATGGCGTTTTGACGTCATTGTTTATTTCAATATTGCGCACTGAGTGGATTAGCGCTACGCTATATAATCAATTATATATGACGATACAATTATCGGTTATTCTTTTAATCTAACGTTATTTGTCAACTTTTTTACTAACAAATACTCAGCTATAGAATGTTTTTTAATCGTAATTAATAAATTGATTTAAAGGTAAATGGAAAGTGTGATAGCCTTTTACGGGTTTTCATGCTGTATGGAAGCAGGAAGATACACTTGCAAATACCAAGAAGCGCATAGAATTTGCTCGCTGTTCAGCATGAACACAATAAAAATACGATCAACACTTCAATGAGTCAATCTTTAAATTAGTTTTACATGAAACCCGTAATTTTGATTGCAGCTATTGCCACTGTAAAGGAAAGTGAATGTGACTTTGAAAAGGACTTTTGCGGATGGACGCGGGGCAACGGAAGTACGTTCAACTTCAAACGGGCACAAGGAGCCACAGACGAGGGCGGCAAGACGGGACCTTCTGCAGACAGGAAAGGCTCCAATAAAGGTATATATAGTAAGATTTATTGTATTCTGATTTCAGGACCTCTAACTTAGAAATGAAATTTAAGTAGCACGTAAATAATTTTAATTTGTTTCGCGTTGTTTAAGAAAAAATGATGTAAGAAGCATTTATTTCAAATTGTGAGTAATGAAATGTTTTCGCTTTCTGTTTCACCGTTAAAGGTGTACTGTCCGTTAGTGCGTATGACAACTATAATAATTATCTAAAGGATTATGTATGCTGGATTTATGAAACATAATAGTGAAAAATACCACTCAGGATAAATATGTATGAACTATCATGAAATCTGGTATGTGTATAAATGACAAGATGAGATTATGCATGTCATTTTAATCATATTGTCGACCATAAATGTGGTTGCAATGGCAATGAAGAAGTGGAAAACCCGCTTTTTTATTATTGGCATACAACTCAAAATGTATTAAACTATTAATCTATGTTCATCAAACTCGGTTTGTAGATGTATAGAGAAATGAGATAATGCTGTGTACATGAAACTAGATATTTTGAAAGATCTAAATTACGATGCCATTTAGAGCTTTTCATTAGAAATCATCATTAGAAATCAATGCGGTTGCTATGGCAATGTAATAAATGTATAACCGTCTGACCGAAACAAACAGGACCCTGGAATATTTATAGAGTATGCAAGCCAGCTGTGTGAAGTTAGCTAAACATACGACATTGGACATTGGACATTCAAGATCGAATGTTGTGCTGGCACGACATTGGACATTGGACATTCAAAATCGAATGTTGTGCTGGCACGACATTGGTAATTGGACATTCAATATTGAAAGTCGTGCTGGCACGACATTGGACATTCAAAAATGAATGTCGTGCCAGCACGACATTGGACATTGGGATTTCAAAAATGAATGTCGTGCTAGCATAGGACATTCAAAATCGAATGTTGTGCTGGCACGACATTGGACATTGGACATTCAAAAGTGAAAGTCGTGCTAGCACGACATTAGACATTGGACATACAAAAATGAATGTCGTGCCAGCACGACATTGGACATTGGGATTTCAAAAATGAATGTCGTGCTAGCACGACATTGGACATTGGACATTCAAAATCGAATCTTGAGCTAGCACGACATTGGACATTGGACATTCAAAAATGAATGTCGTGCCAGCACGACATTGGACATTGGACATTGGGATTTCAAAAATGAATGTCATGCTAGCACGACATTGGACATTGGACATTCAACATTGAATGTTGTGCTAGCACGACATTGGACATTGGACATTCAACATCGAAAGTTGTGCTAGCACGACATTGGACATTGGACATTCAACATTGAATGTTGTGCTAGCACGACATTGGACATTGGCCATTCAACATCGAAAGTTGTGCTAGCACGACATTGGACATTGGACATTCAAAATCGAATGTCGTGCCAGCACGACATTGGACATTGGAATTTCAAAAGTGAAAGTCGTGCTAGCACGACATTGCACATTAGACATTCAAAAATCAATGTCGTGCCAGCACGACATTGGACATTGGACATTGGAATTTCAAAAATGAATGTCGTGCTAGCACGACATTGGACATTGGACATTCAAAATCGAATGTTGTGCTGGCACGACATTGGACATTGGACATTCAAAAGTGAAAGTCGTGCCAGCACGACATTTGACATTGGACATTTGGATTTCAAAAATGAATGTCGTGCTAGCACGACATTGGACATTCAAAATCGAATGTTGTGCTGGCACGACATTGGACATTCAAAATTGATTTTTTTGCTGGCACGACATTGGACATTCAAAATCGAATGTTGTGACTAATTGAGTCGATAAAAAATAAGTCGACAGGCAGTAATAGGTTACTCAATCGGCTCATTGACAATATTTCGTGTTATTATACGTAAAACCAGATAAAGTAGATGTAGGAACGATAACATTTATCTTTTTTGGAATCATCAATGCATGTGTATATTTTCCATATGTCATCATATACTGTGAATATAATTATCTTCACTTCGTTTATAAATGGTACTGGATGTGTAGCAGTGGTGTGTAAAGAATTAAGCTTATTAAAAGTATGCCATTTCGAAAGCATTATCACTGTTTGTCTACATATAATCAACGACCATTCATAAGTATATTCATTTGAATCTTTCTCTGCATATGTGACATCATGTCTATCTGAATCATGCTTAAGTTTCAAATATTGCAAATGAATCGTAATGACAATGCTCTCTTGGTGTTTATAAATTCATAATGGGTCATTGCTTTTGTGATCTCTAACCCTTTACAAATAATTTTAAGACAATATCTAGCACGACATTCAATTTTGAAATCCCAATGTCCAATGTCCAATGTCGTGCTGGCACGACATTCATTTTTGAATGTCCAATGTCCAATGTCGTGCTAGCACGACTTTCACTTTTGAATGTCCAATGTCCAATGTCGTGCCAGCACATCATTCGATTTTGAATGTCCAATGTCCAATGTCGTGCTAGCACGACTTTCACTTTTAAATGACCAATGTCCAATGTCGTGCCAGCACAACATTCGATTTTGAATGTCCAATGTCCAATGTCGTGCTAGCACGACATTCATTTTTGAAATCCCAATGTCCAATGTCGTGCTGGATGTCCAATGTCGTGCTAGCACGACTTTCACTTTTGAATGTCCAATGTCCAATGTCGTGCCACCACAACATTAGATTTTGAATGTCCAATGTCCAATGTCGTGCTAGCACGACATTCATTTTTGAAATCCCAATGTCCAATGTCGTGCTGGCACGACATTCATTTTTGAATGTCCAATGTCCAATGTCGTGCCAGCACAACATTCGATTTTGAATGTCCAATGTCGTGCAAGCACGACATTCATTTTTGAAATCCCAATGTCCAATGTCCAATGTCGTGCTAGCACGACATTCATTTTTGAATGTCCAATTTCCAATGTCGTGCCAGCATGACTTTCAATTTTGAATGTCCAATGTCCAATGTCGTGTCAGCACAACATTCGATCTTGAATGTCCAATGTCCAATGTCGTATGTTTAGCTAAATTCACCCAGCTATGCAAGCCAGTTTTATGCAACTGCAAATGTATTTAGTTAGAGAGCCATTATGCACGTTGTATATGTTTTTGTTAGACAAAAAGTAATGTTTCTCAACGAAATTGATTAATAACCTCACTTAGTAAATAAATATTGAAGTTAGGCTCGTGAATTTAGTGTCAGGAGAGAGAATAGTAGGTTGATATTCTGACTGTTTTCTATGGGCAAAATTTATTGTCATAGGGGTGGATAAATCAAAATACCAAACAAGCAAATATTATACTATAGAGCATATCATGCCTCATGCAAAAATGAATGTAAAAATGTAAAACGTGTATAATAGGATTAAAAGGTATTTATAAACACGCCAAACAGTTTCTTTGGGTGTTGAAAACCATTTGCAGTTGCTATTGGATTTTTTATCAAGATTTTTTTTAAATTGTAGTAAAATGGTAATGCCAAGGCTTAAATCGGTAGGGAAGTATTGCATTGCTCGCATTACTCATTGGTATCACAACCTAATAAAAAGTGATCTAAAGATATACAAAAAGAATGACTTCGTGTTGGTGATACATTAGCAGAGTGTATCAGTTACAATAGTTATATGGACAATCAGACAGTGTTTAAAACAGTTAAATTATCTATTTGAACGATCTGTAGGTTTCTTCATCTTTGCTGATGCCTCTGGGAACGACGATCAAGTAGCCAAACTGCGGTCCCCAAACTTCCCTACCGGAGATTATTGTCTGAAGTTCTTCTACCACATGTACGGCAAGGACATGGGCAAGCTCACATTATGGCTGAAGGTGGACGGAATTAAGCGTACAAATGTATGGAATAAATATGGAGACCATGGAAAGGAATGGATTAAGGAAGAAGCTTTTATCAAAAACCAAGCTAAGGTCAATGGAACACTCCATGTAAGCTATTTTTTCGTATATTTTCTTGTTTCAAAATTGTTAAAAAATGCATCTCAGCTAATCTTAAGTTTGATGTTTTCAATGGATAAGCGTATCATTGAGATTATTTGTCTATATATTATCTTTAACGAACACTGAAATAAAACTCTTCGCTTTACGGTTTAGCTCAATGATCAATTATGTGCATAAAAAATCACATATCAATAAGTCACATCGTAAGCGTCTTATCATTACCACTACACTAGAAATAGCGAGGAGAAAAGATAATGTGCATCTACCACTACAATAGAAATATCGCAGAAATTGCGTCTTTAACAATACCCTTGATAAAATGATAGTAACAGAAGTTGTACGCTTATCAATGTACATAGCGATGCCGAACAGAAACAGTATTTCTACCAATATACCAGACATCGCGATGGTTATCAGACATTGTGCCTCCTGAACTACACTAATCATAGCGATGGAGAACAGAAATTGTGCCTCTATCACTACACAATACATAACGATGCCTCCACCACTTTAATAGACATGGCAATGGTGAACAGAAGCTTTGCCTCTTTCCCTATACAAAACTGTACTAGGTATAGCGATGAGTCTATTAAGACACTAGACAAAGACATGTTGCGCAATAGCTTTGCCTCTGCCACTATTCTAGACAAAACAATGGTGAACAGAAATTGTGCCTCCTCCTCCACCAAGACACAATACATAACGATAGTGAACAGAAATTGTGCCTCTACCACTACATTAGACATAGCGATGGTGAACAGAAACTATGTTTCCGCCACTACACTAGACCTAGCGCTGGTGAACAGAAACTATGTTTCCGCCACTACACTAGACCTAGCGCTGGTGAACAGAAACTATGCCCCCGCCACTACACTTGACATAGCGATGGTGAACAGAATCTATGCCCCCCGCAACTACACTAGACCTAGCGCTGATGAACAGAAACTATGCCTCCACCACTACACTAGACCTAGCTATGGTGAACAGAAACTATGTTTCCGCCACAACACTAGACATAGCGATGGTGAACAGAAACTATGCCTCCATCACTGCACAAGATCTAGCGATGGTGAACAGAAACTATGCCTCCAACACTGCACAGGACATAGCGATGGTGAACAGAAACTATGCCTTCGCCACTATACTAGACATAGCTATGGTGAACAGAAACTATGTTTCCGCCACAACACTAGACATAGCGATGGTGAACAGAAACTATGCCTCCACCACTATACTAGACTTAGCTATGGTGAACAGAAACGTTGACTCTACCACTATACTAGACCTAGCTATGGTGAACAGAAACTATGTTTCCGCCACAACACTAGACATAGCAATGGTGAACAGAAACTATGCCTCCACCACTGCACAAAATCTAGCGATGGTGAACAGAAACTATGCCTCCACCACTGCACAGGACATAGCGATGGTGAACAGGAACTATACTTTCGACCCTACACTAGACATAGCAATGGTGAACAAAAACTATGCCTCCACCACTACACTAGACATAGCGATGGTGAACAGAAACTATGCCTCCACCACTGCACTAAACCTAGCAATGGTAAACAGAAACTATGCCTCCACCACTTCACTAGACATAGCGATGGTGAACAGAAACTATGCCTCCACCACTGCACTAGACATAGCGATGGTGAACAGAAACTATGCCTCCACCACTGCACTAGACATAGCGATGGTGAACAGAAACTTTGCCTCCACCACTGCACTAGACATAGCGATGGTGAACAGAACCTATGCCTCCACCACTACACTAGACCTAGCGATTTGGTTAACAGAAAGGCAGCCTCTACCGTTATACTAAACATAGCGATAGCGAACAGAAAGGCAGCCTCTACCGTTACACTAGACATCACTATGCCACCCCATCGACCACGACACTAGACATAGCAATGGAGAACAGAAGATGTGCCACTACCAAACCACTTTTCTATACACATCGATGGTTAACGGAGACTGTGCCACTACCAATACACTTGCCATATCGCTGGTGAACGGAAGTTGTGCTTCTACCATGACACATGACATAGCGATGGTGAACAGATGTTATGCGTCTACCACTAACTTCACTTGACATAGCGATGGTGAACAGATGTTTTGCCTCTACCACTCACTACACTAGACATAGCGATGGTGAACAGATGTTATGCCTCTACCACTCACTACACTAGACATAGCGATGGTGAACAGATGTTTTGCCTCTACCACTCACTACACTAGACATAGCGATGGTGAACAGATGTTTTGCCTCTACCACTCACTACACTAGACATAGCGATGGTGAACAGATGTTTTGCTTCTACCACTCACTACACGTAACATAGCGATGGTGAACAGATGTTATGCCTCTACCACTCAATACACGTAACATAGCGATGGTGAACAGATGTTTTGCCTCTACCACTCACTACACGTAACATAGCGATGGTGAACAGATGTTTTGCCTCTACCACTCACTACACTAGACATAGCGATGGTGAACAGATGTTTTGCCTCTACCACTCACTACACGTAACATAGCGATGGTGAACAGATGTTTTGCGTCTACCACTAACTTCACTTGACATAGCGATGGTGAACAGATGTTATGCCTCTACCACTCACTTCACATGATATAGCGATGGTGAACAGATGTTATGCCTCTACCACTCACTACACGTAAAATAGCGATGGTGAACAGATGTTTTGCCTCTACCACTCACTACACGTAACATAGCGATGGTGAACAGATGTTTTGCCTCTACCACTCACTACACTAGACATAGCGATGGTGAACAGATGTTATGCCTCTACCACTCACTACACGTAACATAGCGATGGTGAACAGATGTTTTGCCTCTACCACTCACTACACTAGACATAGCGATGGTGAACAGATGTTTTGCCTCTACCACTCACTACACATGACATAGCGATGGTGAACAGATGTTATGCCTCTACCACTCACTATACTAGACATAGCGATGGTGAACAGATGTTTTGCCTCTACCACTCACTACACTAGAAATAGCGATGGTGAACAGATGTTTTGCCTCTACCACTCACTACACTAGACATAGCGATGGTGAACAGATGTTATGCCTCTACCACTCACTACACGTAACATAGCGATGGTGAACAGATGTTTTGCCTCTACCACTCACTACACGTAACATAGCGATGGTGAACAGATGTTTTGCCTCTACCACTCACTACACTAGACATAGCGATGGTGAACAGATGTTTTGCCTCTACCACTCACTACACGTAACATAGCGATGGTGAACAGATGTTTTGCCTCCACCACTCACTACACTAGACATAGCGATGGTGAACAGATGTTTTGCCTCTACCACTCACTACTCATGACATAGCGATGGTGAACAGATGTTATGCCTCTACCACTCACTACACGTAACATAGCGATGGTGAACAGATGTTTTGCCTCTACCACTCACTACACTAGACATAGCGATGGTGAACAGATGTTTTGCCTCTACCACTCACTACACGTAACATAGCAATGGTGAACAGATGTTTTTCCTCTACCACTCACTACACTAGACATAGCGATGGTGAACAGATGTTTTGCCTCTACCACTCACTACACGTAACATAGCGATGGTGAACAGATGTTTTGCGTCTACCACTAACTTCACTTGACATAGCGATGGTGAACAGATGTTATGCCTCTACCACTCACTTCACATGATATAGCGATGGTGAACAGATGTTATGCCTCTACCACTCACTACACGTAACATAGCGATGGTGAACAGATGTTTTGCCTCTACCACTCACTACACTAGACATAGCGATGGTGAACAGATGTTTTGCCTCTACCACTCACTACTCATGACATAGCGATGGTGAACAGATGTTATGCCTCTACCACTCACTACACGTAACATAGCGATGGTGAACAGATGTTTTGCCTCTACCACTCACTACACTAGACATAGCGATGGTGAACAGATGTTTTGCCTCTACCACTCACTACACTAGACATAGCGATGGTGAACAGATGTTATGCCTCTACCACTCACTACACTAGACATAGCGATGGTGAACAGATGTTTTGCCTCTACCACTCACTACACTAGATATAGCGATGGTGAACAGATGTTTTGCCTCTACCACTCACTACACATGACATAGCGATGGTGAACAGATGTTATGCCTCTACCACTCACTACACTAGACATAGCGATGGTGAACAGATGTTTTGCCTCTACCACTCACTACACTAGACATAGCGATGGTGAACAGATGTTTTGCCTCTACCACTCACTACACTAGATATAGCGATGGTGAACAGATGTTTTGCCTCTACCACTCACTACACATGACATAGCGATGGTGAACAGATGTTATGCCTCTACCACTCACTACACTAGACATAGCGATGGTGAACAGATGTTGTGCCTCTACCACTCACTACACTAGACATAGCGATGGTGAACAGATGTTTTGCCTCTACCACTCACTACACTAGACATAGCGATGGTGAACAGATGTTTTGCCTCTACCACTCACTACACGTAACATAGCGATGGTGAACAGATGTTTTGCCTCTACCACTCACTACACTAGACATAGCGATGGTGAACAGATGTTTTGCCTCTACCACTCACTACACGTAACATAGCGATGGTGAACAGATGTTATGCCTCTACCACTCACTACACTAGACATAGCGATGGTGAACAAATGTTTTGCCTCTACCACTCACTACACGTAACATAGCGATGGTGAACAGATGTTTTGCCTCTACCACTCACTACACTAGACATAGCGATGGTGAACAGATGTTTTGCCTCTACCACTCACTACACCTGACATAGCGATGGTGAACAGATGTTATGCCTCTACCACTCACTACACTAGACATAGCGATGGTGAACAGATGTTTTGCCTCTACCACTCACTACACTAGACATAGCGATGGTGAACAGATGTTTTGCCTCTACCACTCACTACACTAGACATAGCGATGGTGAACAGATGTTTTGCCTCTACCACTCACTACACTAGACATAGCGATGGTGAACAGATGTTATGCCTCTACCACTCACTACACTAGACATAGCGATGGTGAACAGATGTTATGCCTCTACCACTCACTACACTAGACATAGCGATGGTGAACAGATGTTTTGCCTCTACCACTCACTACATTAGACATAGCGATGGTGAACAGATGTTATGCCTCTACCACTCACTACACTAGACATAGCGATGGTGAACAGATGTTTTGCCTCTACCACTACACTAGGCATAGCGATGGTGAACAGATGTTATGCCTCTACCACTCACTACACATGACATAGCGATGGTGAACAGATGTTATGCCTCTACCACTCACTACACTAGACATAGCGATGGTGAACAGATGTTTTGCCTCTACCACTCACTACACGTAACATAGCGATGGTGAACAGATGTTTTGCCTCTACCACTCACTACACTAGACATAGCGATTGTGAACAGATGTTTTGCCTCTACCACTCACTACACGTAACATAGCGATGGTGAACAGATGTTTTGCCTCTACCACTCACTACACTAGACATAGCGATGGTGAACAGATGTTTTGCCTCTACCACTCACTACACATGACATAGCGATGGTGAACAGATGTTATGCCTCTACCACTCACTACACTAGACATAGCGATGGTGAACAGATGTTTTGCCTCTACCACTCACTACACGTAACATAGCGATGGTGAACAGATGTTTTGCCTCTACCACTCACTACACTAGACATAGCGATGGTGAACAGATGTTTTGCCTCTACCACTCACTACACTAGACATAGCGATGGTGAACAGATGTTTTGCCTCTACCACTCACTACACTAGACATAGCGATGGTGAACAGATGTTTTGCCTCTACCACTCACTACACTAGACATAGCGATGGTGAACAGATGTTTTGCCTCTACCACTCACTACACGTAACATAGCGATGGTGAACAGATGTTATGCCTCTACCACTCACTACACTAGACATAGCGATGGTGAACAGATGTTTTGCCTCTACCACTCACTACACGTAACATAGCGATGGTGAACAGATGTTATGCCTCTACTACTCACTACACTAGACATAGCGATGGTGAACAGAAATTGTGTCCATACGAGGACACTAGGTGTTGCGATTGTGAACGGATGTTATGCCTCTACCACTCACTACACTAGACTTAGCGATGGTGAACAGAAATTGTGTCCATACGAGGACACTAGGTGTTGCGATTGTGAACGGATGTTATGCCTCTACCACTCACTACTCATGACATATCGCTGGTGAACAGAAATTGTGTCCATACGAGGACACTAGGTGTTGCGATTGTGAACGGATGTTATGCCTCTACCACTCACTACACTAGACTTAGCGATGGTGAACAGAAATTGTGCCCTTACCAGGACACTAGATTTTGCGATTGTGAACGGATGTTATAACTCTACCACTACACTAGCCATAGCTTTGGTGAAAATATATAGTGCCTTTAAAAATTGCACGTCATGTTGTTATTACGGTCTCAATTTCTAGCAAAATTATGAAGTATTGACTTCATTAAGTACACTATGTAAATCTTGTATATGATTTGAATTGGATATAATTTCTGGCTATTTCATATTTTGTATACTTTATATTTCTTAGTTTGATTAACCAAATTGTGTTGTCATCTCAAAAAAGTCATTAAATATGCTAAAGGATTTAGAACAAAGGCATTATATGAACGTAAATCGTGAGTATCTACCATGTTAGGCTGTTAAATGGTACATGTAACAAGAATTGAGTTAGTATTTAAGTTACTATTCTGACTAGACTATTGAGAAACGTATTGTACGTACATATGTATCTTTTATAGTTCGAGTTCGAAGCTAAGATGGGGAAAGGTTTCGCCAGTGATATAGCTTTGGATGACATAAGTGTAAAACCTGGAAATTGTAAGAGCAACTGAACACTAATGCGGGGCCTAGAACCGTACTGGAGAATGAAGTTATATATGTAGTTGTTTATACTCTAATGTTGCTGAAACCTAAATTGCATAATTGATTTTTGAGTGCATTCAGTTTGAACTCATAAATTGTATTTTCACATGCTATACCAGAAAATATGCTTGTCCAGAACAAATGCTCTCTTCCAAATATATTTCTTGAGTGCATTGAATAAAATTGTATATTATATGTATATGACTATATATGTTAAATTGTGTGTTCGCTGTATGAGGTAAAAACAATAGACAATCTTTAATTCATGTCTTTGTATTCTTATTAAAGGAAAAAAACTTATCATGGCTACATTACATTTAAACACACGTTACAACATTTAAACAAACTGTAAGAATATCTACAACAAAGGCAACTGCCACAGTTATCACAATACTTTTCTGTGTTCTGTGTACCCCTTCACCACACAGCCAAACATTTTACACTGAAAGAAAAACTCCATTACATATTCAGATTAAATTATCCTTTAATAAAAAAAATGACATTCGGTAAGACACTTGTTCGTTATAGTTGTCATTTTGCAACTAGCTCTTTGGTACAAAAAAAGTAAGAATGATGCCGACGAAGATGGGATTCGAACACACGCGGGCAGATCTCAGTGGATTAGCAGTCCATCACCTTAACCACCCGGCCAACTCGCATTCTCAAAACAACTTTGAAAGAAATTAAGAACGAGAATGTTTATCTGTATCATTACATCAATACACTTTAGCGTCTAAGAAAAGCAAAGATATAGGTTATTGATGCTTTTTTGACCCCAATCAGTAAAGATAATCTCGGAATTGGGAATTTTCGCGTCGTTTGTCACAAAATTGTAAATTTCTGATAAATGATTATTTATTTTTTTGTTCCTTCATCAATTTCCAGGAAATACTCACGAACCTGTTTGTCCCTTGTTTATCTAAACACATTCAAAAAGTCGTCAATATCTTCAATAAAAAGACCTAGTCATTGATACAACTTAGTGCATGGCAATTAAAGAAAACAATCGACAATTTTTGATAGCACATAATGTCTGTGTGCAATAAAAACTCCCGTTCTAGAAGTTTATAACTCTTACACACGAAAAAAAGAAAAAAAAATAACATCATTTTTAATAACTCCTCAAATCGTATTTTAATAGTGTCTAGTTACTCTTTTTCACCAAATCACGGAATTAGCAATTGACTTGAAGCATAACATCGATTCGCATTTACGCATTTACCAAATCTGCGTGAAAATTAATTATGATTAAAACCTTTAAGAAACTGTTGAAAGAAAAAAATCTTAGTGTAGAGGTCACCTGTACTACATATTCTTGTTCAGAACGTCAGAATGCTTCATATAACCGAGGTTAACTTTCGATGGTGGGATTTTTTGTTCAAAATCTCGGTCAGTATGTCAAATGTTTAAAACATTTTACCATATCTGATTTAACATAAATTTTGAGCAAATTTAGATAAAAAACAAGTAAAAATATAACTAAACTTTATAAAACTCTAGATGTCACATGTTTACCTTATGTTTAGAAACATTGTTGTAATCATTAAAGCTATGTCTAATTCTTGTAATAACTAGTTTATTTGTTTAAATGTAAGACAGTATTGTTTCAATATAGCTCTAGACCACATGTTCCTACCATATATGAAACTTGACCAAAAAAAAAATGTTTACATTGTTATGAAAAAATGAATGAAATACGAAAATGGTTGTAAAAAAATATAGCGTAGAATTTTCATTGTTTGTGTTAATTCAATTTAATATCTTTTTTATAAATAGACAATATAATTGTATTCGATGATATGCTGTTTGCTTGTTATGTACGTCTTTGCCATGTAATTTCCACAATGGCCCAATGCAAATATACCGAAATGCCAAAGCAACATGAACAGTCAAATGCTGGTCAGAAACTGCAAAAACTTGTTAACGTTTATGAGGCAACACAGCCAGTATTTACTTAACTTGGTCAAATGCATTAGTCCAAGTTCACCTCTAGTCAACTTGCTTTGATACATTCCCATTAAAGAAAGATGAAGTAGAATGGTAGATGGAGCGTTTGGCAGTCTATGCTGAAGTATGTATTTATATTTAAAGGTCGGAAAGTGATCACTGTTAATAGTCATCAACATGTTTGTTCATTTAAACAAAACAACCCATTAAAATTATGGACTAATCATATTATATACGCAATTTGCCCTACCTCAAAGTTGCTATCTCAACTATGACCTATTTGAATGTTATGTCTAAATATCAGACAGTATGACAGACCCGTTCAGATATTGTGAATACTGTCATTCTTCTTCAATGACCCTTAAAATGTTGTCAACATTTAAATTCCGACTCTATAAATGTACGAAGATATGTCAGCAAAGGGGGGTGTGTTATCAGGTTTTTATTATTTGGAGCATATCAATGCCCTTCTTAATCGATTAGAAAAATCCGGCTATTGCGCAAAAGTTGGTACAATTGCATAAGGGAATCCTACCATCGCAGACAACATTACACTCGTTGCTTTGGCGTTCTTTGGTCTTCAGCATATGCTTGATATCGTACAAGAGTACGCAGTCCATCACAACTTTGAAATCAATACTACAAAATCTTGTTGCTTGCCGTTCTCCACAAGACGCTTGTCAGTTCCTTAATTAGTAACATTTGCCGGACAATCGCTTAATTACGTCGAATCTTCCACTCATTAAGGGATATTAGTGAACTCTTTCTGCAAAAGATAATGACGTTGCTTTCCGATAGTTAACGCGATAACTTTTTATAAGAAAATATATTTTTCAATCGTCGAACTAGTAGTGTAATGCCTGGCCTTATACCTGACATTTGCGCTTTGGTGAACAAATACCTCTTACGAGATAGCCTAAACGATTTTATATTGCATAATATAGCACATTCGAATTCGAGCTGGAAAATCACTATCCATAAAACCGTTAAACAGATATGATTTATCTTATGGCGAAAAAGACCTTTGACAAGAATTTTCAAAAAACTCAATAAAGAAATTGAGCCATGTGCTATGTGACAGTCCTCAAATATTCGATCGGACTTGAAACTTGCCCACTTCATTGCTTGCTTGTGAACCTCTTTACTGCACTCCGGGTGTTTAATAAGCAAATGCGTGTTGTTTGACAAAACTGTTCATACACAGCAGCAGTATGTAAACGTTTTTATTGTGATCTAAACATGCTATTTGGTCAACATTTCGGATCCGACATTGAAGGTGATATATTGAAATAAATGAAACGGCTTAAAAACAGCATTACCTTGGACCCTGAACCTTCAGTGGTATGTTTTTCACTTCATTGTCTTGTTATGATTTATAACACACGTTTGAATTATATGTAGGGGAGCAAAGTGTCCACGTCGCATGTATCCAACCCCACGGAGACGGGCCTCAAAAGTAAAGCACCAAGTATTACTTCCGGTTCGAACCCCAATGGCTCCCCCGATATCGAGTTGGCTCAACCTAACAGTATTCCTCATACGGAGAGCTCCAAGCTCTAGGGTTGCGCGGGGAGTGTGGCATTCTGTGACGTTTGTGTAACACGCCCGTGCTCATCTTCGAAACTTCATTGTGCCCATATCTCTTCTGAAGAATTCCAATCTTTGATTAATTCCCATAACGAAACGATGAAAAGTGATTCTCGTAGTATACAGCATCCTGAAAATAGAAATAATAATTTGTCGAATGACCTCTGTTATGATGCTTTAGATTTAAATATTGGTTCACTCAACGTGTGTGGCCTAAAGACAAGGCTTAACTATCCAGAATTTGTTGATCTAATTAAGAATTTTAATATTTTCTGTGTCCAGGAGACTAAAATTGACAATTTTGATATCATAAGTTTGGATAATTATCACTTTTATTCTAAACCAAGGTCACAAAAGTATCTCCGGAAATCCGGGGGTCTCGGTTTCTTTGTTCACAATAGTTTAAATCATAAAGTGGAAATTATCCAATCTAATAATGAATATGTTCATTGGCTAAAGTTAAGCTTATCAAATAACGATTGTATAATAATAGGCAACATCTATGTCCCACCCGATCAGTCTAGATTTTTTAACGAAGACGAATTTTCAGAATTTCAAAATGATGTCTCTGACAAGTGTATAACATACAAAAAGATTTTCCTGACAGGAGACTGTAATGCATACACATCTAATATGCCCGATTTTGAAGATTTTGATGATTTTCTATCAAAGCACTTCAGATTAGACGAAAAAACATTAAGTTCTCTTAATATATCACGAGTTTTAACTGACCTGAATCTGCCATTGTCACGCAATTCACAATGTCGTAAAATTAACAACCATGGATATAAGTTGTTAAATATATGTAAGTCCAACAACCTTTTTTTATTAAATGGACGTCTTGGTAACGATGCCCACTCTGGATATTACACATTTCGTAATAGTTCTGTTATCGACTATAGTATTGCATCATCTCATTTACTCTGTTCGGTGAATGACTTCGAAATAATTGAAGTCGATCCACTTTTTTCGGATGGTCATAGCTTACTGTCAACAATTGTCACTATCGATATTTCCAATACACAAACAAATGTAAACATTACCTCTAGCTCGCGAAATCCAACCCGTCATCCTAAATGGCAGCAGGAAAAACACGAGGAATTTGTGTTCAACCTGAACAGTACCGACAAAGAATCTATTGATAACCGGTTGCGTAATCCCCCACGGTCAAATACGCGATTATTCCTCAATACAATTACTGAAGATATTGCTAATCTGTTCAAAGAATCGGCTTTTAAAACATTCTCTCAAAAAATAAGTAATAACACCTATCCAACAAAATATACATATAGCACGAAAAGGCCGTGGTTCGGCCTACAGTGCAAGAAGGCGCGGTCGCTATACAATAAAGCACGGAAAGCTTATAATATGAATAAATCGACTTCGAACAAAGAAAAATTACATACTGCGAGTAAGCATTATAAAGTTACAATGAATACGTATGTTGCAAAACACAAGCATTCAGCAGAATACAAACTTCGAGAACTCCATTCAAAACATCCTAAAGATTACTGGAACCACTTGAACAAGGTTACCAACGTATCTAAACATGAGTCACCCCCTATAGACGATTTTTTTCATTATTTCAAAAAAATCAATGACGTCGTTGACGCGAATGATCATATATCGGATAATAACCACCCGAGCTTCTCTAGCGCCGAAACCGATCTGTTAAATAGGCCAATAGAACATGACGAAATTAACAAAATGATACTGAAAAGTAAGAATGGTAAAACATCGTCGCAGTTTGATAATATTATCAATGAATACTTTAAAGCCTCGCGCGCCGATATGGTGCCAACCTTCTGTACACTTTTCAATATAATTCTTGAAACTGGTATTCTCCCGGATGCATGGCTAATCGGGTAAATAAAGCCAATTTTTAAAAACAAGGGTTCTCCTACCGACCCCCAAAATTATAGGCCGATTACCATTCTTAGTTGTTTAGGCAAATTATTCACGTCTATCCTTAATGAACGCATCAACACATTCCTCCATAATAATAACTTGTTAAACGAGAACCAAGCCGGATTTCGCGCAAATTATTCAACCTGCGATCATATTCTTACATTGCATTTCCTTATAAGTAAACTAAGGGCCCAGAAAAAGAAACTGTTTTGCTCATTTATTGATTTTTCTGCCGCATTTGACTCTGTCTGGCGAGCTGGCCTGTGGCATAAGCTAATGCAAACTGGCTTACAAGGTAAAATCCTCACAGTCATAAAAAATATGTATAATGATATAAAATCATGCGTTTCCATCAATGGGCATCTGTCTCCTATGTTCCCAAGCTTTTGTGGAGTTCGTCAGGGAGAAAATCTTTCTCCGATTTTATTTTCTATTTACCTAAACGATTTAGAAGAATTCCTTAAAAGAATATGTTCTAGTGTTTCTATAGAAGTAGATGCTAATGAGACAATTATGTACCTTCAGTTACTTATTCTCTTGTATGCTGATGACACTGTACTTTTTGCAGACAATGAACGTGATTTTCAAAAAAGTCTTAACTGTTTCCAAGATTACTGTTTGCAATGGAAACTAAATATTAACCTCTCAAAGACTAAAATAATTGTCTTTGGTGCCAGAAATCTGAAGAAATTTAACTTTAGCATTGCTAACCAAGCGCTAGAGATAGTCAAGGAATACAAATACCTAGGTGTATATTTCTCGTCCACCGGTAGCTTTTTATACTGCCGTAAATATTTAATAAGCCAGGCTAACAAAGCAATGTATGCTCTATTTCTTAGAATTAATAACCTAGACTTGCCTTTGGACATACAACTGAAGCTTTTTGATTCTACCATTGTCCCGATTCTAACGTACGGTTGTGAAGTCTGGGGTTTTGAAAACCTTGATCTGTTGGAGCAACTTCACTGTAATTTTTTGCGACGGATTACATATACTAGAAAAAGTACTCCACGGTACATGCTCTACTCGGAACTGGGTAGATACCCCCTTAACACCATAGTTAAAACCAGAATGATTAGTTACTGGAGTAAACTCGTTTCATCCCATGACTCGAAAATAAGTTTTTTGATATATAAAGGCATTTTACATAGTAATAATTCAGCCTGGACCAGTTACATCAAGTCAATACTTGATTCAACGGGTTATTCATACGTTTGGCATAACCAAACAAGAGTATCTGTAAAATATATCAGTAAACTTGTGAAATCTAACCTTGTAGACCAATTTCAGCAAAACTGTTTTGAACAATTTAATCTTTCGTCTAAGGGTAAAATGTATTCTCTGTTTAAGTCTGATATTAAATTTGAGGAGTACCTTAATATTTTACCCAAATCTCTACGTTTTACATTCTTGCATTTCCGCACTAGTAATCATAAATTCCCTATCGAAGTCGGTAGATGGAGACAGAATGCTGTACCACATGTCAATAGAAAGTGTACGTTTTGTAATCTAAACGATATCGGTGACGAACTGCACTATTTACTTACATGTCCATTTTTTAATCCTACCAGAAAACAATACATAAGTAGTCGTTTTTACTCAAGACCTAGTGTCTTACACTTTAGTGAAGTTTTAAATTGTATGAACCCGGATACCTTAAGGAAAACAGCAATTTTTGTTAAAATCTTAGTTAATCACTTTAAACGAATCTGATCATGTACTTTATAGTTTTTCATTTGATATCTCATAACTATATCGATTATATTGTATCCTAATTCAAATAAATGAATTTGTTTTGTTATAAAAAAATAAATAATAATAATATTTAAACTAACCACATTCCCCTTACTTACTAATTATATTTGTTTTGTATAATGATAAACACTAAACCTGTTGTGTAGCCGCCATTAACCCACATATTTATACCTGTGTTAACATATATATATTGCGTTTTCACATGCTTTTACTTAAATGTAAACTGTGATATAATAAAAGAATATTGAGTTGAGTTGAGTTGTACGACGTGCTAATCATTTTTATTTTTATAACATGGGTGCTTCAGGATGCTCTAAACTTGCCAGACTACCTTCTTGAGTTTGCAAACATCAAACAGTGGTCCTTGCTACTCGTTTAGTTCCTACAATCGGCTTAAACTGCCTAACGGCTACACATTTTATCGTAAAAATCAAATCAAACGGTTAGCTATGTCTGTAGTATGAACTCACTGAAATGACATAACTTTTATCGCTATGAGAGGATACTTGAAAAATAAAGATGTTTACAATTATTTAAAAATAGTTTCGTTTGTATTTCGTTCTTCACAATACTGGGTAACGTTACGGTTATGTATGGGTTTCCAAGGCTGTCAATACGTTTAATGGTATATATAATTGTTGCCATCAAAGTTACTTTGATAAGATATTCACTTTATGCGAGTTGCTTGGTTTGTTTGCCAGTTTTCGACCCACCAATAGTTAGCATTCTTGTACACCAGATTGATTATGCTATACGTACCACATGCATTGTATTTTGTTATGCGATAGCAGTATCACAAATGTGTTTTCTTGTCATGTTTAATCAGGCAAAACATTTAGTTTCCATGTTTTTATTATTCCAAATTTGGGAATCGAACATGCCCGAATTTCACGAGAGACCATAAGCGTAACAGGCTCAAGTACCAAAATCACATACTAAATTAATATTTTTATTTTTGAATTAATTTCCTTTAAAAGTCTTAAGATAATATAAACAAAAACCAAACTTGTGTTATTGTAAGGAATGTACGAGAAACTGTGCGCAAAGTTGGCTCAGAACGACAAAACCTTCCCTCGGCAATCGGAAATAAATATGCACACAGTCTAAACATTGGATCAACACCGAATATTGGCTCCGTATTGAATAACAATCGTTTGTGTTGATAGTTAATATTTAGAGATAGTTTCAGTTATAAATATTGAAAGCAGGAGCTAGGCATCTTTCTCTGAAAAACTCAATATCATGAAAGCTTCCCAAATTTTGACGTAAATCCTGGACATTACCTTTACGCGTGTGATTTATCGCCCCAAAAGAGTCATTCAAAAATCACAAAAGGGAAACACACACCAAACAATTGTCCAAATAAAAACATACCATATCCGATTCTGAGAAATGTGTTCCGTGGGTCGTCAAATTTTAGGTCAAACTTCTGCCGCATCTCTTCAACAATGTCATGCATGGGTGGATTATCGAGTTTTCCCTCGCGAAGCATGACATTTAATAACCACCTATTGTAGCACACGCCTTTGATCACGTGGTTTTTATCCATACAGACGAACTCGAAGACATATTTGTCTGGGTTATTCGACACTATCCAGGATCGCATTGGTGTGAAGCCGTATGGCATATCAAAGTCTGCAATCATATCAAGGTTTCTTGTCAATATACTTAATGAAGGGAATGGAAGTTTGGGCCTATGCTTTTTCATGTTTTAGATTTGTTGAATATTTCGTGTTTTCATTTGCAAATATTTTCATCAGATTAGAGTTCATGGGCTTAATTTACTTGTTCCTGCCCCTCACACAAGAAGTCGTCTATATTGCTTCTAGTAAGGCATCTCCTATTATACCGCTCTCAAAAAGGACCCCACATTTCTTCCTTCTTAGAACGAAATGGGCTCAGTATTCACAGATTCATATCAGGATCTATTTTATGCCTATCAATTTCCTTTTCCATATCCAACAGTGAAAATACAGCACGCCATTTTCTTATTCCGTATCATGCGAGAACCGTGTGTAGTCTTGGAACTACTTTCGTATTGCTAAAATAGCGTGACAAAAAAAAACCTGGTAAAATTTATCGACTTATATATAAAAAACATAAAACATAAAATTACCTAACTTTTCTAACACTCCAGAAGCATTTTAATATTAAGGTTCCTCAAATAATACATGGGGATAAGCACGAAGGTCGAAGCAGACAACACTTCCAAACTATCTAGACAGCTAGATGTTTGCCATTTCGAAGTTCATAAATTGTAGCAAGAGCAGCTTGCCAATACAATACAATTTTTTGTGTGTGTTTTGTGACATTTAATAATTGTTTTCGTATTAGCAAATTGTCAAATTTGCTAAGATATGAAATATGTTCTTCTTATTTTGCTCAATAAAGTGAATTCTGTAACTTCTGACTTCGTTTCGCTGTAGTAGCCTCCCTTGACTTCAATACACAAAAGTACGTAACACATTCATACTCGCAAGCCATTCCATATACAACAAAGTATTGACTTTTGACAGATGGCAGTAAATTTAAATTTAAAAACTTAAACGGAAAAAATAAAAAGGAATAATTAGATAGGCAGGTATTGAATAAATGGAATATAACGATAAAACGCTTTTCTGGTGACCTGCATCATGTCTCGTTCGGTGAGTAAGGGCCACGTGTTTACACACCGAACTAGACGTGATACAGGTCACCAGAAAAGCGTCCTATCATAATATCCCCTATATAACTGTCTTCACCATATCGTAATTAATTAATTATAATACACTTAAATATGTTACCAAAGTCCATGGCAGCGCGTTCCCTGCTAACGAGAGTCGTATTATGATGAATTGAGGTACAGTTGGAGCTCGGTGTTTTGCCCTGTCTAAATTGAATCCAATATATTAATATATATTATTATATTCTAAAAAAGGGCTATTCAATGGAAATCAATATTTATTTCAAGTTTTTTTCAAAATAAGATAATACAGTTTCATTATGTCGTACTGTGTGTTTTAACTCAAAACATATATCGATATGGCTTCGGAGCTTACAATAAGCTATATAATACCTTAATTTGATAATCCTTTGAGCGGTTCTAAAATAACTTTCTTTGTTCTTGATCCATTACTTGAAAATAAACTTGTACAAGGAGTCTGTAAGTACCTATATTTCCTTCCGAATTTTGTAATATTGTGACCAACGTCGATGTCGAATCCCATCTGCATGACTAACGTAGGATAATGCTTGTCGAAGCCTGCGCTGACAATCCTCCATATGGCTGAATACGTTTGGCCATTTATTTATAAAACACGCAGGTGTTTAATTCGGTGTTATACAAATAATGTATTGAGTACAGTTCAAGATCGTTTTGATGTGCGACCTCCCTCGAAACTGATACGGTTAAATTTCGGTTAAATGTTTGGGTTTAATTTTTGTCTGAAATTGTGCCTTCTGGTGTATTATATTGATTTTTCTTTCTCCGATATAGACATAAATACAGTACATACACTAGAACAACTTGAAGAGAACGTCAACCCTGTCGCCCCGCCACCGCCAGCACTGTGCTTTTGCTGTTTATACATTTTTTTAACATCATTTCTATCTTTTCTGAATGTGTTTTACCACAAATTGGTTTTTAAAATGCTCTGAAATATGTGACACTGGAAAAGTTATATCGACATCACATATCCATATTTGGCATTTCAAGAAAACAAAGCATGTATTAGTCATTCCAGAAATTTATGTTGTTTTTCATAAAATTGTTGTCTTAAATATATTTCTTTGTATATGTATGTTACAAACACACAACTTGTGCTTGAAGATGACACATATGGCACAAACTATCACATGCATGTGCAAAATGATGCCTCTTAGCTCTGTTTTAATAAATAAAAGGGCAATTTAAATGTTAAAAGGTTAGCAAAACACCCTTTCGCAAACAATAGGGGTTTCATTTTAACAAAACTCAAAATCATATTCATGCTTTGATTCAACAAAATTATGTGGAACCTTTGATGCAGACTTTTGACAATAAGTAATCGGTTAATACTTTAGGTTGTCGAGAATTGTTTCCGCTTATGTATACTCAAAGTAGAAATATTTTAAATTTTGGTCATTCAAATTGGTCTGTGCAAATTTCAAGTTAACCTCCATGACCATCAAATATTGTATATCTGAATCTTTAATGCTTACCATACTCTTCAAATACAATTAAATATACCCAAACTGCCATTAAAAACACTTATCGTATAATCTGACTTGCAGTCTTTATTTTTTTATGTTTTAAAGTGAGATTTTTTTTAACTTCCATGACCATTAACTTCCGATACTTTGTCCATCAATTTTTACCATTTATTTAAAATTCTCACGAAGCATAAACTATAATTCTAAACCGCCTGCCTTGAAGTTTGAATCTGCCATTATTTGAAGATGAGGTGAACAAAGTCAATGTTTCAAAGTGAATAAAAAGGCATCCCTTCACGTAAGTACTGCTTTTTCTTAGTGTATTTTTAAACATAAGTATGCATTGTAATAAAATATATGGATGATTATGTGATATACTGCTTATTTATTGATGCATATGCATAGGTTATGCAATTTGGCTTATAGCGTACACTAATTCGGACATAACTAGTAGTTCGGATAAAAATAACTCTTTCAGTAACGGAAGTTATTTTTGGATTCGGCAAACATTTTCTTGATGCTTATGAATAGCATAACCAATGAAATTTAAATGTCTTTAATTATTTGTTATTTAAAATGTTAAACTCATGTTATAGCATTACATTAGAATATTAAATCAACTAACCTAGCTATACTTAAGCGATGGTAACGGAAGTTAATAAATGTAACATACACAATAAAACGTTGTTCCTTTGATCATTGTTGCTTAACCATAGCAGCTTGCAAAGATTTTTACACATGTGTTGTAAAATAGAAAATATTTATTTAGTAGCTTAACCTTCTTGAATCATGAAAAATAGAGTTAATCTAAAACACTTTTGGTAACGGTAGTCTCTACGTTTTTCTCCTTTCTTCAGGATGCCGCAGTCAAGGGATTAAATCCAGCGAAGATACAGAGAAAAGATGAAAAGGAGTCGAGTGACTTCATGAAGAAGGATAGAGAACTGAATCAGAAGGTCTATGTTCCTGTAACAGGACTGTCACAAACTGAAGCCACGAAGAGAAGAGTGTGGCAATTATTGAGTGTAACTATGTTGTATGAAGTATGGTGATTAAAACATAAAATGACTTTGAAAGTGTTTATTACATGAACTCGTGTTCAAGTTTTATAAAGTATGGTGATTCAGACAGTCAATTATTTTTAAAGTGTTGATTAGATGAAGTTTTGTTTAAGGAAAAATATATTTTAAAGCTCCAATTAGTTATAGTATAATTACATTGTATGTATAAAACAATAACATGCATTTTCCAAAGAAACAAAAGCTATATTTAAGTAAAGACATCAGTTTTTTACGTAGTCAAATACATGCTCTGTATGAGCCAATGTGGATTGTCCAAAAAAAATTAAATCGTCATTTAGAAAAAACAACAACTTTTTTTTTCAAAAGATTAAAGGTCTGTGTTCTGCAAAGGAGTTTGATGAAGAAAAGTTGCATGTTAATTTATTAAACATTTAAACAGGTGGTTCTCAATTGATACATTTATGATAATTTACATATAAGCTATATGCAAACAATTACTGTTAACCCCTTCGATGCCATTTAAAGCCCTTACAGTATATTATTTGCACATTGATTACGTTCATATAATAAGCAAATCACAAGGTTTGCAAAATGATTTAACATCATGATTTACTTCATTTTGTAACTTGATATGCTATCGCAAAAAGACAACAAAGACAAAAGTTCTTAAGTCTTTAGTAAGATGAGTTTTAGCAGCTAATCAGTCATCTTTCTTTAGGAGAAACTGTGAAAAATATGGAATCAATATAAATGTATATAGTCAATATTAAACATCAAACTTATTGTATCTGTTCACCACGATCTTGTGATGTTCCAATTTGTATCGGCTTTCCTTTTCTGAGTAGTTGTTGTTTCGGCATAATTCTAGTCTTTTTCTCATCTTTTTCAAATGATTTTGCCTTTAAATTGTTGTTTCAATTGCAAAAAAGTTGTTTGTTCAAAGCTGTTTTAGAGATTTATTGAGTGGACAAAGGGAATGGACACATTATTTTAGCTCTGACAATTTTATAAGTTTATTCTAGTTTAAGAAGGAGTTATGTGGACATTTTTATATCAATTTAAAAAGGATAAAATATTCTTTTCATTGGTGGAATTATTTAGTAGTTATTTACAATAAAAAGTGCATAAATTTGGAATAAAGTGTGCATTGTGCGTATAAATTCATATACATGGATGTTATATTCTGTTAACTAAATGTACCTGGATTATAATAGTGACAGGTGGTGAACAATAGAAGGATTACAGTGTATTGTTTGACCGTCGCTTCTCACCGGTAGATAGCAGAGGTATACAAAGGAACTGCAGTGATGTTGTTATAAGCATCAGTTGACTTTGCTAGAGTGAGCGATTACATGTTTGACCATCATTTGTACATATATGTACATGAACAGTATTTCCTACCCGATCTATGGTAAACAATTTGTTCCTACCCGATCTATGGTAAACAATTTGGGCCAAAATGGGTATTGATGTATCACTGTATAGAATCCGCATTGGTTGTTTCCCACCCAGGAAAAGGCGTACCACAGTCAAAAGTAAATCCAGATATGACAGATATTGCAAAGGAACTGATATCCATTTATTGACTTTTGTATGCGGTATATTCACAATAGTGACACTTCTGTCTATGTATGGCGTCTGTCATGGAG
The DNA here is from genome assembly GCF_026914265.1 of Mya arenaria. NCBI lineage: Eukaryota > Metazoa > Mollusca > Bivalvia > Myida > Myidae > Mya > Mya arenaria. The sequence continues at coordinate 1,886,379 of NC_069132.1, forward strand.
TATGCTTGCTCGAATCATACCAGCATAACATTGTAGCATATTGCGCCCCCTGTGCTACCCAAGGCGACTACTACAACGTTCATACCCGTACTTCTTCAACGTCTAGCAGCAACAACTTGCATTATCACAATGTTGCTGTTCAGCTATTGTGGTTGTGCGGCGACGTCGAGACCAACCCTGGACCAGTTACCGACGAAGGCGAGGCGCGTATTCTTGAGGCTATTAATGGTGTCATGGCTGAGCTGCTTACAGTTAAGACAGAGATCAACAGTGTGCAGACCCATATCCAAGGAGTTGAAGATAAATGTGATCATGCATTAAATGAAATTAAAACGCTGAAAGTAGATTATGGTTGTATGAAAAATGATCTTTCCGAGATAAAGCACGACATTGATGAAATGAAACAGCATTCTGAAAATTTACAGTTAGATATTGATCAAGTGAATGAGAATACTGAGAGAAATACAGATGCTATGAATGAAGTTCAACAGAGTATCGAAATGCTTGAACGAGATGCGATCAAATCTAATATGAGGATTTTTAATTTGCCCTTGTCTGAATCAGCGTCTATTAAAGAGGTTAAATCTTCTATTATAGAAAATGTTCTAAATGCTGCTAGTCCCAATGATATTTGGATCGCTGATGATTTAAAATATGTCAAATGTATTGGCGATGTGAAAGATGGTAGACAGCCGTTAACCGTAGTTACATTTCGTTATGATGATGATAAGTATAGGATTTACAAAGGCAGAGATGAATTACGTAAGCATAATGTACGCGTTGGTGATGATTTAACAGTAAAACAACGCCATCAGTTGAAAACTCTCAAGTCTAAAGGCAAGGTTGGATATTTCTTTCGTGGTGAATTGAGAACTATGGATAGTAAAACGGACCATGCTGGCAAAACAGAACGTGCAGTTAAACAAGCAAGAAGAATGCTAGATCAACCGGCCCAATCAACGACTGGAGATTATGCCTCGGACAATACTAATGTTGAAATGGGCGAAGCTGAAAGTATAACGGACACACATATGCCACCTATTATATAAGACGGCGGCCAAGGCCAGGGCAATAGTTATTCGGATTTGAAAATAATATCCTGGAACATTGATGGTCTTAAAAGCAAGTGTTATGATGAAGATTTTATCAGTTACTTTAAAAACTTCGATATAGTATGTTTTATTGAAACGTGGATAGAAAGCGAATCTGAAATTCCAGTATTTGGAAGTGGTTTTAAATCATATTTTTGTCCAGCAATACGAAATAGTACACGTGGCCGCGCAATGGCAGGTATAATTATATATTACAGAAATGAATATCAACGTTATATCTCGAGAATATATGAAGAATGTGACTTTGCCATATTTCTTAAAGTTGACAAGACATCTGTAAGGCTGCTTGAAGATCTTATCATTTGCTTTGCATATATACCACCTATTAATTCTCCATTTTATGAAGGTAAAGATAACTCTGGTGTTGACCTACTAGAGAGCACGTTACGTGAATATGATATTCAGACTAGTGAAAGCTTCTTACTTATGGGAGATCTTAATGCGCGTACTGGGGATCGAATGGACTATTTTACTTTTGATAGGAATATACCAGAATTGCAAACAGTCGAGGATTTATTAGACGATTCACATATGTCCCCACGTGTATCAAATGATAAACATGTTAATAACTTTGGTGTAAAGCTTATTGACTTTTGTAAAGTGAATACACTCAGAATAGCAAATGGTAGACTATTTAAGGATCAGAATGTCGGAGATTTTACATTCGTTAATCATAATGGTTGCAGTGTTATAGACTATTTGCTGTATACGGATAATATAGTTAAATCTATAAATGACTTCGTGATTGAAACTCGTTCTGAATCCAGTCATTTACCTATTCGAGTACATCTTAAATGTTATACATGTAACTCAGATCATCATACAACCGCCACTTCAAATATAAAACAGAAATATGTATTCAATCAGAAGAATTGTAATGCGTTTGAAGAGAAACTGTCATATGTATTTACTGATGAACTTTATAATGAAATTGACTCTTTGCTTGAAAGCCAGTTAACTGATATAGATACGCTAGTGTCTACTGTAACTGATTTGATAAAGGAATGCAGTCAGACTTGTTTAAAGACATTTAAAAGTACACAACAGAAAAGTAGTAATTGGTTTAATAATACATGTAAAACATTAAAGTATAAGACGCAGCGGGCACTGAGAATGTTTCGTCGTGATAGAACAAATGTCAACTTATCAGCCTATTTAATAGCGAAAAACGAGTATAGGGAATATTGTAAAACTGAAAAGGACAATTTTAATAGTAATGTACTGATAAATCTTGAAAATAGCTGCTCTGATGGTCAGACATTTTGGCAAAAATTTAAACGTCTTGTTAATAAACAATCCAGAAGAGAAAATATATCTATCGATCAATGGAAAGATCATTTTGAAGGTCTCTTTCAGAGTTTGACTCTCGAAGATAGTGAATTACCATATCCAGATGATGTATATACAGGTGAATTAACGGATGCACTTTTTAATGACTCTATCACGGACGATGAAATTATAGCCGTTATTAAAGATATGAAAAAGGGTAAAAGTGGAGGTAGCGATGAATGAGTACCAGAATGTTTTATATATAGCCTGAATTACTTACTGCCTGTTTTGCGAAAATTATTCAATCGAATATTTTCTACTGGAACATACCCAAGTCAATGGCGTGAGACAATTATTATTCCATTATACAAAAAAGGTGATCCTGATGTAACTGACAATTATCGAGGCATCTCATTGTTGAATGTTATGGGCAAAATATACACTGGCATTATAAATAGGCGCCTTACATTTTTCATTAATATATTTAATAGGCTAAGTGAAAATCAATCAGGTTTCAGAGAAGGATACCGGACTGTCGACAATGCATTTATATTGCATTCTCTTGTTAATAAACAATTATCTACACTTGGTAAAAAGTTATACGTGTCCTATGTGGACTTCCAAAAAGCATTTGATGTTGTAAACAGAGTCAAGTTATTTAATGTCATGTCGACCAACGGTATACATGGAAAACTTTATTCCTCATTTCGAGCTATGTATTTGTCAGTGAAGGGGAGGGTTCGCGCAAATCATGGAACATTGTCTGAAAGTTTTAACTGCCCTCTTGGTTTGAGGCAAGGATGTATAGCGTCACCTGTTTTATTCATTCTCTTCATAAATGAATTTATCAAGCTTATTGAACCTCCGGCATTTAATGGTATACAGCTATTTCCAGACACTACCCAGATAAACTCTGTGTTCTTTGCAGATGACTTGGCTTTGCTTGCTGACACTCCGTGTGGTCTACAACGCCTTTTAAATGCACTAAGTGAATTTTGTTATCAGTTTGGTTTAAATGTCAATATTAAGAAAACTAAAATTATGGTTTTTAAGAATGGAGGTACCTTGTCTAAATTTGAGAAGTGGAACTATAGAGGGACGTTATTAGATGTTGTAAATGATTTTACATATGTCGGGGTACTACTTACAAGACAATTATCTTTAAATAGGATGGCGTCAGATCAAGCTTTAAAATCAAAACGAGTTTTGCTAACTGTTTTATCTAGACTATATGACTATGGACAAATGAATAAATCTACATTTTTCAAAATATTTGATACTAAAGTTGTCCCAATCTTGTTATATGGTGCAGAAATTTGGGGTGCAGAAAGGATGGTACCAACAGAACAAGTACAACTATATGCCTGCAAACGTTATATGTGCATACCAAAACATACGATGAACTTTCCGGTGCTTGGTGATTGTGGACGTTTTCCCATGTTTATTATCGCTATAAAGCGTGTTTTGAAATATTGGATGAGAATAATTAAACTTCCTAATTATAGATTTGTTAGGAAAGCATATGATTTATTATATTTGCAAGACCAAATTGGCAACAGAAATTGGGTAACCAATGTAAGGAACATTTTATGTCAAAATGGTTATAACTATGTGTGGTTAGAGCAAAATGTGAACAATGAAAAACTGTTTATATCACGTATTATACAAACATTGAAAGACCAGTACTTGCAGGAATGGCGTTCTGCAGTTATTGACAGTCCTAAGTTAACTTATTACTCTTTGTTCAAAGATAATTTGTGTCATGAAAATTATTTAGACATTGTAAAAATAAGAAAATTTAGAAATGCGATGGCATGTTTCCGTTGTTCTTCTCATGACTTAGAAATCGAAAGGGGTAGATATATAAGCACCCCAAGGGACAGACGCATATGCAAACTCTGCAATATAGAACCAGAAACTGAGTACCATTTTATGTTTAAGTGCCAACACTACAATGATTTAAGGTTGAAATACCTGCCTAGTAAATATTATACTGATCCCACTGTTAACAAATTTACTGTACTGATGTCTTCAAGAAATGAACAAATTGTATTAAATGTATCTATGTTCATATTTTATGCTATGAAATATAGGAAGTTGTATTTAACAGATAATAATTAAATGCATAATGTTATATATGTGCCTTTATGTATACTTTTGTTGTGTATTAGAAAAAATGTTTTCTTAACAGTTGGAAATATACATGGTATATCACGAGCATTACAGTAGTAGTACTCTATATGTTGAAGCATTTTAGTCATGTATTTAGTTTCCCTCATTTCATGTATTATTAATGGCATTATTTTAGATTCATAATTGTGACCATAGTTTGAAAATTACCATACTATTTTAGTATCTAGTACTATCTACCATCAGATTGTCTTGAATTTAATACCTAATATTATAATATTTCGACTCAGAGATCCACATAGTAATGCTACAAAGGTCATAAATATGATTTGATGCAATATAATACACTTTTTATGTTGAAGTAAGCCGAATGTTTTATATATTAATATATATATATATATATATATATATATATATATATATATATATATATATATATATGTCTTAAATATATATTGTTTCCTATTGACAATCTATTTTTTCGTTTCGAATAGGCTGTCGGGTAAAGGATATTATTCCATGCAGTAATGGTGTCTTACCGTTAGGTTATGTTGTCATAGTTGTTCTGTTAATCAGTTCAAATATCAAATAAGTCTATCTGTGTGTGTTCTAGTAAAATAACAATAAGACAAGATAAGTCTTGTTTTCAACAATACCATTTACAAATTTTCATATTTATAATCATGGAAAATCAATATGTGTATATGTCTGTAAATTTACTTAAACATCATTAAACAACCTAATTACAATTGTTATTATATTTGCGTTACAATGTCATGCATTAGTGTCCGTTCTTTAATGTAAAAATCTTTTGTTTTTGTTTTAACAATTCCTCTTCACCATATCTATATAATTGCATTAAATTGAATGTTGTTTTATATTGTTGAATGTATATTGTATGTATATCCAGACAAACAATTTGAGCATATTATACTAGTATTAAAATACAAACACCTTAGTTGTACAACTAAAATCTCTTAAGTATTGGTAAATGTATTATAATTATATTCCTGGCATCTAAATACGTAATTAACAGATATATAATAATTAATTATTGATAAGACTTGGTTGATTCACATAGTCAATTCTAATAACTTTTATTTGACAGTTCTAACATTATTTATTTATTTTTGAACCATGTTTATTATCAACTATTATTTGCTTGCATGTAATATTTATGTAAAGCTGTATCTTAGAAGTTTGAATATTAACATTGTCATAACCCTTTTCCACTCATTGTGTACATATATGTATCTGTATAATATGTTGTCTTGGGCCGGAGGCCTTTATCAATTAAATAAATTGAATTGTTAAACCATGTTAACTTATATGAAGTTAATATAATGTAAAATTTACTTTACATTGGCATATGCTAATCAAACTCAAACATCAAATAAGCTGTTGTTTAGTTGTACACTGTGAGTTGTTTGTGTTGTTTCTGTCACAAAACCGTTAATAAATTGTTGCCGAGTCAGTCAATCTACTATTCATTCATTTCAACAGTTACGCAATAGCTAAAGCTGTGTGCTGGGTAGTTTTGTCTGTGTACATGTTTGTATATGACTACTTATAAATATAAAACAGCAAAACAAGTTTTATTTTTTGTAAAGCCAGTTTAAAATGTAAATTAATCATCTGAACATCCGTTACATTGAAACTGCATCGGTTATCTTTGAACATTTTGTTTGGCCGACATAATAAGAAGACATAACTTTGAAACTAGTTACCTGAGAACACGTATAATGCAAAATTATTATTACGGGTGATTTTTGAAAACATCAATGTCACTTCATTTTTTCAATCTTAAAATCATAACAACAGCATAAATTTCTGGAATTACTGGTATATGAACAGCCATCGTATTACTCCCGGTCCTTCAAAATTATGCTAAGTGGATGACATTACTCTCGCGTTGAACTGGCTGCAACCATTCGGCGCGAATTCCGGTTTACAAAGAGCAGGGTTCACAAGCGCTTTCCTTCAAGTATACTGTTGGCCGACCCTGGCGCCCATTGATGAATACATCACTAAACAGATAACAATGCACTTTTTCCATGAGGTGCTCATTTTTCTAACTGTTAACGTTTTATATTGTGTTGAATGACGTTAGAAATGTAAAAAACAAGGAACGAGTAAAATAAGTGAATTTATTTCATGAGTTCAATACGAAACACGCACACAAAAAAACAATTTTGAGTTCGAGAAGTCCTGAAATAATATTAAAATGTTGCATATCAATGTTAATTAATACTGCATTTTTTTAACGACTAAGCTATTTATACGCTGTATTTTAATCGATTGGTTACTCGTATAACATAAGTTATGCACCAATTATCAGAATGCAGGTGGACTTCATGTATATATATGCAAAATGAAAATAGAGAGCAGTCTATGAATGGTTGTTTAAATTGTTCAACACGTCATTATGAATTATTAAATACGCAAATCCAAAGCGATTTGACATTGTCATTGTTCTATTTTATATTCAATGGAAATAAATGTCAACAATGCAGTTTTATCGCAAAGGAAATGCCCGTCATAATGGCAGCAAATTTTAATTCCTCACATGAATCCCATTATGTTCATGTTGGCTGTTATCAAATTTAAATTGTGTGTTATATTTCCTAAATTTCTTCCTTGACATACATAAAAAAATAATTTTAGTTGATCAATTTATCTTCGACAGTATACACACTTCGATTTTTCAATCTGTTCAGATAAACTTTTCTTGCCTATCTGACGTGTATTTTCGGTCATGTGACCGGTGCTGGAAAAACTCGTCTGACACCTCCATGTAAGATGAGTCACGCGCAACAACGCGCCACTTTTTATTTCTTTCATTGTACGGTTTATGAAAAGTATATTATGCAATTTCAATAAAGCGCAATCAAAAAGATAAGTATGCAATACTTTTAATTAAAATTGAAAATAAATAATCGTAAAAGCGCGATTTTTAGAGGAATTATTTGACGTCAACAGCAATTTAAAAATACTGCTCTTTATGACGTCAGTACACAACGTCAAACGGTCACTTTTTCCACCAATTCGTAATATTAGGTAAGCAAAAAAAATATTAATCTTGTGTTTCAGGTACGAATAGAAAAATCCGACCCTCGGGGCACGCTGGGTGACCGGTAACTCGACAAATCTCGTTATCGGCTTACGCGCGTGCCCTCGGGTCGGATTTTTTCTATTTGTAACGGAAACACAGCATAGTTACTATTAATATTCGTCATAATTTTCAAAATATTGTGACATCTGAGCTTGTGTCGTCAAGTTCTCTCCTTTCAAATCTCTTATTTAAATCAACAAGAACTCAAAAGCATTGCTGCAACACTTAACGCTTTACCTCTTCCGGCATGCATAGTCCGCCATGTAATTCATTTAAGGAATGAATTGCGGGGTTGATGTCATTATTATAATAACTTAACACTTTCTAAAATGTTGATTTATATTTTACGGGACCAGCTGACAAAATACAAACAATAACAAGATCAATAGTTTTCGTGTATATTGTTATGCGATGAATTGAGATCCGAACATATCCGAAGATGTTGCGTTTATCGACTGATGAACGCAATTGCCGAATTGCAGTTCATTTAAGGAATGGAAGTTGAGGTGTAAATATTACAATGTAAAGTCTTGTACGTAAAGTTGTTTAATGGTGGAATCACGCCGTGTTATGGAAACATGATCAGAAATAATAATCTAACTTAGATATTGATAACGTTTTTTAAAACAAATAAATGACTTCATATTATATTTTTTATTTTATAAACCTGGTTTTCTCCATTCTGTCGCCCTACTTCACACACTTAGCTAACGACTAAATGTGTGTTTGGTGATGATTTTAGTCGGTGGCTAAATGAGTAATTAAACGATAAACGATAAAACCATTAATCAGAATCATTTCGGCGCTTTCATTGGCGAAGACATAGTCATAGTTACTAAACATACGTACTTGTATATGTTTCTAAATTTGCATTGGAGGTTTACCATGATCTCTTTGTTTGTTCTCTCACCATGCCATTGCAATCATTGCTTTGGTCAACGTATGTCATTTTCATCAATACGATAAACTAAACACGCCACTAACATTACTGGGATTAAGTTCGCATGTGATATATTTTGGAGAAAATCCAAAACGAATTATAGCTTTAATATGCTCGACATACCAAACCAAGGAATTAAAATTCGAACTATCGTTCAAACAACTACACACGTTTGACTGAGTGGTGTGATTTAACTATTTGCAACTGTAGCAGCAGTAAATATGTTAAATACAAAGATACACATTTTTACTTAATTTCACAAGAACATCAGTTTGAAAGCTTCTTTAATGTTACGATTTGTGAATAATGTTTTAACACGTGGCTTCAACGGGGTTCTCACTTGGGTCACCACAACATAATTATGTTGAACGATGCAACGCTGTGTGCACCGTTAAAAAGTATTTCTATTAATATGATCATTAATTTAAACGTTTGCATAGAACACATTGCGTTTAACAATATATTTACTTCAAATATTACATAATTGCATTCGATAACGTAAAAATAAAAAAAATGTTGTCAACAACGTGAAATTATATGTATTGTAACGTGTGTGGAGTGTACCTAGCGGCTGTACACTATTTTATCAAACTTACGGCAGAACCCTTAAATAAATGACAAAAGATGAAACTATATAATAATTTTCCTCAAGGTTACTTAACCTTTTGATTGTGTACGAATGATTTTGATTAAGCTCCAAATAAATAATCACAAAGATTTAAAGAAGAAGTTTTGTATAAGAAATTTTCCTTTTGGAAAAATGCCTATGATCAACTTATTAAAATGAATTACCTCTTTAAATCTACTGCTTTGCCGATGATCTCGGTGAATTATCAGAAAGCTGGGCTTTCTTGGATAAAACACTGAGTTGTAACTTGCAAAATTAAAATGCTTATAAATTATGAAATATTATTTTAAGTATATACATAAAATACATTCACTTTCTTTGCGTCTGCAAGCTATAAATATGCTCCAACTATATCAAACAGGAAAGCAGAGCTTTCTCTGAAAGTTTGTTGAAGTTCCAACCTACTATGCCTCACGGGATAGCTGAGCTTTCCAGCAAGAGCATAGAAGTGTAGACATTAAATTAGCTATCGTATCTTAAATAAATATACTATCGGGAACTATGTATTCATATTCTGGATAATGCATCCAATCATATTCAGTGAAATATTCCAGTATGTATATGCGTTTTATAAATTACTGACTCCGTATGATTAGAACGAAATTATCAATACTTGTAAAGATATGAAAGAGGCATTCGTTATTCGTAACTCAATAATATATTACAGTATACAACTAAATGATAAAAAAATCCCTTTGAATTATAAAAATACTTTATTTATATCGTATGCTTAGACACTGGACAAGTATTTTATCACATGAATACCCTTGTTTTCCGTGTAATATACCCATTACGAATATTTTTATCTTACACATGTGTAAGATAACTTATCAGACATTTCTATTGGCTAGACTACACGCAACCTAGATATCCCTCCGCATTGTTTGTAAACAAAATGGTTTAAATACCAACAAATACTTACCTCAATAATGAGCTGTAAGACTTTCGGGAGACAAATGGCTAACGAATCATAGTGCCAGAAAGCATCTTGTACAAAAACTTTCTGATAACAATGTTCCGCCAACCAGATAATGAAGATCATTAGTTACAGAAATATCCAGTCAGTCAACAAATACAGCCACATTAGTGACAAACACCACAAGAACATTTCAAACATTTCCATCTTGTCCAACACAAGCAATATGCAATCAATGCCATTTGCTTGCCAGTTTAATCAGCTGTCGGTTACCGAAAACACAAATACGAATTCCGAAGCACAGACATCTCCTTACACATCCCATGGCGGCTAGAACATCATGTTCTCTGGAAACATTCTTGGTGGAACTTTTTCAACATCAACATCCATGCAGTACAGAGTAAGGCTTCGCCGTAATCATCTGCATGTTGTGAAACTCCATGTACACTAAGAAAACGCTGCAAAATCATCGTAGAAAGCGACAGCGAATAACTTTTAAATCCGTGCACACAGTAAAACTTGACAGACCGATGTAGGTCACATAAACCGCGTAAATGCATGTACTCTGAGTGTGACGTCATTAAATTGTGTACTTATTGGGTTTCTTTGGTTAAAATCGTTCGTTATTCATGCTGTTGAATATTTTACTACACATTTTTATAGTTGTGACTTGTTAAGCGCTTTATCAGAATTAAAACTTGATAACTGCTAGTTACTTCTGTCATTTTAATTTGGAACTATTTATATGGCGCATCGTTGACATTCTACTCTGAGTACTTTGGCTGTCAGACAATCGGTTCAGAAAGTGGAACTAAATTGGTAATAAAAACACCGTTTTAAGCATGTGATAAAAAAGATTTGACACTCGTTGTCATTTAATACAAGAATTTTATTAAACTCGTCCATGAAAGTTGTTAGTAAGCTCGCCAGAGGCTCGCTTACTAACAAATTTCATAAACTCGTTTAATAAAATCTTGTATTAAATGACAACTCGTGTCAGATCCTATATATTTACATGCATCATATAATTTATGTATGTACACGATGAAATGTTGTGTAAGTCTTAAATAAACTGCCTGTTCTGTTTTGTTCTTTTCTGTTCAAAAGTTTCTCCGGAAGTTGTTAGAGTCGCCAACAAAACATATATAAGGAAGGAAATATGAAAACAATAAGGATATGTAACATGAGGAGTGTCTATAGTAAATAAGTTAAGCGATACTTAAGCTCGTTAAACTACGTTAAATGTAATGACTATCTGGAAAGGAATGAATAGTATCTGTTATTTTGCACCTTTATACTTATCCTGATTAGTAAAACTGAATCCACAATTTAAATGCTCGTTAAACAAAGAAGTGACGAAGAATGTTTTTCTAAATATCTAAACTCACAAGAAAATGTTGGAATTTAAAAGTGTTCTTCTATTAATGGTGATATTCCACTTAGTCGCTGAAGTACATTGTAATTGTTCTGAAAAGGACACTTGTTCATCATGTGCGCGGACGAAATCTTGGGTTCCCTTCTTGGACGTCACATCAAGATGGTGTCCCCTTGACAGACGCTCTCATTTCTTTGGGTCCGCTGAGAACCCTTGTACGACTGAAATGAATATTGATGAGCAATCGCAATGCCCAGTCGATGATGGATTTCGCAGTGATTTCAATTCATCTGAAGTGTATACCAACGCTTTCCTGGCTTCCGTTGCCTACGCCGAACCTGAATACGTTCAGAAATGTCTACATCATAGCCTTCCAGACCATGATTTCGAAATGTATGAGGCAATCGGACGAAAATGCGATGGTGTATTTGATTACAAGGAGTGTTTTGCATACACGGCTGTTTCTCACAAAAGGAAACTCATTATTGTCTCGTTTCGAGGAACGGCCGCATATAAGCAACTCGCAGAGGAGATTTTCAGATCAGTTTTCTCCGAACCCTTTAAACAATATGGATATGTTGACTCTTATTTCAAGTATGCTTTCGAAAGGCTGTATCCGTGCATTAAGAAGAGTGTTCAAACTCTTGTAACCAAGCATTCAAACTATGACGTTTTTGTAACCGGTCACTCTCTTGGAGGTGCAATTGCCTCTCTTGCAGCGATTTCTTTGAGAGAAGGAGATCTAGTAACAGACGACAAAATATCGCTCTATACGTTTGGTATGCCTCGAGCTGGTAGCCGCGAGTATGCCTTCAATTTTGACAAGAAAGTCAGAAAGAGCTGGAGAATTGTCCACTACCGAGACATGGTCAGTTTTCTTCCACCGAGACTTGGAATTATAAAGAAGAGGATCCCCTACCATCACCATGGTGAAGTGTATTATCCTCTTGCAGAAATGAAAAGAAATTCATGCTATGTTATTTGCCATGGCAACGAAGACGACCCAAACTGTAGCCGAGCTAATATGCCTTATACAGAGGATTTCATTTTTACCATGGTCGGCTGCGTGCTAAATCCATTAACATGCGCATTAGCATTAGAAAAACAAGTGTACGACCTGTATATGGGTAGTTTTGTTTATCACACGCATTACTTTGGTATCAACATGGGTAGCTATTGTAAAACAGAACTCCGATACCATAGAGCATTCGAAGAATCCCAGTTTCCAAGTGACTATTGTCAGACTATCTCACTGACAGACACCCAGAAAGTAGCCGGAACAGGTACGATTATTTCGCTTATACATCGATTGCCATATTATTTAACGTGGTCTACTGTTTCTTAATCATTGTTCATCTTATTATGAAGATAGTACATTGTTCCAATTAATTACACATGCATTTGATTGAGTGAATTGGTGACGAAGTCCTGTTTATAAGGTATTTTTGTAAGTACTATTAAACTTTAAATCAATTTGATTACATCCGTGTATTACCCTTTAAACCAATGCTTGATGCTCATATTACATTAGTGAGTTATTACGTCATTGTATATTCCAATATTGCGCTCTGAATGAATTGGCGCGATGCATTTTGACCAATGGCATTCGATCTCTAGTTAGCTTTCCATGAAACCTATGCCTTGAATTGCAGCTATTGCCACTGTAAAGGAAAGTGAGTGTGACTTTGAAAAGGACTTTTGCGGATGGACCCGGGGCACTGGAAGTATGTTCAACTTTAAACGGACACAGGGGGCCACATATGAGGGCGGCAAGACGGGACCTTCTTGTGACAGGAAAGGCTCTAATAAAGGTATACATAGTAAGATCTATTTTTAGAGGTTAATACACGGCGTAACCGGGCTGTTGAGTGAAAATTGACCCGAGTGACTCCTAATGGCCCGAGACATAGTCGATGGACATTATGAGCACGAGGGTCAATTATCACTCAACGGCCCGGCGACGTTGAGTATTAAACTCTTTAATACATATGTTGTTGTTGTTTTTCCGTAAGTTTGAAGTCTTCTTTTTAAAGTTTTCCTGCAATCCAGCTGTGTATTCTTATTTCCTTTTGGCTTGACTACGATGTGTAAACTCACCCTCAAATTAAATTTAGTTTTTGAGAGTAAGCCAAAAAGGAAAACAGCATTTTGCTGTCATTTCATGTTCCCTTCAATTTTAATTGTTCACCTTGAAAATTCCTGTCGTTTCATGTCTTGAATGCCACGATTCATGTAGCAAGAACGACCGATTGTACTTAAATAAACTTATACCTGGTATTATTGATTCAACATACATGTACAGTGGTTGTTTTTCAAGTAAATTCAATTTTGCCGCTTCCCTTGTTTTGTTTTTAGAATGTCATCGCTAAATAAACAAAACGCCGCCCTAATAGTCCACACTTGTTATGAAACACTAGCATAGTTTCCTTACTGCGCTCGCGTTTGCCTCCCTTTAGGATTTTAATAATTAATCTGTTCAAGCAGATCAATAGTTTTTGGTTAATTTAGTTAAGAAATTATTATACAGTCGCAAAATTTGATTTTAATACAACAATTTAATTCACGTGCGTAAGTTCTACGGGCCGCAAAATGATAATCGATAATCGGCCCGGGCCGCAAAATTGATAATTGATGAGTCATGCAAATAATCGCGGTATCCCTGTACAAGTGTGTTACTATATATAGTAACATATGTATTAAATTCTGATTTAAGGACATGAAAGCTAGAAATATAGTTCACGTAAGACGTGATAAGTTTTGATCTGTTTCGCGTTGTCTTAAAAAAGTTATTTAAGAAGCATGTTTTACAGGGTAAGGAATCACAAAATTCCGTCATGTTAAAATATTGGCCAAGGATTGCATCATTAAAATACAAGCAAATCTTAAATATTTAACACGTGTAGAAGCAGAAAATACCATAGTCTTTTATAGGCTAAGACATATTTTCATATATTTTCTGTCAAAAAAGTTATTTAGAAATTTAAGTCACTTACTTGGTTGTTAACATCAGTTGTGACCCGTGGAGACCAATGTGAGAACCCCTTTGAGACACGTGATTCCTAACAATAAATGCAAAAATGTGAACAATGAAAAGTTAAGTGCCCTCACGGTCTACCGCTATAGGTTTACTCTCCGTCCGCCATGAACATGCATTATGCATGCTAGTTGAATAAATTTCGTATTTGCTTAGATGATAATAAGGATATTATACACGACAATTTATTTGTGTGTATGGCAACACATTTTTTGAAAAATACCACATTCTAACGTGATTTTGTCATAAATAGGTTCATTAAACTTGGTATGTATATAAATTACAATGAAAATATTATGCATGTCATATTGTAATTTTGTTTCGACAAGATATTGTATATGCTATGGCTATGAATAAGTGGAAAGTGATATTGGCATAACACATGAAACTCGTAGGTAGAGTGAAATAAGATAATGCTCATTTTTAAAAAAAAATATCTATGCTTTGTTCATAAAACGTGATATGTGGATAAACGGTTTTCGTTACATAAAATACTTTGACCTTGGACAATACATAAATGCAATTTTATGCAAACATAAAATTATTTATGGCGTTGAACATTTTTTTAGCTTTAATACGGTACGTCCGTGACACGGGATTTAGACAATATCACGGGAATTAGCTATACGCTCAATTTATCCCAGGAGCCAATCAACTCCCCTTTCCTTGTCACGTGTCGCTACAGGCCAATCAGAAGGCGTTAGCCATTTTTCTCTAATTTTTCTGCCGTATGCAAAGCGCTCCCCACTCTCTGGAATTTATCATACCACCTCCACACCTCCTTCACTTAATTTTCATTATAAGCATTTTTGTATCTTCCATGGTCCATCCTGATTCTCAATGTATCTGTTTCTATCACTTCATGGCTTTGTACCTTAGGAAATACCATTACTTCCATGTCCCGTTTTGTATTTTACTTTTGCGTTATTACTGTTTACTGTGTACCCCCGATTTTGTTAATTTTGTGATTTTATGTTGTTTTTCGTACTTTTATGATTTTCTTTCTGACCTCTTTGTTAAATAATTTGTGCATCAATTCAATCGGATTTGTCCACCCACATATGTTTTTTCGGAAAACTTTTCTAAAATACCTTCTTAGTAACTTAACAACATTTATGGCATTTTAAAAAATATCCGTTTTTCATTCAACCGGTGTTTGTTTTCCTTCAATCCATACTAGTTCCCTGTACATAAGTAACTTTGACCTTAGATAATCCATAAAAAGAAGCATGCCAGCTAGTTTTCTGAATTTTAGTATGTGGTTAGAGGGCAATTATGCACGCCATTTATGTCTTTGCCAGACAAAAATAAAATGTAGCTAGCGCAACGAAAATAATTGATATACCTCACTAAGTAAATAAGTATAATGTCTCATGTGAAAAGGAATCATGATAGCTTTGTTAACGTGTATAAAATAGTATACGATATATATGAATGATACCGGAGTACCCAGATAAAATCCACTTGTCCGGCTTAGTGACAATAAACCAAACTCACATGCGCCCAGGCCGATAATCGAGCCCGGGTCGCCTAGGCGAGAAGCGAGTGCACTAACCACTGCGACATTCAGATTATTAGACGCGGCCTGGCCGTCTATATGGATACATGTTTGCAATTGTCAATGGGGAAGTGTATACGGATAAATTTTAGTCACGAAAAAAAGAAGATTTGTTAATGTTATCAACTCTTATTCAACTTTACTTAAAATTTGTCGTCAATAACCGTTTTGATGCGTGTAAAACTTCCAAAACGTCATATAAAACGAATAAGCCTAATGTTAAAAACAGGAAATTAAAAAAAGTTATTCTCTGCGTTTTTGTATTGACTGGTCGCCGGTCATACGAGTTCGTTTTTTAGAAATTTACTTTCTGTGAAAATATGTATATATACGCTGTGGTAGTAAATAAGCATGTGAGAATTTACGGACATATTGTGAATAATAGTTTAAATTATGCATTTGATAACAAATATAAGTGCCTTAAATTTTAAATTTAAGTGATATAAAATGGAAGTACAAAGCTTAATTCACACGATTATACTAACAAATATAAGTCGGAATAACGAAATTTACACAATTTAAATTTAACTGATTTAAAATGAAAGTTCAAAGCGTAATTCACACGATTTAAAACAAACATTAATGAATAAAAGTAGGTTAAAAGGATCATTAATGATATCTCGGCCAAATTGACCCGACACCAATAATTTATCGGTGATTATGCAAGGTACCTGTCTAAATAATGTATGCATGCCGGAGACGACCGAGTAACTACGATCTAGAAAGTTGATTAAACCGTCATAGTTCGGCTATGTCCGTGTTTATTTGGAATGTTAACAATTGTATATATTGTCACATGACTTTATTGAGCCAATTTGGTATCGATATTTTTCACGTGACACAACGATTCAGCATCGTCCTCCATCTTTTTGCAGGGAAAGAAAACGCGAAAACTCACTATGGTAAGAGGTGTTTTAGGACATTTTCATCAAGGGCAAACTTTGTTTTCTCCATACAATGACATGCAATGTATCGCTATGGCTCTGATTGCATTATTGGCTTTTTTTAGTTACAAACACAACCACATGTCCTCATAAACGGCTGTCGATGTAGACTGTATACTGAATGAGGAAAATGCTTTTATTCTACCATAGTCGAAAGTTTAAACGAGGCTCGATATTTATCGCATAATGATTTGCCAACATCGGTTAGGTTTAGAAATGATTTATTTTGTCCGCAATAAATGCTTGATGTTTACTATAGTAACGTAAGCGGTGATAATGACGTCCATTTGGGTCAATCCCCATTCAGCTGCGTCTTTGATGCCTAACATCAACATTCGTCTTGTTTTAACTGGCATGAAACGGATGAGGTAATGACAAGGCATAAAATTGGTAGTGGACCAATGCATCGCATTGTTTCCAATACTGCTTGGTTTCTACAAGTTGACAAGTTATCAAACTTATCTTAAAAAAACACGACTACATGTTGGTGACACGTTAGCAGTGTGTAAAGATTGCAACTGTTACCTAAATATTCAGACAGTGTTTAACCTAAATACATTATCTGTTTGAAATAGGTTTCTTCATCTTTGCTTCCGGGAACGACGACCAAGTAGCCAAACTGCGGTCCCCAAACTTCCCTACCGGAGAGTATTGTCTGAGGTTCTTCTACCATATGTACGGCAATGACATGGTCAAGCTCACACTGTGGCTGATGATGGACGGAATTAAGAGTAAAAACGTGTGGACCAAGTCTGGGGACCAAGGAAAAAAATGGATAAAGAAAGAGGCATTTATCAAAAACCAAGAAAATATCAATGGAACACTCAATGTAAGTCGTTTCCTTTTTTCTTTTATGTTTGAAACTGTTCAAAATATGCAACGTATGTAATTTAAGTTTGATGCCTTCAAAGGAGTATCCAAACATTGAGACCACACTATATTTCATCTGTTATGAAAACTGAGATAAAGCTCTTCGCATAACGGTTAAGCTCAATTATAGACCATTGTTATACCAAATCACATATCAATAACTAACACCATAAGCGTCAATCATTTCCTCTACACTAGACAAGAAATTGTACTTCTAACACTACACTAGACAGAGAGATAATGTGAAAACACTGTGCCTCTACAACGAGATTAGATATAGCGATGGAGAACAGAAATTAAAATTCTACCACTATACTAGACATAGCGATGGTGAAGAGGAAGTGTGCCTCTACCACTACACTAGATATGGCGATGGTGAAGAGGAAGTGTGCCTCTACCACTACACTATATATCGCGATGGTGAAGAGGAAGTGTGCCTCTACTACTACACTAGATATAGCGATGATGAAGAGGAAGTGTGCCTCTACCACTACACTAGATATAAAAATGGTGAACAGAAAACCCGTGCCTCTGTGACTTCACTAGATA
Source organism: Mya arenaria (assembly GCF_026914265.1). NCBI lineage: Eukaryota > Metazoa > Mollusca > Bivalvia > Myida > Myidae > Mya > Mya arenaria. The sequence continues at coordinate 1,904,816 of NC_069132.1, forward strand.
TAGCAATAGTGAACAGAAACCGTGTCTCTGTGACTTCTCTAGATATAGCGACGGTGAACAGAAACCGTGCCCCTGCGACTATACTAGATATAGCGATGGTGAACAGAACCCATGCCTCTGTGACTGCACTAGATATAGCGATGGTGAACAGAACCCATGCCTCTGTGACTGCACTAGATATAGCGATGGTGAACAGAACCCATGCCTCTGTGACTGCACTAGATATAGCGATGGTGAACAGAACCCATGCCTCTGTGACTGCACTAGATATAGCGATGGTGAAGAGGAAGTGTGCCTCTACCACTACACTACATATAGCGATGGTGAATAAAAACCATGCCTCTGTGACTTCACTAGATATAGCGATTGTGAAATTAAACCGTGCCTTTGTGACTTCATTAGATATATCAATGGTGAACAGAAACCGTGCCTCTGTGACTTCACTAGATATAGCGATGGTGAACAGAAAACATGCCTCTGTGACTTCACTAGATTTAGCGATGGTGACTAGAAACCGTGCCTCTGTGACTTCACTAGATATAGCGATGGTGAACAGAAACCGTGCCTCTGTGACTTCACTAGATATAGCAATGGTGAAGAGACACCGAAATCGTGCCTCTGTGACTTCACTAGATATAGCGATGGTGAACAGAAACTGTGCCTCTACCACTAGACTAGATATAGCGATGGTGAACAGAAACCGTGCCTCTGCGACTTCACTAGATATAGCGCTGATGAAAAGAAATATTGCCTGTAGCAAAATGGGATTCATGATAAACTAAAGGACTAATATTTTTACAAATATTTACTTCAGTAGCGTATATAATGTTCATGGAAGGCATATAATTTGTACCAATTTCATGTTTTAATTGTTGTTGTTTTTATTTATTTGTATGTTTAGCCAAATTGTGTGTTTATTTCAATAAGGTCATTTAATATGCAAAAGAAGTTGAGTACAACATAAATTATTTAGTTATTACTCAAGAAAATATCTTGCTCTGATATAACTTTTATTAAGTGTTGGTAAATATATTATATCAACGTAATTCGTGAGTGAATTGTATAGTGGCAATTAAGTGGTAAAACGAATCTAATTAGTACTTGACTAATTTTTGTGATACTTGGGCCAGAATACTAAAAAAAATGTATTTTTTATGCGTATGTATCTTTTGTAGTTCGAGTTTGAAGCTACGATAGGGAAAGGTTTCGCCAGTGATATAGCCTTGGATGACATAAGTGTAAAACCTGGAAAATGTTAGAACAGATGAACAGTACTGTCGGACCTAGAGACCGTACTGGAGACATTTGCTACAGTTGTATTTATTGTATGCTTTCCGTTGATATCAATGTGCCCCGGTGGTTTGACATTAACTGCACATCGACAATAATTATTGAAAGTGTTTTAAATACTAGTACTCACAGTTGTTATTGTCCGCAATGGGGTAACTAAATAGGCACGAGTTAACTTTATAGAGTTACCCCACCGGAATTTCATTTATTGTTTCCTGCTAATCCAACGTATATTTCAAATTAGAACTTGCAAGCAACTAAGTTATATCGTGTATCACTTTGTCTCATCAGCTTCCAACCTTTAAGCATGCGGAATTTCACATACCACTGGGGGTGTATATCACATACCCCCACCCCCAGCTACTGACAGTGTAACGAATATATCTCAGTGAGTACTTTTAATAATAAGATTATATTAAGACATAATGCATTTGTTATGAAAATATTCAGTGACGCTTAAATATTGTCTCAAAATTATTTTTGTGATATTTGGGCCAGAATACTTAAAAAACGTATTGTTTATGCGTATGTATCTTTTATAGTTCGAGTTTGAAGCTAAGATAGGGCACGAGTTAACTTTATAGATTTAACCCACCCGGACACATTTACTGTTTCCTGCTATTGAAACCTTTAAAGCTTCCAACCTTTAAACATGAGGAATTTCACATACCACTGGGGGTGAATATCACATACCCCCCTCCCCCTCCCCCAGCTTCTAACAGTGTAATGAATATATTTCAGTGAGTAATTTTAATAATAAGATTATAAGATATAATGTATTTGTTATGAAAATATTCAGTGACGCTTAAATATTGTCTAAAAATTATATTTTAAGAAATATAGATTTTAAGAAAAGTTTATGTATTCAAGTTTATTTGGAACAAATACAATAACAATGTAAAAATAGTAATACAATTGTTTAACAGCATATATATTTTCTCAGTAAGTTTACATTAAATTATAACTGTACAAGAAAGATGTATCACAGTCAATAAATGCTTGCAAAACCGTTTTTTAGTCGCCATTTTGTAAACAATGACTCATGTAAACAGTCGGTTACACTTAACTGATTGCTTGAATAAAATGGATATAATACAATAACGTGCATGAGTTAGCTCCCCTACAGTGAAAAAATAAGCCGAGAGAGAAGTTACATTTTTTTTTTCATTTTGTTACGTCTTCTGCGGAGTATGAAAGTTACAGGGGCGGTATGAAACATACTGGAAAATTACAGGGGGTGTATGGATTATATACGTCGTGCACATGACCGCTCTAGGCCAATCGGATAGCGTCATTCATGTAGGAGGTGATATTGTGACATATTCGTAACCCCTTTTTCACCACCTCTTAGTACCAACGACTTTTTATACATTTCATTTATCGTTCGTTTATTGATTTAAGCTGCCAGCCGCCGAATTTTTAGTTATATCAGTTTGCAAGTGTATGCTAAATTAAAAGGTACCCCTCTATCTAAGTTTGAGGTGCACCTCTATATTTAGAATGCGTTTGTATCTATAAGGTGTACAACATGTTTTTGATTACCTCAAATTAAGAGATGCATCGGAATATTAGGAAGGCACCTCTTAAAATAGATGTGCATCTCTACTTTGTGGGATAGGCATTTTTGGCTAATGCTTTGATTATAAACGCAATTTAAATTCACGATTTCATCTTCAAGAAATCACGGTTTTACGAATTTAACTTCACGAATTCTTGATTGAAATAATATTGAACTTGTAATGTCACCACCGACCTTTAGTAGTAGTACCATGCAATACAAAATCCTCTACCGGCTAATATAATCATCTGAAAATTTGCATTCGAGTTTCAATGACGGTAACCATGGTATCATTTTTCAACCATATAACATGGGTTTTAACTGTGACGCAATGAGGTTAAAATTTGATCCAATTTTATGGAAATTATTTTGTTGGTAGAAAATATGCAACGGAAACGAAACTTTAATGATCAAAACCAGGACATTAAAATAACCTTTGATTATAGTTGGATTTGAAAGTGTTTTAGACGTTACGACCATGACTTAATAAATTTGTTATGTTATATCCAACGTAAGTCTAATATTTAAAACCAAAATGACAATTCTATGATATTTCAATGTTGAAAAAACAGTTTGGTTTGATTTATAATCAATACCAATGTTACTTTATCAAGTAACTTTTGTTTTATATGCACATGCTTCTTGGACAGAAATCAGTGTAAATAGTTTTTGACATAAATTGTATGTGTTTTTCATAGTGTCAGAGTCAAATCCAAGTTGTGGAATATAATAAGCTATTATATGTGTATATAAGCTGCATTCAATCTAATATGAAATTTATCTTCTTACACATTACAATGTGTGCATCTTCTTTGTTAAGATACTGTATTATTTTACTAAGTAAGCCTTTTTGATGGAAACCTTAATTGACTTAAAGCAGTTGTAAATGCCTGCACATTAACACACTTAAGTCAGGTTGAAATTTCAAAATAAAATACGTCTCCATGCAATAACTCTTGTTGAGTCTGATAATCTACACACATGGTAAAACTGCAAACGAATGAACCATAAAAAAATAAAAAATAGGTATTAAACGTCAAAACGTTCCAATTTTTGTTAAGGGGTGAAGTTTCCTTTCAATCGCAATAGTCTTCTAAAAAATAAGATTCGCATGCATTTCTTCAGCTGAATTAGCAAAAATAACAAAATCGTCTGCATATAAACGCAAAAAGAAAAATAGGAACCATCTTGTGAGGATGTCTTTGGCCCCATTTACCATATTAAACTTCATCTAAATCGTTAATATTTAACAAAAAATAATTACGGCAATAAGTATTCGCCTCGACGAACACCTATATTTTTCTAGCACACCGGATAGGCATTTCCGGTGAATTCAGCTGGAAAACTCCATCTAGCATCCCCCCATGCCAGATGAGTCACGCGCTGTGACGTAATACTTTAAATTTCTTTTATTGAACACTTAATGTAACCATAGTTATGAGATTTCAATAGGTGAGTTCCATTAACAATAACTTTACAAAAATATTCCTTTGAAACAAAAGACGTGATATCGAAGGAACTTATTGACGTATGCAGTGAATACATATTACTGCGCGTAATAACGTCAGTAAACATCATCGCACGTGCTTTTTGGTTAAATGTAAAAAAAGGCTCTTACTTATGTATTTTCTTCACAAAAAATGTAATCTAAGGTTTGCTAGAAAAATATATATCATGTGTGTCCATTCCGGATAGAAAAATCTGACCCTCGGGCACGCTGTGTAGCCGGTAATTCGGCAAGCCTCATTACCAGACAACGCAGGTGCCCTCGGGTCGGATTTTTCTATCTGGAACGGGAACACATGACAGATATTATCAATATGAATTTCAAACACTGCACCTAGCTCATGTTGTTTTTTCTTTACTTTTTTACATTACTTTAAAGAGGATATGAATATCTTAGCTTATCTAATAATGACTGTCTAATAATGACTAGTTTTTATATTTGACTTAATATTTTTCCTCGTTTTAGCTAGTATACATATCTTATTACTATACATTATGTTATAATAGTTGGTTATGCTCTTTGTTTGCTCTATCTTGTCTTGCCGTTTCTAGTTACATCTTATCGTATCTTAATACTTTGTATCAAATAGACGAACAAAAATTTATGTCGTTCGCTTCATACTGACATTTTGACATTATTATATGTGCCTAAGATCTATTACCCATATGGCTTTAATTTTAAAATTCGGCTTTAATATGTTTGACGATAACAATACCCACTGGAGTGTCTATTGTACACTTTTTCTCGATATTTAAATTAAACAATTAGTTTATTGCGTTGAAACGTTTTAAAATTTTAGTCCTCTCTCAATCCCATACCAAACGTCAGTGCGCACATGGATGGGACACACATTCAACGACGTCATTTCCGAAATGACGTTACAACCGCATACTATTTGGCGTACTTGTTTGAATAACTACAATTTACTGTCATTTAGAATGTTTTAGGCATATAATAAAAAGAAAAAAATGCTTGTGCCAGTGTAAGATCGTAATATATTTTACCTAGTGGCTACGCTAGCGTTTGGTGCTCGGTGAAATATAACACTCTGACACTGAAATAAACAAGTATCCTCTATTTAACTAGGACTTAAGTTATTATTTACGTATGTAGCATTTGCACGTGGAGATGTACCATGGGATTGGATTTAGGGTTGCGGGGTCAAGGGCGCAGTTAGTTCAATAGCGGCTTTTGCTCAATTGTTATAATCAAGATTTGTTTTTAGATGAAACGTGGTGTACAACATAATATAGGAGCGCATTAGGGGCAAATGAGGTCAATATCAATGTCGCTTTTTCTAAATATAGAAAAGTGGTTTTCGTTAGGAACCGCATATAGTAATGAAACTTTCCACACTTTTAATGTTGGTACGTTAAAAGTCAAAGTTGCTGCTTGAATTAAGATACCCAAACTTTTTGGTTTTCGAAATTGTCAGTGGATGACATCAGTTTGAAACCAGGAAACTGCACGCGTAGCTGAACATTACTTCGGGATCTAGGAACATGATCATAGGAAGTGTATTCCATTCCAGATTTGTTATATCTTTAGAATACTCAACACTATTCATTGAAACATAAATCTGATGTGACTTCATGCTAGGTGTCTGGAGCCTGTGTTTGACTCTTTCACCGTGCAGCCCAAAACCACCTCCATGAAAATTCGGACGGATTTACAAAATAATTAAATCAGCCTCAAATTAGATAAATTAAGATGAGTTTGCAAAAATATACGCAAGCCAAGCTACTTGTACTGAAGATGATAACATCGTTTAAATATAAACAGTGTATGGCTCTCATGAGTTAAAGGGTAGCAGTAAAAGCTATTGCGACGAGGATGGGATTCGAACCCACGCGGGGAGACCCCAATGGATTAGCAGTCCATCGCCTTAACCACTCGGCCACCTCGTCTGCTTATCGACAAAAGTAAATGGGCACCACAATTTTTTATAAAAGTGGAATATCTTTATATGATTTTGTATCACTTAGCATTTCCATGTACATATGTATATTTTGATTACATTTGGAGTTGGTTGGGTCAAGTAACAATTTCCATCCTTTAATGGTTGGAAAGAACACGTTAAAAGTCGAGATTGCTGCTTGAATTTAGATCCCCAAAATAGGAGTTGCCTAGTTTTCGAAATTGTCCATGGATCACATCAGTTTGAAACCAGGAAACTGTGAGAGCAGCTGAACATTACTTCGAGATCTAGGGACATGATCATAAGAAGTGTATTCCATTCCAGATTTTTATATGTTTAGAATACTCAACACTATTCATTGAAACATAAATCTGATGTGATTTCATGCTAGGTGTCTAGAGCCTGTGTTTGCCTCAAATTAGATAAATTAAGATGTGTTTGCAAAAAAAAAACGCAAGCCAAGCTTCTTGTACTGAAGATGATAACATCGTTTGAATATAAACAGTGTTTGGCTCTCATGAGTTAAAGGGTAGCAGTAAAAGCTATTGCGACGAGGATGGGATTCGAACCCACGCGGGGAGACCCCAATGGATTAGCAGTCCATCGCCTTAACCACTCGGCCACCTCGTCTGCTTATCGACAAATGTAAATGGGCACCAAATTTTTTTTTATAAAAGTAGAATATATTTAGAATACTCAACACTCTTCATTGAAACATAAATCTGATGTGACTTCATGTTAGGTGTCTAGAGCCCGTGTCTGCCTCTTTCATCATGCAGCCCAAAACCACCACCATGAAAATTCAGACGGATTTACAAAATAATTAAATCAGCCTCAAATTAGATATATTAAGTTGAGTTTGCCAAAAAATACCCAAGCCAAGTTACTTGTACTGATGATGATAACATCGTTTGAATATAAACAGTGTTTGGCTCTCATGAGTTAAAGGGTAGCAGTAAAAGCTATTGCGACGAGGATGGGATTCCAACCAACGCGGGGAGACCTCAATGGATTAGCAATCCATCGCCTTAACCACTCGGCCACTCGTCTGCTTATCGACAAAAGTAAATGGGCACCACAATTTTTTATAAAAGTGGAATATCTTTATATGATTTTGTATCACTTAGCATTTCCATGTACATATGTATCTTTTGATTACATTTGGAGTTGGTTGGGTCAAGTAACAATTTTTTTTTCCTTTAATGGTTGGAAAGAACACGTTAAAAGTCGAGATTGATGCTCGAATTCAGATCCCCAAAATAGGAGCTGCCAAGTTTTCGAAATTGTCCTTGGAGGACATCAGTTTGAAACCAGGAAACTGTGAGAGCTGCTGAACATTACTTCGAGTTCTAGGAACATGATCATAAAAAGTGTATTCCATTCCAGATTTTTATGAATAAAACCGTGTTTGGCTCTCATGAGTTAAAGGGTAGCAGTGTAAATAAAAGGGTAGTCTCTTATGGCCACGACTATATTAACGGTCTAACTCAGCAGTTAGGGTTCAGTGTAGTTGATTAACACGTCGGAAGTCTTGAGGGGCTTTTATTACATGTATTATAAATCCACAGCTCTGAAAGTATATAAACATCAGCTTAAGCATATCACACAAGAGTTAACAATTAATTCAGTATATTTTCTATAATACTTTGAGAATCAATATTCCTCATAATTAATACTATTTTCTAGCGGCCATACTATTACATAATATAATCATATTAAAACAATACAAACATCATATACAAAACAGGTACAAACACATTTCACATCACATTACATATAATCAAACTCACCAGCTGTAGGCCAAACTGCCTTTATATTCTCCCTGACACATACATTCAACTGGTGCCGCAAATCTAAAATAAGTGGTCTTATTAATATTACTTGTAATATTAACATGCAAGGTTGAATCACTATCTTGACCTTTTAGAAATATTATAACTGTCGTATTTCCAACTTACTAAATACTTAGATACAACTGCTCAAATGTAATTAAAACAATTACACTTCTTAAATAATATTCTAGAAATACTAGGTTCTAGAAGTATAACTATTAGACTAACCTTCAATATCTTTTCCCGCCAATTCCAACAATTACAGATATAGTAAAATATGATGTGTTCGCCTTGAAAACAAAGAACCGAATGATCCAGTGTTCCCACCAAAAATGTCAATTTAGGGATTATAGTCACAGATGACCATACAGCAATTATATTTTAAAATTACTAAGAAAGACAACTCTGTACATAATATCAAAGCTGATTTGCTTGTTTTCTCCCTTGCATTACATCAAACTCACTTAAAAATAAAATGTAATAATTAACAAACTTGGACTTTGTAACAGCAGTAAAAGCTATTGCGACGAGGATGGGATTCGAACCCACGCGGGGAGACACCAATGGATTAGCAGTCCATCGCCTTAACCACTCGGCCACCTCGTCTGCTTATCGACAAATGTAAATGGGCACCAATTTTTATTTCATAAAAGTGGAATATATTTAGAATACTCAACACTCTTCATTGAAACATAAATCTGATGTGACTTCATGTTAGGTGTCTAGAGCCCGTGTCTGCCTCTTTCATCGTGCAGCCCAAAACCACCTCCATGAAAATTCAGACGGATTTACAAAATAATTAAATCAGCCTCAAATTAGATATATTAAGATGAATTTGCCAAAAAATACCCAAGCCAAGTTACTTGTACTGAAGATGATAACATCGTTTGAATATAAACAGTGTTTGGCTCTCATGAGTTAAAGGCTAGCAGTAAAAGTTGTTGCGACGAGGATGGGATTCGAACCCACGCGGGGAGACCCCAATGGATTAGCAGTCCATCGCCTTAACCACTCGGCCACCTCGTCTGCTTATCGACAAAAGTAAATGGGCACCTCAATTTTTTTATAAAAGTGGAATATCTTTATATGATTTTGTATCACTTAGAATTTCCATGTACATATGTATCTTTTGATTACATTTGGAGTTGGTTGGGTCAAGTAACAATTTCCATCCTTTAATGGTTGGGTAGAACACGTTAAAAGTCGAGATTGCTGCTTGAATTTAGGAGTTGCAACGTTTTCGAAATTGTCCTTGGATGATATCAGTTTGAAACAAGGAAACTGTGAGAGCAGCTGAACAGTACTTCGAGATCTAGGGACATGATCATAAGAAGTGTATTCCATTCCAGATTTTTATATGTTTAGAATACTCAACACTATTAGTTTGAAACTGTGAGAGCAGCTGAACATTACTTCGAGATCTAGGGACATGATCATAAGAAGTGTATTCCATTCCAGATTTTTATGAATATAAACAGTGTTTGGCTCTCATGAGTTAAAGGGTAGCAGTAAAAGCTATTGCGTAGAGGATGGGATTCGAACCTACGCGGGGAGACCCCAATGGATTAGCAGTCAATCGCCTTAACCACTCGGCCACCTCGTCTGCTTATCGACAAATGTAAATGGGCACCAATTTTTATTTCATAAAAGTGGAATTTATTTAGAATACTCAACACTCTTCATTGAAACATAAATCTGATGTGACTTCATGTTAGGTGTCTAGAGCCCGTGTCTGCCTCTTTCATCGTGCAGCCCAAAACCACCTCCATGAAAATTCAGACGGATTTACAAAATAATTAAATCAGCCTCAAATTAGATATATTAAGATGAATTTGCCAAAAAAATACCCAAGCCAAGTTACTTGTACTGAAGATGATAACATCGTTTGAATATAAACAGTGTTTGGCTCTCATGAGTTAAAGGCTAGAAGTAAAAGTTGTTGCGACGAGGATGGGATTCGAACCCACGCGGGGAGACCCCAATGGATTAGCAGTCCATCGCCTTAACCACTCGGCCACCTCGTCTGCTTATCGACAAAAGTAAATGGGCACCTCAATTTTTTATAAAAGTGGAATATCTTTATATGATTTTGTATCACTTAGAATTTCCATGTATATATGTATCTTTTTATTACATTTGGAGTTGGTTGGGTCAAGTAACAATTTCCATCCTTTAATGGTTGGGTAGAACACGTTAAAAGTCAAGATTGCTGCTTGAATTTAGATCCCCAAAATAGGAGTTGCCAAGTTTTCGAAATTGTCCTTGGATGATATCAGTTTGAAACAAGGAAACTGTGAGAGCAGCTGAACAGTACTTCGAGATCTAGGGACATGATCATAAGAAGTGTATTCCATTCCAGATTTTTATATGTTTAGAATACTCAACACTATTCATTGAAACATAAATCTGATGTGACTTCATGCTAGGTGTCCATAGTGCGTGTTTGCCTCTTTCACCGTGCAGCCCAAAACCACCTCCATGAAAATTCAGACGGATTTACAAAATAATTAAATCAGCCTCAAATTAGATAAATTAAGATGAGTTTGCAAAAAAATACGCAAGCCAAGATTCTTGTACTGAAGATGATGACATCGTTTGAATATAAACAGTGTTTGGCTCTCATGAGTTAAAGGGTAGCAGTAAAAGCTATTGCGACGAGGATAGGATTCGAACCAACGCGGGGAGACCCCAATGCATTAGCAGTCCATCGCCTTAACCACTCGGCCACCTCGTCTGCTTATCGACAAAAGTAAATGGGCACCTCAATTTTTTTATAAAAGTGGAATATCTTTATATGATTTTGTATCACTTAGAATTTCCATGTACATATGTATCTTTTGATTACATTTGGAGTTGGTTGGGTCAAGTAACAATTTCCATCCTTTAATGGTTGGAAAGAACACGTTAAAAGTCGAGATTGCTGCTTGAATTTAGATCCCCAAAATAGGAGTTGCCAAGTTTTCGAAATTGTCCTTGGATGATATCAGTTTGAAACAAGGAAACTGTGAGAGCAGCTGAACAGTACTTCGAGATCTAGGGACATGATCATAAGAAGTGTATTCCATTCCAGATTTTTATATGTTTAGAATACTCAACACTATTCATTGAAACATAAATCTGATGTGACTTCATGCTAGGTGTCTAGAGCCCGTGTTTGCCTCTTTCACCGTGCAGCCCAAAACCACCTCCATGAAAATTCAGACGGATTTACAAAATAATTAAATCAGCCTCAAATTAGATAAATTAAGATGAGTTTGCAAAAAATACGCAAGCCAAGATTCTTGTACTGAAGATGATAACATCGTTTGAATATAAACAGTGTTTCGCTCTCATGAGTTAAAGGGTAGCAGTAAAAGCTGTTGCGACGAGGATGGGATTCGAACCAACGCGGGGATACCCCAATGCATTAGCAGTCCATCGCCTTAACCACTCGGCCACCTCGTCTGCTTATCGACAAAAATAAATGGGCACCACAATTTTTTATAAAAGTGGAATATCTTTATATGATTTTGTATCACTTAGCATTTCCATGTACATATGTATCTTTTGATTACATTTGGAGTTGGTTGGGTCAAGTAACAATTTCCATCCTTTAATGGTTGGAAAGAACACGTTAAAAGTCGAGATTGATGCTTGAATTCAGATCCCCAAAATAGGAGCTGCTAAGTCTTCGAAATTGTCCTTGGATGACATCAGTTTAAAAAACTGTGAGAGCAGCTGAACATTACTTCGAGATCTAGGGACATGATCATAAGAAGTGTATTCCATTCCAGATTTTTATGAATATAAACAGTGTTTGGCTCTCATGAGTTAAAGGGTAGCAGTAAAAGCTATTGCGTAGAGGATGGGATTCGAACCTACGCGGGGAGACCCCAATGGATTAGCAGTTCATCGCCTTAACCACTCGGCCACCTCGTCTGCTTATCGATAAATGTAAATGGGCACCAATTTTTATTTCATAAAAGTGGAATATATTTAGAATACTCAACACTCTTCATTGAAACATAAATCTGATGAGACTTCATGTTAGGTGTCTAGAGCCCGTGTCTGCCTCTTTCATCGTGCAGCCCAAAACCACCTCCATGAAAATTCAGACGGATTTACAAAATAATTAAATCAGCCTCAAATTAGATATATTAAGATGAATTTGCCAAAAAATACCCAAGCCAAGTTACTTGTACTGAAGATGATAACATCGTTTGAATATAAACAGTGTTTGGCTCTCATGAGTTAAAGGCTAGAAGTAAAAGTTGTTGCGACGAGGATGAGATTCGAACCCACGCGGGGAGACCCCAATGGATTAGCAGTCCATCGCCTTAACCACTCGGCCACCTCGTCTGCTTATCGACAAAAGTAAATGGGCACCTCAATTTTTTATAAAAGTGGAGTATATTTATATGATTTTGTATTACTTAGAATTTCCATGTACATATGTATCTTTTTATTACATTTGGAGTTGGTTGGGTCAAGTAACAATTTCCATCCTTTAATGGTTGAGTAGAACACGTTAAAAGTCGAGATTGCTGCTTGAATTTAGATCCCCAAAATAGGAGTTGCCAAGTTTTCGAAATTGTCCTTGGATGATATCAGTTTGAAACAAGGAAACTGTGAGAGCAGCTGAACAGTACTTCGAGATCTAGGGACATGATCATAAGAAGTGTATTCCATTCCAGATTTTTATATGTTTAGAATACTCAACACTATTCATTGAAACATAAATCTGATGTGACTTCATGCTAGGTGTCCATAGCCCGTGTTTGCCTCTTTCACCGTGCAGCCCAAAACCACCTCCATGAAAATTCAGACGGATTTACAAAATAATTAAATCAGCCTCAAATTAGATAAATTAACATGAGTTTGCAAAAAAATACGCAAGCCAAGATTCTTGTACTGAAGATGATAACATCGTTTGAATATAAACAGTGTTTGGCTCTCATGAGTTAAAGGGTAGCAGTAAAAGCTATTGCGACGAGGATAGGATTCGAACCAACGCGGGGAGACCCCAGTGCATTGGCAGTCCATCGCCTTAACCACTCGGCCACCTCGTCTGCTTATCGACAAAAGTAAATGGGCACCACAATTTTTTATAAAAGTGGAATATCTTTATATGATTTTGTATCACTTAGCATTTCCATGTACATATGTATCTTTTGATTACATTTGGAGTTGGTTGGGTCAAGTAACAATTTCCATCCTTTAATGGTTGGAAAGAACACGTTAAAAGTCGAGATTGATGCTTGAATTCAGATCCTTAAAATAGCAGCTGCTAAGTCTTCGAAATTGTCCTTGGATGACATCAGTTTGAAACAAGGAAACTGTGAGAGCAGCTGAACATTACTTCGAGATCTAGGGACATGATCATAAGAAGTGTATTCCATTCCAGATTTTTATGAATATAAACAGTGTTTGGCTCTCATGAGTTAAAGGGTAGCAGTAAAAGCTATTGCGACGAGGATAGGATTCGAACCCACGCGGGGAGACCCCAATGGATTAGCAGTCCATCGCCTTAACCACTCGGCCACCTCGTCTGCTTATCGACAAATGTAAATGGGCACCAAATTTTTTTTCATAAAAGTGGAATATATTTAGAATACTCAACACTCTTCATTGAAACATAAATCTGATGTGACTTCATGTTAGGTGTCTAGAGCCCGTGTCTGCCTCTTTCATCGTGCAGCCCAAAACCACCACCATGAAAATTCAGACGGATTTACAAAATAATTAAATCAGCCTCAAATTAGATATATTAAGTTGAGTTTGCCAAAAAATACCCAAGCCAAGTTACTTGTACTGATGATGATAACATCGTTTGAATATAAACAGTGTTTGGCTCTCATGAGTTAAAGGGTAGCAGTAAAAGCTATTGCGACGAGGATGGGATTCGAACCAACGCGGGGAGACCCCAATGGATTAGCAGTCCATCGCCTTAACCACTCGGCCACTCGTCTGCTTGTCGACAAAAGTAAATGGGCACCTCAATTTTTTATAAAAGTGGAATATCTTTATATGATTTTGTATCACTTAGCATTTCCATGTACATATGTATCTTTTGATTACATTTGGAGTTGGTTGGGTCAAGTAACAATTTTTTTCCTTTAATGGTTGGAAAGAACACGTTAAAAGTCGAGATTGATGCTCGAATTCAGATCCCCAAAATAGGAGCTGCCAAGTTTTCGAAATTGTCCTTGGATGACATCAGTTTGAAACCAGGAAACTGTGAGAGCAGCTGAACATTACTTCGAGTTCTAGGAACATGATCATAAAAAGTGTATTCCATTCCAGATTTTTATGAATATAAACAGTGTTTGGCTCTCATGAGTTAAAGGGTAGCAGTGTAAAAGGGTAGTCTCTTATGGCCACGACTATATTAACGGTCTAACTCAGCAGTTAGGGTTCAGTGTAGTTGATTAACACGTCGGAAGTCTTGAGGGGCTTTTATTACATGTATTATAAATCCACAGCTCTGAAAGTATATAAACATCAGCTTAAGCATATCACACAAGAGTTAACAATTAATTCAGTATATTTTCTATAATACTTTGAGAATCAATATTCCTCATAATTAATACTATTTTCTAGCGGCCATACTATTACGTAATATAATCATATTAAAACAATACAAACATCATATACAAAACAGGTAAAACACATTTCACATCACATTACATATAATCAAACTCACCAGCTGTAGGCCAAACTGCCTTTATATTCTCCCTGACACATACATTCAACTGGTGCCGCAAATCTAAAATAAGTGGTCTTATTAATATTACTTGTAATATTAACATGCAAGGTTGAATCACTATCTTGACCTTTTAGAAATATTATAACTGTCGTATTTCCAACTTACTAAATACTTAGATACAACTGCTCAAATGTAATTAAAACAATTACACTTCTTAAATAATATTCTAGAAATACTAGGTTCTAGAAGTATAACTATTAGACTAACCTTCAATATCTTTTCCCGCCAATTCCAACAATTACAGATATAGTAAAATATGATGTGTTCGCCTTGAAAACAAAGAACCGGAAGTGTTCCCACCAAAAATGTCAATTTAGGGATTATAGTCACAGATGACCACACAGCAATTATATTTTAAAATTACTAAGAAAGACAACTCTGTACATATTATCAAGCTGATTTGCTTGTTTTCTCCCTTGCATTACATCAAACTCACTTAAAAATAAAATGTAATAATTAACAAACTTGGACTTTGTAACAGCAGTAAAAGCTATTGCGACGAGGATGGGATTCGAACCCACGCGGGGAGACCCCAATGGATTAGCAGTCCATCGCCTTAACCACTCGGCCACCTCGTCCGCTTATACAAACATTCAATTGGGCACCAGATTTTCTTCATAAAAAAATAAATATATTTTTAATTATTTCGTATCCCATTCAAAAAGAAAGGCAAAGACAAACTTGTTCCATATGTTGTTTCAAATCCGGCCGTCATTCGGTATGCGTGCTTGATGGCTTCATGCTGGTGTTTTTCGCTCAAAAACTTAAGTTATGGTTTACGTATTTGCATGTGCAGATGTACCTTTGGATTACATTTGGAGTTGGTGGAGTCAAATAACATTTTTTTTTCAAATCTCATAATAGATGGTATTTATCTGTTAGAAGTCAAGGTTGCTGCTTGAATTAAGATACCCAAACATTTGAGTTGCCAAATTTTCGAAATTGTCCTTGGATGATATCATTTCAACATCAAGGTTTAAATTAACGTTGGTTTATTTATTGATACTCATGCAGTGACTTTCACGTGCTAAATAAACACACTTCATGGCTTCATAAAAGGACAGACAGTGCAAACAAGCGGAAAAATACTGCTAAACAACGAAGACACAGAGTCCGACCGATTAACATCGGTGATGAAATTTATTGCTGAAAACCTTTGAAAGAGATTGACACTGCTGAAAATGGCTGGTCAAAGTACGCGTGGAGTACTTCGGACTCCACACACTTTGACCAGCCCAATTGCGTTCATACCCCGATAATGACATCAACCCTGCAATTCATTCCTTAAATATTAGCATTCCATCTAGTATGAACATCATCTTCTAACACATTACATTGTGGGCAGATTCTTTTTTTCAGAAACTGTATTATTTCACTTATTAAGCCTATTTGATGGTTATCTCAATGGACAACGGTCTTAAAGGACGGTCCTATTGAGTCCGGTAATCTACACAAATGGTAAAACTCAAAACTTATGAACCGTGTAAAAAAAAGGTCTACTTTCAAAATTTTGGACAAAAACATTTTCATACTTTGCTTCTTATAATATACAATGACAATATATGCATAGCCACCTACTCCATGTGTGATAGTCACACACAATTATGCTTAAACTCCTAAACTTTTGATCCATGTAACAAAATCGGTCTGAAAAGAAAACGTAGATACGGAGCCCGACCGATTAACACACACACACACACACATTCACTTTTTATTTTGTCACGGTAACATATCGTTACAACATATATGTTATAACATATACAGGCAATTGGGTAAACAACATGACGGAAAATAACAATTGAGGCAATTTTACCACCGGGTACAGTGACAAATTGCTAACAGACATGATTAAGGAAATCAATGTAATACAAAGGTGTAATTAAGAATTTGGCATGAATACTGCTCGTTGATCTGCTCATAGATCTGTAGTTAAAACAAGTCCCTTAAACTCGGGATATTTTATGAATGGAAATTCGCCTCGTTTCGTTGGCTAACGGTACAAAAAGCACGTGCAGAAATTTATGAATGGTGTAAGTGGTCTTGGACTTGCTACAAATTTAATATGAGATTATTTAGATTTAACTAGTTATGAATAATGGGCTTTGTAGAGATAATGATCGCTGCGTGATTTGGAATATAAGCCTGGAGGTAAAAAGAAGCAGAGTAATTAATAATTGTTAAAATTTCATGTGATTCATCAAATATCTGGCGAACTTTGACAGATTAACGAGTTTTTTTTATTACTTGTATTTAGGAGCTCGCTATACTTTATCATATTTGGATGCTGCCAATAATATCGTGAAATGAAGATTTTTCTTTGATCCTGGAAAATTGTGCACGTTAATACGTAATGGTAGCTGTCGCCTATGTCTGAATGACAGAGCGGACACCGCCTGTGCGCGTATTCTATTCCTTGCCATGCTAAAGTTTCAATTGGAAATTTAAAATTACATGATCTAAGTTTGTATAAATTTAAAGCATGATTAAGTGGAATGATAGTTAAATGCTTCTCTTGTGTAATCGTTTGCTTATAGCTATTATAAAATATTCCTTTATTGGACGATCTCATTTTTTCGTGCCAAAATTGTAAGTACTGGTCTTTTAATATTTTCGATATACTATAACTTGTGAACTTAACATTTACGTTTATTTGACTTTCGAACAAATTTGAATTACCAGTGGAGTCAAAAATAAACTTTATATAATTAAGCCATTTATAATTTAGGTTACTTTGTCGCATCGAGCGATAAACAATTGATGCATATAAGTCCTCAAAACATCTGTTATTAATCGATTAAAAACTTGGTGAAGAGATTAACACAGGTGAAAATGACAGCGAGTTTGCTAAAAAGCTTATTGACATAAGTGTGTAAAACGATCACGTGGATTGCTTGATGTTCCAAAAAAAAATCCGCGCTATTTTAAACGGGAATCAAAGCGTTTAAAGCGTTGAATGGCTTTTGGACTGCAACGTTTTGTGAGTATAGTCATGTAATTGTAAGACATAATTATTAACATAAAAATCTAATGTAGGTAGTAAATGCTCACTCATAATTTCATTCGCAACAACGTTTAGAGTTTTATGTTTATTCTTAATTAGATCATGTAATATAGGTTACTTGAAATGTGGAATACGCCAAATAGTTACTTATAAGGTATAGAGTAATTCTCAATATCATATAAAACTTTATCTGAAGCTGTGGTTTCATAAACAATGCACTGCCACGAATAAAACATTGAGGAATTTTTAGTAAAATCTACTCTACAATTCAAACTTGACGTATTTAATTTACTTCCAGGCTATGTCAGCTTAACCAAATATATCCCAACAAAATGCATTGGACATATTAATTAGGTTTATGTTTAAGGCTTCCTTCTACAACGACAAATACCTCTGAATCGAATCTCCGGAATGCATTTATTCCCTGTATGTTTGATGTACATGTATTTTAATTATGCCCTCAACCTTTGTCACAAAATGAACAGATTACTCATTTATATCAGTGGTTTTTAAATATGCATTTACGTTACATGCTCAAGACTTTGGTCTGAAAATACTGAGATAAACTGAGAAATATTCACACACTTTCCGTTTCATTCGGCATTACATGACATGATACAAGTTGTAACAGGTCGATAGCCTGTCAACGCTTTAGGCGATTTACCAACGCAGCTCTAGCGCAGTTGATACGCCCGTGCGCGCATTAATTCGCCAAAAGTTAAAAATGTTATGTCGATCTGCCGATGCGATTTCCGAGATATAAAAGTCTGCAGGCCTAGCGGCCTACAGCCTAAAAAACATTTCGCGACATTTTTAAACGGGAAAACTCAGCTGAGACCCCAGCTGGGCGACATGACCGTAGCGTTTATTCTTTTTATCATGTAAAATAATGTATTATCCGCCAAGGCCACTAGCTCGTTTTAGAAATTCTAGACTTGTTTTGACAAAATTCTGTATTAGAACATCTGTTATTGTACTTGTTCTAAATGTTTTATATACACTGTTTAAACTTTATAAATGCGGCTGCTCCTCATAATGAGACAATTATGAGATTCTTTGTGTTTGAAACAGTCGTGTATGCAACACATTCTCTGTAACCGATCGCCACATGCATTTTGTAATCATTGTCTGGAAGGCTATGATTTACACATTTCTGTGCGGATTGAGATTCGGCGTAGGCAACGGCAACCAACAAAGCGTGTGTGTAAGCCTTAGATGGATTGTAATCAATGCAATTGCTCATCAATATTTATATTAGCTGTGCAAGGATTCGTAATGAATCCAATAGTATGGCACCGTTCGATACCATCATCACGAGACTGAGAATGAAAACCACTTGTTTGTCTTTGCATCATGCATATACAGTCACAATGTATCTCTATAACTTAATTTGATATTATCATTATAAAAACTTTAAAAGAACACATTAAAATCCTCACATTTTGCTACTTTAATACTTATTAATTAATTAATAATCTGTATTATAGAATAAATACAAGTAATTTGTAGAGACGTTCTAACGCAGAAAACTGATTATTTTATTTAAATATTGCTAAAAATACAATAGTAGGGTATTGTCAACTTGAAACATTATAAAACCGAATTCGAAGGTTAAGGAACTTATAAAAATGCCTTAGGCAAATCAAAAAATGTTTTAACTGGTCAATAAAATCAAAGCGCTTAAAGCGTTGACAGGCCTGCTATGTTTTCCGACTACAGTCATGTTATGCCGAATGAAATGGAAAGCGGGTGAAGATTGTTCAGTTTGTCTCAGTAATTTAGCCAAGAGGCTTGGGCATGTTGCATATGCATATTTATAAACCTGTTTAGTTTGTGAGTGGCATCATAAAAGTTGAAAGCAATATTAAGTTACATTAATAAATATATTGAATACATAGTACGTGGTGATTCGATCTAGAGAAATCTAGTGTAGATGGTGTCGTACGATGCCATACCTTTTGGATCCATTAGCACAGCTAATATGAATATTGATTAATTCAATACCGAATTGTTTCACAGTGAAAACATCTCATCTGAAGCGTATACCCACGCTTTGCTGGTTGCCGTTGCCTACGCCGAACCGGAATACGCCCAGAGATGTCTAAATCATAGTCTTTATTCTTTAATAAATAAGGTAAAGCGATTGTATAAAGGCAAATGTACAGCCTGTATGTCGGGTAACTTTGTTTACCAAACGGGTAACTTTGGTATCAACATAAGTAGTTATTGTAAGAAGCTACAAGAGGTCATTTGACTACTGAAAAGTGACAATTGCCAGATTATCTCACTGAAAGAAGCCCTGAAAGCAGCAGGAACAGGTGTTTTGTCGCCACAAAGTATTGCCTATCTATGTAGCATGGTCGTTGTTTCTATATAATTATAAAAGGGCAAAGATACTTTTGTTATTAACTTATTATAATCATAATATTTATTGCCTTGTTTTTACCAGACTACTTGGTCACAACTTTATTTTTCACGTTATGATATGGCTGGCAATGTCGTTTGATTTCTTGTGGTTTATTATAAAGGCAAATTTTAATAACATCTGGTATAACTTATTAAAACTTTTTTGGACACCGTTAGTCTTCTTGGAACATGTTGTTTTCTTTGCCAATCTATGAATTACAGCTATTTCCACCATGAAGAAAATTGAGTGTGACTTGGAAAACTTGTTTCAGGGGTTGGTGGGGTTAAGGTCAATGTCGCTGTTTCTAGGAATAGAAAAGTGGTTTCCGTTATGAACGTTAGTGATCAAACTTGAAAAGTAAGAATCTTTACCCCTTTATGGTTGGAAAGAACACAGGAAAAGTGAAAGTTGCTGCTTAAATTTAGATACCGAAAAATGAGTTGCCTAGTTTTCTAAATTGTCCTTGGGTGAAATAAATTTGAACACGGAACTATATGATCAGCTGAACATTACTGCGGGATTTAGTAACATGGTCATACAACGTGTATTCCAATCCAGGTTTTTTTTTAAATCTTTTCAATACTCAACACTCTTCATTGAAACATAAACCTGATGTGAGAACATGTAAGGTGTCTTTCGAATGTATCATATAGTGTAACCAAAATATATAGATGTATATTTCATCTGCAAGAGGTAAAAAATAACTTAAAATGTTTATTTTCATTCAATTAATGGGACAAAACATAAACTTAAAACATCACATTAAAACACATACATACGATAACAATCTATAATAAACAATATGAATGTCTATAACAAAAGAGATTGCGACAGTTATCTGAAGCCTATGTCCGCCTTTTTCACCGCGCAGCCAAAAATTTCCTCCCTGAAAATTAAGATAGATTTACAAATCAACCTCAAATTAGATCAAGTAAGGTGAGTTTTCAATCACGCTTACATCGTTTGATGGCTCTCATGAGTAAAAAGGTAAGGCGACGAGGATGGGATTCGAACCCACGCGAGGAAACCCCAATGGATTAGCAGTCCATCGCCTTAACCACTCGGCCACCTCGTCTGCTGACAGTGTTTAGTGGGCTTCATATTTTTGTGTAAAAATGGAATATCTTTTTAATGATTTTAGTCACTTTAAAAAGAAAGACATTTTTACAACAAGTTTACAATTCTGCGTGTAATCTTAGAATAAAAAAAAACGCCTGCAAGTACCTGTCATTGTTTCCGGTGAAGTGAAATCATCCATGGCAGTGCTCACGAAGTTGTTTCCTGTAAATAAGACAAATATAATTTTGTGTCGACGGAGTATACATTTTGGTACGGAGTATACATTTTGGTACCGCCCCATGAAGCTTTAATCTTAAACTACGGTAACAAAATAGTTAAAGGGCAATGAAACTCTGCATTTAGATTTTACATTTAAACCACCGAAATACTGAGATTTTCTATATTTACTCCTACATGTTTTTTTTTGCTTATAAGTTACTTGAACCACTTAAGATACCACAATGGACTTTAGACTTTCTACATAATTGCATGTTGTCACTAGTAAAAAAAACTCAGCAATTATGTGTGACACTTTTCAGCGCTTTGAGAGCTCTATTTTTTAATCAAAATAACCTATTTTCAAAGTTGCTGAGATTGAAATTAAACGCATACTTCCGGAAGTGTCGGTGTGGAATAAGTGTGACTGGGATATGTCCTTGCGGCTCTCGCGATCGTACTTGTCAATCACTCGCATCTGGGCGTCCGTCAACCTGCAGCATCAAACATTGGCTATATTTGGTAGTCGATGAATATGAATAAATTCAGCAAAAGCTTGACGCCTGGTAGCATATATGGTGTTTCATTATGAATTTATGCATGTTGATTGTAGATAATATTAAAATGCCAAACCAATTATACAGTAGCGTTAGGTGTTTACGAAATAAATCACCAAAAGTCTTCCATGTTACATGATTGACCTCGCTTAGATAGCAATTCAAATCAAGACGATAAACAGATCAACTCATTTTTTTTTAATTTTACTCTCACGCCTTTTCAGTTAGTTTACTACCATCTATATACATACCCCCTTGATAACATTGGACCGAAGTCTTTCTTCATGACGGAGGTGTTGTTATACTGCTCTGCGCCCGGCTCCCGGTACGACATGCGCGCCGGAAGAGCTTCCCGCGTGTTTGTCACGTATGGGTCCGCCGCCTTCAGGTCCAAAATGTTCTCGCTATGGGTCAGATGCAGCGTCTTCTGTTTAGAAACCTTCTCTGTCTTTCCTGTTGATTGCATTATTAAACTGGTTTCATGTCTGTTTGCTAGAATTTGACAATAATTGTCGTAATGCCTCGCTACTATACCTAAACGAATCAGGACCATTATCTCACCAGTGGCTTAGACACGGTGGAGTACATGTGCAATAAACGTGTATGGCTGCTTTTCACTAGTTGCGGCGAAGCCCGGAATGAAATCATATCGAGACAAGTCCCACATTTGGTTAATATGTTTGGGTGGTGGCGTATTTTATGCCATTTGAAACCATTGGACAAATCAACAGCACTGAATTTGCCACTGCAACGCTAAGAATCTTCACATACCAAATCTAATTATTTAAGGTTATTAGTAACACAAGTTATTAAATGGAAACCGTATTTATGTTTTCACTAATACTGACATCAAACAAAACTCCACAGATCCCTAATGAAATAAACGCACAAACTAAACTTTTAATATTATTATTTGAAGTAACATCGACCTGATCTTGCATCCACAAGGTCTGCACATGATCTTGAAATGTACAAACTGAGTTTCATTAGTGTTATGTTAATCCGTACTCATGTTTGATATTGGATGGAAAACATCACAAGCAGTTAACTCGCGCATCCCATCGACATGCTCATTCTAACAGCCCGTGAAAGCATAACGACAGGGACTACCCTGGTGTTGGAGTTTTGTATTGCTTATAATTGTTACCTGCTGCCGGTATGCCAAAGTCCGATTTCATTTCACCCCGGAACTTCATCGTTGTTTCGGAGTCGAAGTCAAAGGGCGTGTATCCGACGACGAAGTGGGTGCTCCGTCCGTCCTCTAAGCGCCCCTTCATCTCCCGCCGGCGGCCCACCCTTCGCTTGGAAGCCACTGTGCCACCGGTATTGATACCAGTGAAGTTATGCTGTAAAACGGAGCATGTGAATAGTGCATATATCAGATACCAAGGTTAAAAGAGCAAATAACTGTATGAAATAAACAGCATGTATTGCTAGGTGAAACATTGTTGCTTATTTTGCAATAAAGTGCTCTAAATCCTACAATTGTATTCATAAAACTATTTATATCTGCTTAATTTGTTTTGCTACAACCCTTACCGCTGCCTCTGATACGTCTTTGGGTGGTGCGGGGTAGGGAAGGGCGTCGTCCGTCTGCAGATAATCCACGTACACGTCGTGCCTTTCTGCCAGTTTCGGTGGCCGGTAACCAGTCGGTGGGCCGCGATAGTCCGTCTGTGCAACTACAAAGTGAAATTATGTTTAGTCTAATGAAACAAGTTTATGAACTAGATCCAATCAAATCTGTTGTCAACCATTACTTTATACATCAACAAATAGTATTGGTAAACAATGGGAACTCAATTATTTTACGTGAATTGGTCTGGGTTAAAAACAAGAAACCACAATTTGGCTTCTGAAATAATATGTTACCGTACTAATCATTTGACACCTGTAATTTTTGCGTATAATTTATCAGTTTTGATATGTAACTTATACGTACGCGATATTTGTCTGTCCCGTTTGTGTCGGTCAAGGTCGAAGCTGAGTATGACATTATCCGTGTCACGCCGGTCCAGGTTCATCTCCATAGCCGTCTGACCTGCAGAGTTCTGCAAGTATAGCAAGGAACCAATAAGCCTGTGATGTAACTAAGGTGAAAAAATTCAGATATCTTAAGCCACTGATTTCGATAAAGTACATCTAAAAGGGAAAAACATACCATCATGGCAATTTGACCCGTTCAACAAAACTTTCTTTATGACCTAAAATTTAACCCTTTTAAAAAATTCTGACAAATGAGAAAATCATCTATAATATGACACTTCTAAAACCCTTTGAAACGACTTTCATCTTTCAAATTGTATTGAATGGGTTGCAGAGTTATTGTAATTTTGATATTTTCACTTAAATCAAGTCCAGATATTTTGATGTGTGTAAATGTTGTGAAAACAATTATTCGAAGGTGCAAATTGCGGAATGCGACAATTGACAACGCTCAGCAGAATAAGGCAAACTTTTATAGCGCCTTATATTGCCATTATAGTGCGTTGTTTTCCGAATACGGTATCTTTGCGGATATACTGACATTTGTTAACGGTTGTGTTTTATATTTGAGGAATTTATATGTTATCATCATCTCAACTTAATGATTAGCTCCAATGCCAATGCGTTGAAGTTTCGTCATCAGATGATAATTCGTCGTAATTTATTCGCCAATTGATTAACGTTGATGTCGCGGTAGCCATTTTTAATATTGTTATTTTTAATACATTTGTTAAAATTTACCATTCACAATCTTTATATAAGCATTTTCTCGTGTTAGAGTGAGATTCGTGACTCTATGAACATTGGTTATGTTAAGAATGCCGTATTTGGCGAGTTAGGTATCTAATCAAAATGGTAGAAACTTTGCCTCGTATAAGAAGAGCTGTGGTATATATTGTTGTTAATCGTGTTTTATTAACTCCCGTCAAACCGGAAGACGTTAAAATATGGTACCAGTAGCTCCCAGCTCTAGCGCTCGGCATTAGAAGGGTTGTACTGGGGAAATGGAGTACTCAGTACTGGTTCAACCTAGGAAAGTGGTATCCCTTGTATCGGTGCCTTACACGTGAAACAACTAAAAGGTCTCTTCACAAAGAGCTAGGGTATCGTAACCAGATCTCTTGTATCTCACTCTGTTTCTTCAAGTCTTCCAATGTCTGGATTGTACTGCGAATGGCAGTCACTTCTATCTCATGTTACTTATTGCATTTAAAACACAGTGACGTGATGGCGTCATGGCGGGGTCAAGCCATAATGCAGCCAATAAGAGCGGGCAGACCTTAATAAACTCACATAAACAAATGTATTAGATCTCTCACGTACAATATTAAATAGTTAATTAATAAATCTTATATATAGTTGTAAACATGAATCACAATCTAAGCATCGGTAAGCCAAGAGAAAATGCAGCTGCTGGGACTCGAACCTAAGACCACATTGGATGAGGAGCACACCTTTACCACAACAACATCTCATAAATAATTATGTCAGTATCTAAAACTTACCTTCTGACCATTATTTTTTGAAGTAGCATTAAAGAGAACTGCAATTGGTTTTAAACCCAAACAATGCAAAACATAAGTGATCTTGGTCTAACTAATTAGGTCATTAAAATCAATTACCGTAGAAATAATTCAGACAATTGCTTGTTTAAATTTTGCTAATTTTGCTAATGCTAAAATGATTTGTTCCACTAAATTGCTTTGTGAATATAGGCCCGTGTATACTAACCTTGTATTGTTCGTATTTGTGATTCTGGAAGTCAATTGAGCTGGACGTCACTCCATGTTTCTGCTGGTTAGGGTCAAATTGCAACAACTGGAACAAGAGTCTTGATTAAGCTATAGGCCTATTGTTGCATCGCTTAAAACAGAGAAGTTCAATAGAAACTCGATTTAGATGATGTTTAGAAGCATTTCCAAAGCTGCACTATTTACAATTGCTGTACATTTGATGAAAGCAATAAACACGGGGGAAATTACGACCTTTGTCGTGATATTGTTATACGTTTATCGTAATTTGCAAATTGAGAAAAACAAAACAAAAAAGCATGATCACTATTACATACATGGCCGGCAGAGGGCGGCGCTATAACGATAGGCGGCGCCCTTGACACCATGGCAGACAGCTTGAAATCCTTCGCGTACACAGAATGGCCTGACTCTGGGTCTGTACCGAACTGTAAAATGGAAATATAAAGAAATAAGTTTCTCGGCAATTAAAATATTCTTAAAATGATGTCATACGTAAGTTAAGTTATACGTAAACAATATGAAGGTTTCTAAAATGAATTGGATGTTTGAAAATGAAAGGAAGTGCTTCACCATTTGATCTCTTAAAAGAAAAGTGATTTAACGAGATCAGGGCTGTACTTACATTGAAGTGAGCGCCCTCCTGGTAATTCCTTCCCTCTTTCGCATCTGTAAATGTATTCACATTCAGATGATACGTTTCCCGTTTCAAAAATATGGTTACGATAATGATGTAATGAATTAGTTCGTATGAATATCAACATTAAATTTCTCCCATAAACGTATGTAATGGGATAAAACATAGGGGATAGGCATCTAATATAAGGACATTCACTTGTATTGTAAAAAAACTAACAGAGATATATTCCAAGAACTGCGATACATTTCCATGTTCTATAATGGATATATTCCAAGAACACTATTAGAAACAAGAGGCCCATAAGGGCCTATGCTCTACTGGCATGGCTCTTGTGATCATTTTCAATCCAGAGCATGTATGTATGGGTAAAAGGCAACAAACATATAGTTCACGTTTTGTGTTTGGGTTACCTGAAAACGTTGCACGTTCATTATCTGAGGACGGAAAGTGTTGTAAGCAGATTAGTTGCATGAACTTTTTTTTAATATGTGGCAAGTAAAGGTCATCTGACAAAAAAAATGATTTCAAAACTGTACTCATGGTCAAAATTTCTGTAGCTTTAAAAATAAAAAGTTGGTCAAAAGATCAAAGTCAAGATCATCCGAGGACAACATTGATGCTCATTTGCAAAACTGTACACATGGTCTAAATATCATTGCAGTAGCTTTAAAAATAAAAAATGAGGTAAAAAGGGGTGGGGCCATCTTTGGCCCCAGGGGCATAATTTCAACTGTTTTGCTTGACAGTCATCATATGATGCTCCACAACAAACAGCAAAGGTATGAGCCTTGTGGTTTTAAACAAGAAGATTTTAAAAAAATTCTTAAATGAGTCTCTAGGAAACTTGTGACCCCCGGGGCAGTGCCAGTTTTGACCCCAGGGGCATTATTTGAACAACCATGGTAGCAGATTACTAAATTGTGCCTTATTCAAAATAGCAAATGTCTGCATAGCTGGAACAGACAAAAAGATGTTCAAACATTCCCAATTAAAGTATACCAAACCTGTGAACCCCGGGTGATGGCCAGTAATGACCCCAGGGGCATAATTTGAACAAACATTCACAAGCAATTGTGCTGAGATGAATGCGCGAACACACTAAACGATTTTCAAACATTTCCAAATTTAAGTATCCCAAACCTGTGAACCCTGGTGCGTGGCCAGTAATGACCCCAGGGGCATAATTTGAACAAACATTCACAACCAAGATGAATGTGCGAACTACATACACTTAGAGCTTAAAATGGCCTTTGGCCTTTCAAAAAGAACAAGGCAGGGTAATTCACAAAATCAACTGCAGAACCAAAAAGCAGGCTGTCTCCCTTTAATCCTAAACTTGACTTTACACGTAAACTTGGCTAAAAATAGAATTCGCTCATGCAGACTTGGCTAAAACTAGGTAAGCTAAAAATAGCATTTTTTAAAACTTTCAAGGCCCATAATCTAGGCATGCATGGGCGGATCTGGCTGGTTTTCAAAAGGAACCAAGCTCTGATGGATATCTATTTACTGTACAAGTTTTATCGAAATACAATTAAAACTGACGTACACATTACCATCGCATAAGCTCTTCTGACTTTTGGGCAGTAGAGCTAATAATCGGTATGGAATAGGCCTCTTCAGTATAATTCCAACTTAATAAAGAAATTAAATACATGCATAGAAATATATAATTAATTAAAACTGACCATGAAACACCCGTGGCACGGTGGTTTGGCGGGCAAACTTTTGCAGCTGATTTGTAGAGGCATATGGCCCTTCCTCTTCCTCCTCTTCCTCCTCATCGTGGTTATCACCCTTTCGTTTCCTTATTAAATAAAAAAATACTAATTCGCTATTCTTACTACCGTTATTAATTCACAGTTTCAATTTATTTTATTTATTCAAATCAGTAACAAGAGCTCGGCGGAGTAAACAACTATCTTTGCTGTAAAACGTGCGCATTGTCTATGGCAGCATGACACCGACAATAATGACAAGGCCATACTATAACCTTGGTTTTGTTCTTCGGTAAAACAAATGAGCTATAAAGGGTAAGTGTGTGTGTGTGTGCGTGCGTGCGTGCGTGCGTGCGTGCTGCGTGCGTGCGTGAGTGCGTGCGTGCGTGCGTGACTCAGCGCAAACAAGAACGCACGGTAAAGACGTTGAACTATACGTTTTTACATTTCAGCCGACAGATATTTGCAGTTAAAACTAACATCAAACCAGACAGTTTCAAACTTAACAATTTGTTTACTTAAACAATCATTTATTATTTCCTGATGTATAAGTTGAATAAGTGACATTGACATTTCTCGTATTTAAACTGGATATATGATTGTTTTATATTATGTATTTGAAGGAATAAAATTCAATAAGTCTGCTGTCCTCTAGGATTATATATAACCACCTCATATATCAGTTATCAGTTCGAACGAAAATGGCATTTTTTGTTTGCTCCACCTACTGGTACGCTTGAGAATTTGGGAAATAAGACCACTATTAAACACAATAGTATGAGTTGCAGCTGGAAAGTTGTTTACAAAACTTTGCAAGAACCTATTCAAATCTGTATGGTGTAAAACACACATTTTACACATGCCCTCAATGAGACTTTAAACGTGTTCCTTTTGTACACAAACGGATGACGTAGTACTCAAAAGTAACCAAGACGTAAGCATACAAGCAGTGTTTTGCAACATTTTGAATACCTCATACATGCAATGGTACCGTGACCACGAACTGACGCATTACGTGGGAATGTTCGGGAAAGGAACCATTGCATGATAAGAGATAGAAACCTCTACCATATTCATTCACTGAGAATCACTCTTTACCATATTCAATTACTACGAATCACTCCTTGCTACCATAGTCATTTACTCAACTGAGAATCACTCTTTACCATATTCATTTAATAAGAATCACTCCTTGCCATCATATTTTCCCAACTGAGAATCACGCTTCACCATATTCATTTACTAAGAATCACTCTTTACCATATTCATTTACCAAGAATCACTCTTTACCGTATTCATTTACCAAGAATCACTCTTTACCATATTCATTTACTGAGAATCACTCTTTACCATATTCATTTACTAAGAATCACTCTTTACCATATTCATTTACCAAGAATCACTCTTTACCTTATTCATTTACTAAGAATCACTCTTTACCATATTCCTTTACTGAGAATCACTCTTTACCTTATTCATTTTCTAAGAATCACTCTTTACCATATTCATTTACTAAAAATCACTCTTTACCGTATTCATTTTCTAAGAATCACTCTTTATCAAATTCATTTACTAAGAACCACTCTTTACCGTATTCATTTACTAATAATAATTGTTTACCATATGCGTTTACTAAGATCCACTCTTTACCGTATTCATTTACTAAGAATAATTGTTTACCATATTCATTTACTGAGAATCACTCTTTACCATATTCATTTACCAAGAATCACTCTTTACCTTATTCATTTACTAAGAATCACTCTTTACCATATTCATTTACTAAAAATCACTCTTTACCGTATTCATTTTCTAAGAATCACTCTTTATCAAATTCATTTACTAAGAACCACTCTTTACCATATTCATTTACAAATAATAATTGTTTACCATATGCATTTACTAAGATCCACTCTTTACCGTATTCATTTACTAAGAATCATTGTTTACCATATGCATTTTCTAAGAACCACTCTTTACAATATGCATTTACTAAGAACCACTCAAGATTTACAATATTCATTTACTAAGAACCACTATTTACAATATTCATTTACTAAGAACCACTCGTTACTGTATTCATTTACTAAGAATCATTGTTTAACATATGCATTTACTAAGAACCACTCT
The DNA here is from genome assembly GCF_026914265.1 of Mya arenaria. NCBI lineage: Eukaryota > Metazoa > Mollusca > Bivalvia > Myida > Myidae > Mya > Mya arenaria. The sequence goes on from NC_069132.1 coordinate 1,935,131, forward strand.
TTACCATATTCATTTACTAAGAATCACTCTTTACCATATTATTTTACTAAGAATCACTCTCCATATAACATCATCTACTAAATATATATATATATATATATATATATATATATATATATATATATATATATATCTATATCTATATATATCTATATATATATATATATATATATATATATATATATATATATATATATATATATATATATATATATATATATATATATATATATATATATATATAAATTACTATAACAAGAAAATTCATTGGATTTAAATGCACTTCTTTGAACCGGGTACACCGTTCTGCTGGTGGTAATGACAAGCTTCTAGAAGCTGATACCACCAGCACCCCCCCCCCCCCTCCATGCCTCTAAAACGGCCATATTTACTTACTTTATCAATACAGGAGAATAAAAAGTAATGAAATACGGCCAAAATGCACCACTTTGGACTAGAAATTGTTATTTATTTTCTTCGGAGAGTACCCCCAAACTCCTCAGAACCGAGGGAAAGGCGCAAGTCAAAAGCTTACGCCCCTAAGTTACGCCTCCTCTAACATAAAACCCTGGATCAGCCCCTGCCACCATCTACATCATGTTTATAGTATATACATGTTATTGTAGATGGTGGCAGGGGCGTTAATATATACATACGAAGATTAAATGAGGTATATGCAACAGTGGGGTTAAGTAACAATCCCAAAAGTCACAAAACAGTCACTCACGTTCTTATCTCGAGCGCAGCCTCACCAGGTGGCTGTGTTCTCGGTCCGTAGTCTCCCACACACGTACTCACGAAGTTACCCACTGTAATAAGTCTGCACGTGTAATAAGCCAGAACAGTCGTCTGAGTGACAAGATGCTTTCATTAAAATTATATATATATATATATATATATATATATTCATTTTCTATTTACTATTATTTCTAAAACTTTGTAGGTTGTGGCAACATATATTTTAGTGGTGTGTAGCCAAAACATAACAACTTAAACACCTAGTGCAGACAGAGCGAGCATATGTACTCATAGCTTAAGCACTTTTAATCATTATCGTTATCGTACCACCAGCATCATTATTTCCAGGACTTGTATTTATGCAAAGATCAGATATAAAACAGTATAGAGACGCCAGATAAATTACTCCCAACGTGAAAGTTAAGAACCTTACCGCGTATTTGTTAACCAGTTGGCAATGTACGATGAAACTCTCACCTATGTCGTTGTAATCCCCGCCCCTGAAGACATGTGACACCTTGTCCATCTCACGCATGCTCTTGTTGACGTCAGACGCGGCGTTCTTTTCTTTCTTGTCTGGTTGGAAGGCTCTGACACCATCGCGACCGAAGGCTCGTTGTTGCTCGCTGATCAACCTGTCAGTTGAAATAACACTAGATCATATATAAAGTTAGGTACTAAATGATATTGATATTATAAGGGTGTTATGACTATTTGTAATAAGCTTGCCTGGTATTATTTGCATTTATTCGTTGCTAGTTTTGATTAAAATATATACGCCTGCGTTAAAAAGTATAACTATTTTTCCTAAGCATCTATTGCCGCTACATCTTTGAGGGTATACACCCGAAGTCATTCCCTGTCATTCCCTCTTCCTGTATACGAAACTCCTTTTTACAAGGGTATAATGACATATATGAATTAGAACACGTAAATTCTATGAACAAATATAGGAAAAGAGAAGGCACTAAGCAGCTTAGCCTTCCTACAGAGCATGACAGTAACGGCGGTTACTGAGAGCTTGCGCCCAATGCTGGTTACACAGATATCAGCGTATATTGTCTACCAGTATCGCCACGCTCTGATTGTTGCTGTTTTCCTTCCAGTTTCTGAAGGTCTTCTCGCGCCCATTTGATGCCTTATGGCTTGACCCCGCCGTGACGAAACGCGACTTAAATTGTTTGTAAATGTTTTAAGTGGTCACTGCAATTCCCGTTAATCCTGATATTTGAATATTTGAAGAAACCGAATGAGGTACAGTAAGGCCTTAGTGCCATATTCAAGCTATTGGTGAATAAACCATTTAGTTCTTTAACGTGCTCGGTGTAAAGCACCAATACACGGGATACAATTTTCCTAGGTTTAACGAGTAATGAGTACACTTTTTTAAAATTAATACAGTGTCGAGCGTCAGGCAAGGGAGCTACTCGTGACATCTGTTTACGTCTCTACGACCAAATACCGTACGATCGAAAATTTCAATAACATATTTAGCGCGTGTATTAAATCAAACTGCCAAAATTTGATCCTGCAAATTGAAATAGAATGTCCCTTAATTGACCAATAAAGCTCAAAGTTGCTATTTAGATATTTTAACTACACAGAAATATTGATTCGAAAAAGTGATTGTACGATAAGTGGGTTGATAAGATAACCCAAAGGCATCATGTTGCCGCGTCTGTTCTGTTTATTTCTAATAAAACACACTTTACAGCTGCATTACACACCGTTAACTTCCAAAAATCAATAGATGTACTTAGGAACACTTAAAAGGCAAAAACTTACCTACCTATATGAGCAATAGATAGGAAACCTCATTTTTGTAACGTTATTATCAACCAGATTAAAGGCTTTCTTTACGTCTATGTAGACTATATTTAAATACGAATGTTAGTTTCTTCTTCAAGAACACATCTAAAGTTCAAATACATGTACTTAGGTATGCTTCTACCAAGCTTCTAAAATAGTCTGTATATGTAAATGTCTCTTATCCACCCCATTCTGACCCACATCACACACAAACCTAGCCTAATTAACACACACTACCCGTCGGTATCAGATCAGATTTAACATCCAACAGTCACAAAGCCCCAGCAACCAAACCAATCAATCCATACCAATCCGTCGTTATCAGATTCGATTTTTCAATGAAAGCCTCAACTCAATCCCACGAAGACCACCCCTACGCCGTCACGTGTCACCCATCAGTCACACAACTCCACCAACTAACCCATCCATACCCACCCGTCGTTACCAGATCAGATTAAACACCAACAGTCACACAGCCCCACCAACCAAACGGTCCATACCCACCCGTCGTTATCAGATCCGAGGGAGAAGTTTGTATTCCTTTGCCTCCAGAAGCGGGTCGGGTCAAGCGGAAGCTGCAGTTTGCTCGTGTCAACCCGGGGGAAGGTCGGCGCCGACCGGTTACGCAACTATTGGGAAATGAAGACGTGTTAAAAGTGACGATTATTCGAAGTGGTGGTTATTCGTTGAAATGTTAAATAGTTTCACTTTGATATTTAAAAATGTTTACAAGTTTAGAGCGGGGCTTCTCAGTGGCCATCTCAATTTTAAAATGTATATAGATATGTAAACAATTTAAACTTAACTGTAAAATTCCAAACAGTCACACAATATTGATTATATGAAATATTTGGACATGAAGGTGGATTTATCTGGATTGTTTTTGTTGTACATCAATTTAGCAAGAATCTATACTTACATTTTTAATGAAGGTTGAAGTGTACTCTGATGGTCCGACCCGACGGTCGCCCAAATACCGCGGCGCCATGTCCTGCAATGAAGAAAGCGTTAAAGATAAAAACGTGTGCACACTGTATGTTGCAGAATCAGTGTGTTATCATACTAGGAAATTGTATACACATTTTACTACACTGAAATGATCATTAAATTAAATATGGCGGCGGACAGAAGCAAGCGTTTCTGCTCGCACTTATAAGCTACAATATCTTGATATTGTGTGAACGGAATATTACAATATTTATATGGACGTGTTGCATTTGAAGTGTAGAATTGAACTGTGTGTTTTTCGTATGGATATAATTGTGATTTGGAAAGTTACGAGGTAACATTTGATAATTGCATTGTTCTTTGGTAATCAACGAAATCACCGACCCATTGAACCCGGCGCTCGATTAAAACTGTTCACGTTCAATTCAATTGACCGTGTATGGTGCGTTAGGCATCACTTATGTGATTGAGCTATGCCTAGCCAAAACGTCCATAAAGCAGTGATGGAAAGACAGATTATTAACGAAAAACTGCTTAAACTCAAGTCCGAGAGTCAACTGTCTGACAACGACGACGATGATGAACTTCAGCTGTCACAGATACCGCCTGGGCAGCAGTTCTTTCAAGAAACTAATGACGAACTTCATGCTTTACCGCGAGAGGACTATGTAAAAACACTAGAGACGCGCTGCAAAAGGGACCCTCAGCAGCTCAGCCAATACCGCCAATACCTATGGGACCGCGTTAGGGGATCTTCTGGGTGCCCGTCCGGTCGCCTGAAGTCCAGAAAATCGACAACTAAGAGCTCGAAGTTCGCAAAGCTGGCATCTGACTGTTACGTGTTACAACACTTTATCGACGGCGAACGCACCTCAGAGATTCACGACATTGTATCGTCAAACGTATTACTAAATGACTCATTGTCAATCACACGAGATGTCGACACCGATGAGTGTCACGACGCTTCCGGATGTCCTAGCCACACTGCTCAAGCTCCAGGCTGACGTTGATGACTTGAAGTTTCAGCAAAAGAAGTCTACAGACTTATTCTCCGATGTGAAAGAGAGACTTACGAAAGTGTTTTCCTTTCAGGACATTCTAATAAGCTCAATTAATGGAATACGCGCACGCCTGCCTACGCAGGATGTAAGCCAATAAATAGTTGAATTGGCTTACAAAACTTTTGTCGGTATTCAGGAATCATGCCGAGTTATTTATGCAAATGTTATTGATGTTAAATCACAATTGATTAGCGAAAATGCCAATGTATCAGATACGCTAAGTAACAGCCCAATCGTACGTTCGGATAACACTTATGTTGCTGAAAAGCAAAACACTATTGACTTAGCGAATGATGTTCATACAAATATGTCTTATGACGAAAGTCATACCGACCAGTCTGTTGTAAGCGCATACTTGCATGAACAAAACATCCCGTTAACGGCAAATGGTGCTAGCACGGTTCACGTTTTACACGAGAAATCAATCTCTAGCGTAGATCGAGACGAAACGCAGTTATTAAAACCGCAAGCGAAAAGCCTCTCTGGTATAAACCAATCGAGGCATGATACTTCCAACACTGCAACGTATGCCGAGAAAACTAAATCTAGGTGTAATGCGACTTCGAACATTGATCACGACACTGCCGATACTAATGTTCACAAAGCGCAGCGATCCCTTTCTGTGATAAACAACGTCGAAAAAGACAGTTCAGGATTCATAGCCCAGCGTAAGCGCCGTAAAATAGCCTACTATTTGGGCAATATCGACTCCTCAGTTACATACGGGGATGTTGTTGATTTCATGAAATCAAAAAAAGCTTCAAGCGACAAACATTAGAATGTTTTATGGCAGCGAATTAGTATCTATAAGGTTTAATTTGCCTTCGGATAGTTCCGAAGACGTAGAAAACGATGATTTTTGGCCGGCTGACATGGTGTTTAGACGTTGGAAGACCAGATCAGATTGGGAGACAGAAAGACAATCTCGGATTAAGAATAATGCAAAACTTAGAACTAATAGGCGTGTTAAGCAACGCTCATACAATTTTGAAGCATCCCAGTCAAAAGGCATGACTCGATACAATTACAATCACGACAGTCGTGACGAGAGGTACGATGACTATGGTGAGAATGAATACTCCGACGATTACTACAATCGTTACGATAGACAAAATGATGCCGATATATATCACCACGAACACGACAGGCATGACGATCGTTACTAATCAAACATGGATTATAACAATAAAACTTCACTTGTTAGTATTCTATGTCTCTACTTAGCTTTGCTTATGGCTCCTACACAGCTTAATATTTTCTCATGGAACGTCCGCGGTATAATGTCGTCAGCTTTCTCGCTCTCATGCATGCTTGACGAGCACAATGTTGACATCGCTATAATATCTGAGCACAAGCTAAAGCCTGGTAACAAGCTGTTCTTAGACAGTATTCATGCTGATTTTAGTTATCTGTCTATGGAACATAATGATACATCTTGCGAAACTAATGCAGTATCCTGCGGGTGAGCTGGCACCGCTTTCATGTTTCGTAAGAGACTGCTTGTTAATATATCGCAAGTGCATGCGTGCCTCAATAACAGAGTAATTGGTATCGAGGTATGCAATGTTCTAGATATACCAACGTACATTTTTGGTGTATATTTACCGGCTGAAAACGACAAAACATTTTATTGTGAAGTTATTGGCGAATTAGAAGCGCTTATTTCATTTTACTGTACCCAGGGCCATGTAATAGTTGCTGGTGATTTTAATGCTAAATTATACGACTATAGCCCAAAATCTGTGGCATTGACAAGAATCGTAAAAAGCTATAACCTTATACCTGTTAACCTTCGCCCATATAGCAACTCACACGACTATAGCTACGTAACTAACCGAACAATGATAGATCATATGTTGGTATCCTCCGATTTATATATACGTGTTACATCGTTTGAAGTCATTGACGAAAGTAAAATACTTACGTCTGATCACTTGCCATTTGTCATGACCCTTACGGCAGACACTCAAAGTCGAAATGCCGTTAACGATACAAATGTAAGGCGAACTCATGTCGCTTGGGATAAACTTACACCTGACGACATTTGCATGTATCAAACAATGTTAGATAAAGCGTTTATAAACGAGGAGTTATCCATACTCCCAGACGTTAATACATTAAATGAGACCATTGTATCAGTACAAGTATCAACGTGTGACAAATATCTACCAACACACAACCCGATACATAAACCAAAGACTTACTGGAATGATGAAATAAAACAATTATATCTAACTGCTAAACACGAACAATTACAATGGATGCGAAATGGTCGTCCGCGCAGTTCAAGCGATGATTTATTTAAAAGATTTAAGCGAGCAAAGTCCCTTTTTAGAGCTACACAGCGGAGGCTCGCCGAAACATATGTGCATAATGTTTTCGATAAAATCGATAACGCGGCAGGAACAGATGACAAGTTATTCTGGCGCCTTCTTAGAAAGTTAAAAAATAAAAACCCTAACAGTGTTACAAAACTTGAGGTTGATGGCGTAAAGTACGAGGGTGAGATGATAAAGGATGGTTTTGTTAGTTTTTACCGTTCCGTATTTGATGTTAGCTATAATGTGCCGCTTTCGGAATTTGAGCGCGAAGTTAAAGACAGAATTAATGAAAAGATTCGCGAATCTTTACCAGATAACACTACATTTAAAGAAATCTCAGAACATGAAATTAGGATCGCGATTAAAAGATTAAAACGTAAAAAAGCGCCCGGTCCAGACTCGGTTTTAAATGAACACGTTTTATACGGTGGGCAACCAGTTATTATGGCCCTTAAGGTTCTGTTCAATGATATAGTACGCTACGAAGAGTATCCAGCGTCATGGAAACGTAGTTACATCATCCCTATATACAAAGGAAATGGCAAGCCACGGTCAAGTCCTAGTAGCTGCAGGCCGATTTCACTTATTTCTACGTTTTGCAAAATATTCGAGCGTGTCATCGTAAATAGATTTGATAAAATGTCATTTTCCAAATTTCCGAATAAACAACAACAAGGATTCCAAAAAGGACTGAGTTGTATAACTGCAGCCTTTAATCTACAGGAAGTAATTACGCATAATCCCGATAGTGTAAGTAATGTATATGTAGCTCAGTTAGATATGAAAGGCGCCTTTGATGTTGTCTGGCACGACTCCCTATTTTTGAAATTGCACGATCTTGGCATTCAAGGGAAGCTATGGAAAACTCTACTTAATGGTTACCAAAACCTTACAACATACGTGAGGTGGTCTGGTTCAACGTCTGACTCTATAAATGTACGTAGATCAGTCCGCCAAGGCGGCGTATTATCAGGTTTTTATTAATTAGTGCACATTAACGACCTGCTGAATCGATTAGAAACATCCGGATATGGCGCCAAAGTTGGTACAATTGCTGCAGGGAATCCTACTCTCGCAGATGACATTACACTCGTTGCTTTAACGCCCTCCGGTCTTCAGCATATACTTGATATCGTACAAGACTATGCAGTTCTTCACAAATTTGAAATCAATACTACAAAATCTTGTTGCTTGTCGTTCTCCACAAAACGCTTGTCAGTTCCACTAATAGTAACATTTGCCGGACAACCGCTTAGTTACGTCGAATCGTCCACTCATTTAGGGATATTAGTTAACTCTAAGTATGGGATGCGGTCTACAACACGTATTGAAGAACGGTGCCAAAAGGGCAAAAACTCATTCCATGCTATGAAAGGTTATGGACTACATGGCGAAGGTCTTAGTCCATTAACTGCCACTAGCATATATAAAAAAGTCATTATTCCAACTATTTTGTATGGAAGCGAATTGTGGAATAACCTCAAGTCATCGGATCTCGATATTATCAATAGGACTCAACATTATGTTGTTAAAATGATTCAAGGCTTTAATAAATACACTCGGTCCGACATGTGTGAGTCAATGGTGGGACTTTATCGTCTTATAAGCTTAGTCGAGATCCGCAAATTATCTTTTCTGCAAAAGATAATGACGTTGCCTTCCGATAGTTTAACGCGACAACTTTTTATAAGGAAATATATAACATTTCTTAATCGCCGAACAAGTAATCCAATGCTTGGCTTTATACCTGACATATGCGCTTTGGTAAACAAATACCGCTTACAAGATAGCCCATAAACAAATTGAGCCATGTGTTGTGTGGCAGTCCGCAAATAATCGCTCGGACTTAAAACTTGCGCATTTTATTGCTAACTTGTGGCTAGACATCCGTCTGCTTAATTTGCAAACGCGTGTTCTTTAACAAAACCGAGCATATCGTGTTTGCTTGTCCGTGTACAGCAGCTGTACGCGATAGTTTTTATTGTGATATAAACATGGTATTTGGTCAACATGTCGGATCCGACTTAGCTCAAAAAGATTCGACAATTTTCAGAGATTTTGGTTAAGGGAGCAAGTACATACAAAATGAAGACTATAATCAATTGCTGTTATACAAGCTCAGTTTTCGTTATGTACAAGATGCGTTCAATGTATACAATACTTTCGATAGTGTTTAAATAATACTGAAACAGTGGCATTTGTGCATATATTGCGTAAGATGATTATGTCTATATTGTATGATCATACAATTGCTGTTAGTTTGTCATAAATATTGCGTTTGACTTGAACCCATTGTATACATGTATGTATTACTCTCATGCTACTTCTTGCATGAATTAACTTTTTCTAGTGACATATTTAAACATGCTTATATATATTACATTGTGTTCTAATCTCCCACGCGGAGGATATATTGAAATAAATGAAAATGAAAAATACTGTTATGAATATTGAGTTTTTAAACCAGGGAATCGGACACTATATGGTTCGACCATTTTATTATCATACCAGGGAATGTTGAATGTTACTTGTATAGCCATTGTTCTATCATACAAGGATATTATGAACCGTACTAATATGATTAATGTGTTATCATACCTGGAATGGTAACCTAAATGGTGCGATCATTGTGTTATAATATCAAGAATGGTAACTAAAATGGTGCGATCATTGTGTTTTAATACCAAGAATGGTAACTAAAATGGTGCGATCATTGTGTTATAATATCAAGAATGGTAACTAAAATGGTGCGATCATTGTGTTTTAATACCAAGAATGGTAACTAAAATGGTGCGATCATTGTGTTATAATATCAAGAATGGTAACTAAAATGGTGCGATCATTGTGTTATAATATCAAGAATGGTAACTAAAATGGTGCGATCATTGTGTTTTAATACCAAGAATGGTAACTAAAATGGTGCGATCATTGTGTTATAATATCAAGAATGGTAACTAAAATGGTGCGATCATTGTGTTTTAATACCAAGAATGGTAACTAAAATGGTGCGATCATTGTGTTATAATATCAAGAATGGTAACTAAAATGGTGCGATCATTGTGTTTTAATACCAAGAATGGTAACTAAAATGGTGCGATCATTGTGTTATCATACCAGGAATGGTAACTAAAATGGTGCGATCATTGTGTTATCATACCAGGAATGGTAACTAAAATGGTGCGATCATTGTGTTATCATACCAGGAATGGTAACTAAAATGGTGCGATCATTGTGTTATCATACCAGGAATGGTAACTAAAATGGTGCGATCATTGTGTTATCATACCAGGAATGGTAACTAAAATGGTGCGATCATTGTGTTATCATACCAGGAATTGTAACTTAAATGGTGCGATCATTGTGTTATCATACCAGGAAATTTTGAATGTAACTTGCATAACCATTGGTCTATTATACCAGGGTATAATGAACCGTACTGATATGATAATTGTGTTATCATACCAGGAATGGTAAACTAAACTGTTACGATCATTGTGTTATAATACCAGAAAATTGTGAAAGTTACTAGTACGACCATTGTGTTATCAAAACAAGAAATTGCGAACTATACAATTATGATCTACCAGTATGTGTTATCATACCAGGAAATTATAAATTATGCTGGTAAAATCAATGTGTTATCGTGCCAGTTATAGTTCTAGGAATCTGTGACCTACATAATATTTTATATATGGCAATATATTCTGTAAATCGGTTCTATTATGTAAGAAAATTGAAAGACTTTTATGTAGTGTTTCAGTCAGAATAGGTCAACACATTATACAGGTGAACCCCGTTGGTTTGAACTTGTTTGGCTCGAATTCTTCGTTGGCTCGAATTCGAAGTAAAGGACCAAATTCTGTATAAGTAAACATTTCCGCTTGGCTCGAAATTTTCTAGGCTCGGTGTTTTTTCGCCGGTCCCTAGGAGCTCGAGCCAACGAGATTCGACTGTATATGAATGCCGTAACATAAATTATTTTACACATATACATATATATAAACGTAGATATCAAAATCATCCTATATATGGATAGACTTACAGGCCAGTTGATTGCCCTCTCTTCTCCTTTTACTTCCGGCTGAAAAATAGGAAATGCCTTTAAATGTCTTTAAATGCATGTCGTTTTAATAGTCAACAAATAGAAAGAGTACATTTATTTTAATAAGTATTAGAGGTAAGAACACATATCCAAATAATAGATCACGGACATATATGTCAAGAGGATTATTACGGAGTTGGAAATATCAAAAAAAAAAATATGTTTTAAGCAGAGAGTAACACACACACATATATATATATATAGTCATACAACATTGGAGCTCAGAATAAACCGAGTCTTCTAGAGCTAGAACATATGATTTCAACTTAAAAACTTGTATAAAGGATGTTAATATTAATAAGTATATAATTGCCCTGCCAAGATTAAAGATGTCTGTACACAGATTACAAGTAGAGGCTGGTAGTTGGCATACACCAGCTGCTTTACCTTAAATCTTCGAAAGAAAATGTCATTGTGTGGTGGTTTATGTTGTTCTTGAATGCTAATTTTATACTGATATTAGAAAAGATTCCATATATCAATGTAATTATGCAAGACCTATTGTGATTAAATTTATACCATTTATCACCTATCAAATACACCAATATAAAGCTTTCGAGTGGAGAAAGACCTACTATATTTATTACGGATAACATTTTTTTCCCTCTCGATATGCTCTATGTCGTGTTATGGTACAGTGAACATACGTTGTTAAATCAGATAGTATCTTCATGATTTAAAGATTGACTGACCATTGACTATGTTATTTGCGTAAACTTATTTTACTGATTTGTACGCATGGGCATGTACACATAGACATATTGTGTATTGCATTCTGAAATGAATTCTCAACTCTATATAATTGTATTTTTGTTCGTTAATCCTACCCTTGTTTATGTAATAGTTACCGCACCGGTTGCCGGTCAAAACGTCCCCAGGTTGAAACGTCCTACGGTCAAAACGCCCCCTATTTTGGTCAAAACGTCCCCACCAAAAGTCAAAACGCCCCCACTTATATTCTAGTGTGCGGTAAAAAGTGAACAGCGTTTTCATTAATCCGCACGACAGTTATTGCTCGGCATTCTTGTTACCGTTCCAATATAGGTAATAGTGTATCGATAAAAGGAAGAACGCTCTAAAAATGGTAAAATTGTCATAAAGTTACCCCACGTTCCCCATGCGGCATGCAGTTACCAGAAGGGACTAAAGTACTAACAATTTACTGCATGCTCTATAAAATAACAATAAAAAGCCCAAAAATCATCTAAATTCCGTCTTCAGATATTACGAAAGTTTTTCCTGCTATTTCTATATAATTCAGTCAGGTGGTTTGATTTGTGTCGCCTAAAATACCATGTGAAAGACAATTATAATTATAATTTTGCATTTAAATGTTACGATGCAGGTGTGGTCTGTTGAAAACAATTACATTCTTGAATTAAGATATAGCATAAACTTCCCGGTAAGAAGGTCAGTTTCGTATTAAAACTTGATGATGCAGATGTGGGATGTTGGAGGACAAATGATACTGTTGACTTGTGCAACGGCTTTGACAAACAATGTCTTTAAAATAAGACAGTCTATCCACCACAATACATTTTACCAGTATATATGTAAGTTAAGTGGTTGTCCGTGTGAAATATATTATATTGTATCTGCATGGTACTATCCTTTGTGACAAGATTCTCAATTCGCTTAAATAGTCTATACCATAACAATATATTTTAGTAGGTATCGACGGAAATGGATGTCTATGTTAAAGGATCTGTATAATACAATGTACTGATGTTTTCAGAAGCGATGATTGATATCCAAACTTCTTCAATACACAAAATCAATCAACCAACTAAGTCGAAGTCGGCGATGATGGTGCTCCGCCGGAAGATGTATTTCTCAAGGTGACTCATGCTCATCCCATTCTTCCTATGACACTCCCATAGCCGTCCGCTCACCCCTTCCCCTCCTGTCACAAGCCACTACCCCATCCGACGCGCCGCTACCTCCTTCCCGCGCCGTTACCCAACCCCCCTTCCCCGCGCCACTATCCTCTCTCCTCTCATATACCTTCTGTAACCTTTTCTCCTGGAAATCGGCGATCGTGGTGCTCCGCCGGAAGATGTCCTTCTCCAGGTGACGCCCGCTCGCGTTTCCCAGCTCGAAATGGTGGACCAGCTGAAATTAGTTAAAAAAAGTTTAACATGTTTATTTGAATCATATATTATTGCTAAAACATGTAGATAGATAGAGGATATTTTTTGTTTCTTTTATGCTTATTTTCGGAGTTTTATTAGTTGTTTTTATTTATTTCTGAATTACCCCCTTTTTTGAAAAGGGTGGTTTTTACGCCGCTACCCTCATGCAAAATTATAGCTGTCAACTTTTCTATTTTCGGTTTGCTGAGAAATAGTTCTCTGCTATTCATTCTTATAGCTTATTATTCGCTCGTTTTTTTAGTGCAAAGCTTTTATGAACAGTAAACAATGTAAAGTTTTATAAGTGCACATATGTTCCAAAAAATAACGAAAACACTTTTATTTTAAGTTGGGCATGAATACATAATCAAATTACTATGCCGCTATTTAATGAACGAAAATTTGATGTGTTGTTTTGCTAACACATTTGTTTTTATCAAGACAAGTAACTACACATGAATTTAAAAGTAGTTCTGAAAGTTGATATGTTCACTCCTTATTTTGCAGTGAAAAATATCAAATTGATATTTTCACTGTTGTTATTTCACTGTTTTAACCCCTATATTTCATCGTAAAGCATGAAAGAAATATGTTATATATATATATATATATATATATATATATATATATATATATATATAGTAGTTCGAATGACGGTTAGCAATTTAGGGTCATTCTAACTGTTTTGATGTACCTTTAAACTAGTTATCGCATAAAGTATTGGGCTGATATTCATAGGTTAGGAAATGACTTAAGATGCTTTATGAAAACAGTAGAGTACAAATGTTAAACATAGGATAAAGCTGTGTTTGTTTAACTGCATTTTATCGCAACGTAACGAGATATGTTAATTATTAAATTGCATTTTAAAGCTGCATTCTCACAGATTGAACGCTTTGACAACTTTATTATTTTTGTCTTGAAACGAGCCAGTTTATGCGAAAATGCATGTAAACCAGTCATTTAAGACTGATTACAAAATATTAGTTTCCAGATTTTATATTAAAGTTCAAAAATTGATGTTTTATGCATTTTTATTGAACCGTTAGTAACGGTTTTAGCCATAAAAGATTTATTTTGGAACGGAAATATGAAAATATGCGATCTTATTTTTTGTCAGCAGTCTTTAATTACTGGTTTGCAGACATTTACGCAAATGTTTTCTCTTTCCAAGACAAAATTAAAAAAAGTTGTAAAACGGTAAATCTGTGAGAGTGCAGCTTTAATTTAAGCTGTGCTAATGAAATATTTATGATCTTATTTAACTCGTCCTAAATGAGCTAATGAGGTCATGATATTTAAATGCCAATTATGAAACGATATTTGGGAGAATTCAATCCCCTGAGGTAACCTAATACCATGAATTAAACTGTATTGGTTTTCAGTACTATAGAATTCAAAATCAACGCGGTTTTGCACGATCTAAATCCGATTTGAAGCATTGTCTTCTATGGGACGATATAACTCCGATAATGGCCCGTGTATGGTAGGGTTACACATACAATTGCTTTAAGAACAAAACATATTGTACACTCATCATACACAGTCATCCCGGAAATATCTGAGACCTTGAATATTAACAGTCTCAAGTCTGAGTTTCGATAATCCTGGACATATATGGGACCTTGAAAACGAACATTCTCAAGGCTGAATTCAGATAATCCCGGAAATAGCTGGGACCTTGAATTCGAACAGTCTCAAGTCTGAGTTCAGATAATCCTAGAAATATATGGGGCCTTGAATACGAACAGTTTCAAGTCTAAGGTAAGATAATCCCGAAATATATGGGGCCTTGAATACGAAAAGTCTCAGGGCTGAGCTCAGATAATCCCGGAAATAGCTGGGACCTCGAATTCGAACAGTCCCAAGTCTGAGTTCAGATATTTCTAGAAATATATGGGACCTTGAAAACGAACACATTCAAATTTGAGTTCAGATAATCCTGGAATATATGGGACCTCGAATTCGAACAGTCCCAAGTCTGAGTTCAGATAATCCCGAGAAATTCTGGGACCTTGAATTCGAAGAGTCCCAAATCTGAGTTCAGATAATCCTAGAAATATATGGAACCTTGAAAACGAACAGTCTCAAGTCTAAGTTCAGACAAATATGGAAATATCATGATTGGACCTTGAATTCGAACAGTCTCAAGTCTGAGTTCAGATAATTCCGAAAAAATCTGGGATCTTGATAACGAACAGTGTAATGTTTGAGTTCAGACTTACGAGCCAAAACTGCAAATCTTCAATTCATTGTTACCTTTTTTTTCAAGTAGCGTATTGGTGATGAAATTGTATTTCTATTTGAAATTGTGCAATTACTGGAATTTATTATTGTAAAACGAATGGAATAAAAACGTGATTTAATAAGATTTTTCTGAGCCTGAGTCTACACTCGGACATTAGACTGTTTGTGATCACGAGCCACTTTTCAGGATAAATTTCGTTTTTTTTTACTATTGGTCATTATTTATATAAAAATCGCAGGTACATGCTTGGAAGAATATTCGCCTGCTGGACAACGTTTGCCTCTCGTTGTCGTTTGAAAAGGGCAAGTAACCACTGCGTGGAATTTGATCAAGTAAAAACTAAACAGTAAGGCGACAAGATAGCCTACCTGACTTCGAGTGCCGCCCAGTCCAGATGGGTCCAAAACAGTGCCCTGGAAACAACGTAATAAACGGAATGAAAAAGTAAAACATTTCAGACCGATTCGGCATTATGGTTTATGCACTGCAATAGAATAACAACAACAACAAAAACAACAACAACAACAACACCTTAACGTGATAAAGTGGTTTAGATGATCTACTGCGTATGTATGCTACAAGTATTATTGGGCAAACATCAGAGAATGTGCCATTAACTAATAAAATCGTTAAACATGTAAACAATTCTAATGTCAGTGAACAGTGGATGTATACCACGTGGTAATTACGTCATAAATGCTACGTCGGAAGGCAACATTTTGCTTTGAATGAAGACTTAAAACAAAGAAAACTTTTTCTTTTTCATCGCCATTTCAATGAAACATAGGACAGTCTATGCTGCCCCGCTATCGTTTTATTACTGTATTTTGATAAGGCGATAAGTTTCCTCAAACACCCGACAAACGTCTTTCCAAAATAGTGTTTTGACAGTGCTCCATCAGGCACATCATCAGGTAGCGGGTTTGTGAAGCAGTTTGTCGAAGAGTTTTAAGAAACAAAATGCTCAATTACACTGGTCAAAGAGCGAAGGTGGGGTGGGGGGGGGGGGGTAGCTTTTTAAACGACGTACATTGCGCTTTGTTTCATTTAAAATGGTAATAGTAAAGTTATCTTTGTTTTAAAGTCTTCATTCGAAGCAAAATATTGTCTTCCGACGAAGCATTCTTGCCGCAATTTATCACTTGGAATACACACACTGGTGAATACATGTTCATCTACATGACCATCTATCTTAAGTTGTGGTTTGAAAAGTTAAATTCGTGCACTTTCTTTCGTGGGCTATCTGACATTTGACTTGTTTTCTAATTTTGTTTCTGTTTTCATTATCATGCGTCATAAAAAAAGTAAAATATATAATTAAGATAAGAAACTCTTACAAATTGAAAGAATTAACGACTTAAAAAACGCTTATCTTAACGTAATCTTTAAATTCTCCCGTTAAAACTGATACCCAGGTTTAAACATATCAGGTATTACACATAAACTATCATATATCTTTCCTTTTGACAACTTTCTATTTCATTCTTTGACAATCTAAATATTATCAATTACATTTTCAATTTCCTATTTGTTTGAAATGAACTGAGCATGGCGTGGTTTTGAATTATAGATGCCAATATATAATATTTATTCAGAGCAAAAATAAAACTGTGCTCTTGAAAAGAAAAATAGGCCTATGGTCAATTGTTGTAAAATGTTTTGTTATCAAAACAACTGCTAGATGAGGTGTTTTCACAAATGAACAATAAAATATTTACTTTAAAATGATTGGTGTTTTTGTTAATATGAAAACCTTAAGGCAACTTCATTGACTGTAAATGCACGTGTGTAGCAGTGAACTGTCAAGTGACAACAGAAACATTTATTGAATTATTCATTTGATTAACATCGTCATTCATTTTCTCCCACCCCAGATAAGTAGATCGAAATATTTTGCTATTCTGGAAATCCTTATCGTGCCCACGGGCAAAGATAAAAAAGTACATGTATATGAAAAGAAATTAAAATACATTTTACTGTGTTTTGTTTATCTGAGATGGGAGAAAAGGTATCTACCATGGCCACTTGTAAAACTTAGGTTTATCCCTTCCCTCGTGCAGGGTGAACTGCGGAAACTTGGTAAACCTCATTTCAACAAAACATCTTATATACGCTTAGTTTGGATCAACCTATCTTTCACGAACGGCCATAAAAAGACGTATAATCTGTGCCCATTCTGGCCGAAGATGAAATGAAGCATTAAAATTAATTATAATTTAATATTAATAGAAAGTCACAGAAAAATGTAACGCATGTGGTAATCAATGGTGACACGCTTTGATGAAAATCATGACATAGGGCTTTGAATATGTTGAATTGACATTTCAATAATCAACCATTCTAAGAACGTCTATCATTTTGCAGTGTATTAAGAGGTACTCACGGCGAAGTCTGTTGAATTACTTGTCTTCCAGAAATCTCGTTTCAGTTTGTTGTTGGTGTAGTTATACTCTCCCTCCTGCAGGACGCTGGAGCGGGTCAGGTTATCCCGGATGTTCTGGTAGCGCCGGTTCCGACCCGGTCCATACAGCTCCGCCAGCCGCCCCTCTAATCCGTCCGTGAACGCTGACGGCATAGCTCCGCTACTCGCTTCACTTACCGTGTAGTAGTGATCAGCTGCCTTATGCCACTAGCCACTAAACGATCCGACACTCGCTGATATTTGTTTATTCCATCAAATTCATAGTTTGAACAAATACGAAAACGTTTATGTTAAAAAGGCACTTTTGACGTTGACTGTACGCGACGTTCTTCCTTAGCAACTACAATGGAGTCATTTGGAACCACTCGGCAGACATCGGGTCGCTACGTCCAAGGCAGTGAAAGTGTTCTTTATTTAAAGCTAATGAATGTAGTGTGTGGCACGATGAAAGTGCTGCATTATATATAGTGCGTTAAAAGAATTTTTATCAACTCCAAATAAATTGTGTGACAAACGTTGGCACTGCGAGACAAAAGACCAAGATAAAGTTACTCCGGACGAAATTATATACTGAGATATTTAATGCTATTGATTCGCTGTTGGTCGATTTGTTGAACGCATTAAACGTTAAGGTATACAGAGGTTTAATCTTATATTAATCCTGACAGATTATTGCAGACATTCAGTTATACCAACGATCATTTGAAACAATATTTCTAAATATCATTGTATCTGTGATAATATTACATAAGAAATTATTTTGATTCTATTTTCAATAGTAATAAAATTATTCTTTTCGAGTCTTAGCTTTAAATAAAACAATTAGGACCTCAGCAATTCAACTATAAATACATATATTAATGCATATTGTACTAATTTTGTATTGTAATTTACATTGCACGTGTTTGAAGGCATTGTAATTTTACGTAAACTTAAACAAACTTATATGTTCAATGTAATAAACATTTGAAGAAATGGAAATTCGAAATTGAACCGCTTTGTCAAGTATTCCGTACACTAAAAGCCATACAAAATACAAAATCGAGTTCTCACCAAGTACCCGGGTTCGCATGTAAGACTGGGCGCTTGTGAGAATGACTGCCTGTCTCAACGCCAGATTAGTTAGTTAGGCGTGCGCGGATGTGACTAACAACACAAGATAACATGCTATTGTAACACCATCACAATATGGTACAAGACATCCACCATCGTGATTGAGATGATTAATAACTCGCGCTTCTCGCTCGTTCTGTATACTTTCAGTAGCTCGAGAAGAAGGTTCAGTAACCATTACAGATGGCGAACTAATTGAATGAAACTCTTAAAATATCTTTATTAAGGTTATAAGCGAGTCAGAAAAGTTCTTCCAAAGAATTACTACCCCACTTCCGATCTCCAACAATCTAGGGTCCCCAGCACCAGACCCGCTGCCCGCTTGGCAGATACCACTCGTCCGTACAACCGTCACACTGGTTCGAGCTGAAATGTGCATGCTGCCAAAATTAGAGTTAACGAAAAGCTTTACGACATTGATTCGGCTTCCTGTTATGCACCAGTCAATTCTAACTAAGCCCCCCCCCCCTTCCAGGTAGCCCCGCAGTGACGGGTGAATGCGGTGGTTTCGTCTTCGCGCCAAAAATAGTGGGGAATGGGCCTCACCGAGGGTCCCTGAGGTGCGGGGGCATTTGGCGGGGATTTGACCAGCAATTCGTCTCCGCAGTGCGGTGATCTTAACCGGGCATGGCTGGACCGAAAGTCGAAGTCCCCGCTAATCCCCGGACCTGGGGTCCGTGGTTACAATTAACACACAAAACCCAATCAATTATCTCGGAATTTTCCTGTCTGAACGGACTACTGCTACTTTGAAAAAGCATTTCACACGGAAAATACAGGAAATATCATGTAAAACAGCATAGTATGAATTATTTTATGAATGCCACGCATGCAAATATACCGAAAAGGGCTAATCAAAATGTCCAGTAAACTATGCAATAATGTGTACATGCTCACATGCAGTAGGGGTCATCATGTTTATGCAGCGGACAGCCAAACTCTGCTTCCCGTATACACGGATCAATGTCGCAGTCTGCCCAAGGAGCGTTTGAGGGACATTGAAGACATCCGACGGAATGGTTCCCGGGTGCGCAGTATTGGACCGGCCTGGGATGGACCACCAGCCTTTCATCCACGCTCCGCCCTAAGAGGGACATGCGCACATTCAGATGGATAACACTACTCTGTACATAGAATTGGTCTACATATTTGATGAATGAAAAATATGCAATTATATATTTCAATTTAGACAAAAATCATGTGAATATGTGAACACCGCTTTAAAAATGATAAAAAAAATACATACTTTGTACCGTCTAAGATTCATTACAGTTCAACATATATTTTGTCACATTTAGTGCCGGTATTTTTAAACCTCCTGTAATTTGTATTTATTTTAATCAGGTGAATCGGTAGATTTAAACAGAGGCTGGGCCAGTAGACACGATATGATATCGAAAACTGCGTCACATTTACCGTTCAGTTTCATAAAAATCCACACTCATAACCTGTATTGCGTGTTTATTTATATACACACACGATACTAACACAAGACACAAATCTGGTTGACGATTGTTTTATTAATAAAGTATTCATATCAACACCTTTTATAATAAGATGAACGTGATAACGAGTCGGTAAGTAAAGTCTTAGGAAGAAATATGAGCAGTACTTTATAGTCCTAACCATAGATAGCAATCAATATCAGTCGTAAGTTAAGCTAAAGTGCATCTATATAAAGTACAAAATGGAAGTTGCTATATTTTTTTGTGCCAAAACTGTAGTGACAGCTGTATTTATAGCTGTTGTACTTTGAGATATAGATCTAATTGTTAGGGCATCAGACTAATTATCCAACCATACAACTGGATCTATTGAACTCTCAGTGAACTGGACCACGACTTGAGATACTCGCTGAATGACAGTATTTGCAAATTATGTTCAAATAACAACAAGAAAAATTTAATGCATAGCATCAAGTCGGGGCAATGGAATTAGAAGAAAAACGTACATGCAGATAATCAATAATGGTTATTATTTCAATGATAATATTTTGTTTTATGTTGGGTGTACATATGCTCGAAGGACATTATGGTTAATAATATTGTTACAGTAGTTTATGCCCGGAATAAAAGATATTCTGTTTTCCCCCCATGCTATTCCTCCGGTTAAAACTTAATTATAACAAAAATATTAGGGATGCAAACGAATATTCGAATATTCGATCGAACGTTTGGTATTCGAATGTCAAAATCGGTATTCGAATATTCGATTTTTTTAATAAATAAAAAATAAACCTTTTTCGCTACCACTGTCATGTTGTGTATAATTTTCGTTTCTCTTGTTTTTACAACGAATGTTCCCTAGTGTCGGAGGCGTATTTTTAAAATATACATACGTTTCTTCGGATGAAATAGAGTCAATGGTCTAATACATAGATTTCAATAGCATGAAATTCACCTTTTACTTGTACCGGCATGTTATGTGAATTCCTTGCTTTATATTTTGTATAAGATTTTGTAACACATTTCACTCATGATATGAGTGTATAGAACGGGGATAAAAACGCTATACATCAAAGGGGAATTATCTGGAGTTCATTCCTGACATTTTCAAAACAAACAATTAAGCTCAAGATTAATTTTTCAAAACTCGGCATTTTTGCTGTCACCAAGGTAGACTACTGCGTAGGAGGTTTACAAACATAAAGGATATTTTAGTACCGTGTAACCTTCATCTATTTGATATCAATCATTCGGAGCTCCTCGGCCATTTTATCGAAAACAACCTCGGATGTATGCCGGTACATCTGTTGAAGTAGTTCGTAAAATTTTGAATTATATCATTAGTTAAATGTAATGTTTTAGAGTTGTATTTATTGATCTAAGTTTAAATTTATTCTCATTGAATTGTATTATAGCAAACATAATGAAGAATCCCAAGAGTTAAGTCACAAAGTTTAACTGCTAAATAAAATTACTACGCGATCTACTTGCAGCGGACTTAAACGTACCACTTTTTGAGGGTGTAAACCATCCAAATACATCCGAGGTTTTTCAAAAACAACCTCGGATGTATTTGGACGGTTTACATACTGAAAAAGTGGTACGTTTAAGTCCGCTGCAAGTAGATCGCGTAGTAATTTAATTAAGCAGTTAAACTTTGTGACTTAACTCTTGGGATTCATAATTATGTTTGCAATAATTCAATTCAATGGCAATCAATTTAAACTTAGATCAATAAATACAACTCTAAAACACTACATTTAATTAATGACATAATTCAAAATTTTACGAACTACTTCAACTGATGTACCGGCATACATCCGAGGTTGTTGTCCGAGGAGCTCCGAATGCACCTCGGCAGTTGTTATGATTGAGTTGGTAATTAAAATCAAAATTTTCAAAATGATAAGCAGGGCTGTTACAATTTAAGGTTTCATTATCAATTAAAGTGTAAAGTTTTATAAAACAAACTAAACTTCATATTTTATCATGCAACGTAGAAACTATTGAAAGCATTGATCTGCAATTTATGAACTAGTCCCTAAGTTGGAATATTTCTAAAGTAATATCAAATATAGTCGGCGCCCAGAAAACAATAACACTATTTCAAAACGTTTCTTTCTGCTTCAAACGGTGAAAATAAATCAGTTCTTACCGTAACTCTCGCCAAAAAATAGCGCTATAAACAGCAGATGTGCGAAACCTTTCATTCTTCAAGTCGTTTATATAATGTATGTGGTTTTGTCTGCTATATTCAGACCATTTCTTATCTTTTGCATTCCTGAAGTTAATCAAAACACTCCAACTCTGAGAAGAAATATGTAGGCAGATCGCACATTCATTAAATACATCTAACGTTGCAATAACAACAATGCTGTGCTTTTTAATTTCTATATTTAAGCACACAGTCACACACACGCACGCACACGCATACTCGCACGCATATACTCATACGCACATATTCTGTCAATATACCAAGCGTGTATCTCTTATGGATGTTCTTAAGCTAAGCATTGTAGTTGGTAATTTAAAGAACAATTATTGGTTATACGAAATAGGATTTTTTTTATTATTTCTAAAAGAGGTATTCTACAATCTCTAAATTGACTTATGCTACATTCAAACACACATTCGAAAGAGATAAGTACGCAAATAATATCAGTGAAACATATTTATAATATGCATAAGACAAATTTCGAACATCATTGCATCAAATTAACTGGTTATTGAAACGGGAAGATATACAAACACAACACAAACTGTGCAATCTTGTACTATAAATTTAATTGAAACTGAATACCAGTTCCTTATTGTGTCCAACATACAGAAAACTAAGAAAAAAAATTCAAACCATAGTTTTGCCATTGACCATCAATTAATAAATTAATTTATTCAAATTCAAAGAAAATTCTCAATAATATTTCATATTTCATATATTAAGCAAATCAAACTCGAATCACATTAATGTTATATCTTTGAACAAGCATTCTAATAGCAATTCGTCCATCGTATGCCCTTGTTAATTCAATGTCTTATCCATTTGATATTGTATTATTGTTTCTTTGCTATAAACAATTGTATTGTGTTATGCAATAACAGTAAGGAATGGAATGGAATGGAATGGAATGGAATGGAAGGAAAGGAAAGGAATGGAATGGAAGGAACGGAATGGAATGGTTCAAAACAAGGTTTGATTAAAGACATGTTTAGGGTGGCGGAATTAGTGAGTATTGTTTAAATATCGAGTCTTAACACGATACGTTAGTCGTTTCAATGAGTTACTAAGTCGTTTTAACGGGATACGTAAGTTGTTTATAAATACGAGATACGTAAATCGTTTAATGAAATACGTTTACGTCAATCCTTTTACAAATGTCACCTCTAGATATCTATCATCTGACAAAATATTTCACTTATAGTTATGAAAAAAAATATTTAAGGATTGATTTGTATTTTATGTGCGTCCATGCAGTATGAACGCTCGCCCGCGATTTTGCATATCCATAAACCGCGCTAAGGGACTTTCGTTACCACCATCAAAGACATGGTGTTCACCGACATCCATATACGAAATATCTTAAGACCTACATTGCAGCCCTGTTTTACAGTCAAATAGGAAAGTGTGCCAGGTATTTGATCACCAAGTGGACAATGGAACAGTCGCCGGGTGTAACTTCGTGGCTCGAATGTTGGAAAAGGCAAGACACAAGCATCACTGAATCCTATCTCCAAGAAGAGGAAGTTTCTGCCAAGTTGAATATCTAAAAATAAACGTTGACCAGTTGCGAGCTTCCCTATCAGGTGACACTGTTTTCTATCTGGCTAGGATATCATCATAGATATAAACCTTGAGAAATTGGCTCCATGTCAATGAATTGCTTTTGAAAGTAGTAGATGCAATTGCACTAGAAAACCTTCCAGTCTACCTTTAAACATACTTATTCTATTTCTTGCCACTGTACATATTATCTATTGTTATTTACTGTGACAGCATGTTAAAACTTATTGGGTAGTTTGGATGTGTAGTTATAGTTGAAATTTGAGAAGTGGAGAAAGTGTAATAGAGCAAAAAGTCAATAACTGCATATAGAAGTACATGCAGATACAACAAGACCTATACTTAATACGAATTTTCGTATTTCAATAATTATGTGTGTATGTGTGATCTGTGAAAACAAAGGGTATACCTCCCCTCTCTCTTACGTACCTAATACTCTCCATCGTTGCCATCGAATCATGAATTGTAAATAAAATAAGTCCAGTTTGCGATTCATCGTACCCAGGGGCATAGCTAACCCTCTATTCATGTGGATTCATAATTGTGCTAGGGGGTCCGGGGGCATGCCCCCTCGGAAAATTTTGAAAACCAGGGTGCAATCTGGTGCATTCTGGGGGTTCTGAGGTGCTTTATACAGTATTGGAAAATGGACGGTTTTAGGATCATGTAACCAACTAGGCATACTGCAACTTTGGCTGTTTTTTAGTGATGTTTTTTGTCAGAATCACGTGGATTCAGTCTCATACTCGTATAGGCAGCTACGCGCCTAGATCCGAATAATGCAATATGTTGAAATTTTGTGTACCTTCTTGAGATTTAAGTACTCCAAAAAAACCTCTTGAATATCGTGTCATAGACAGATGTGACTTGTCCATTATATAGAACCAACGTCTGAGGCCTTTCGGAATCTTAGGTAGGTTTCATGAGCCAGGTAAAAACAGTCTCTGACTTCCAACCCACAGCTCCAGACAAAACATCTGGATGGTCGCACGATCTTCTCCAGGAAATATATGATGTGGGCGCATGATTGCAACTGCATTGTTACAGCCCATGGCAATCAAAGAGTTTGTCCTTGAAGAGGTTGCAGTCTGGTTAAGTTGTATTTCCACAAACAATCTTTGGCGGTGTTTGCTCAGTGGACATGCCATATTCATCGAGATGAAAATAACTTTGAAGGGATCTTCGTCAAGGATATGCAGGCATGTTCTTCAATAAGTGTTCCTTGCTCACGTACACGTGCATTTATGGTCTCATGAGAGGATTGTTTGCTCTAGTAAGTGTCAACTTTAACTATGTTTATGTTTAACTTTTGGCTACTGAGCTTGCTTTCGTAGTTTTTCATATACATATTCATCAGCGAATGATCCCCAAGTTCTTCCCTTTCGTTCATAAAAGAATATATTTAACCCTGTCTCATTCCTTCATTGGTTTTGACCTTTTTCAAATTGATATTGCAGACTTATCCGCCATGCATAACATTTTATCTAACCGTACATCCTTATATCATGGCCTATAAACGCCAGCTCCACCACTTTACGGTGGTGCAAAGAAAAAGAGCTGTCGACACTTCCGTGGTGGAGCTGTGCCCTATGTGTACATGAACAAACGTGAGTATGATTTATATTTTATTTGATAATTTCATTTAACGGACATATTTCGAAAATCGGAGAATGTGGTACCATGTAAGAACACTTTTACTGCAGGCTGGTTACTATTTCGTTTCAATATTGTGCAAACTGTGGTGTCAGGAGCTTTTCTCCCGAATCGGACTTGTGCATATTTTGAGATCTGATTGCATAGCAAGTACATTTCGGTGCTTACACACCCCGTAAGAACTTTCTTGATATATGATATATTGTTATATGGTAAAATTAACAGCACCTAGCCATTTGTTTTCAAAATAGTTTTCAGTAAGGTTAAGTTAGTTCGCGAAGAGTTTTGTTTCCGCAAGTAGTATGCATAACCAGCATAATGCTCAATGAATGATAACCATAGCAACTTTTGTATTCATTCCAAAAGCGTTTACTTTTTATATTACTTCAAGCGCAAAACATATTCGATAGCGCCACCACTAGGGCAACAGCGCCACCACTATTATAAATATGTGCATTTTTCCTTTTTAAGAAATGCTTATCAGTTTTGTTGTATTCCGGCATAGGTACTGTACATAACAGTTATGTTTGCATGCATGAGAATGTTCTTACGGGGTGTGTAAGCACCGAAATGTACTTGCTATGTAGTCAGATCTCAAAATATGCACAAGTCCGATTCGGGAGAAAAGCTGGCGTTTAGAGGCCGTGTATATAAAGAAAATTACCTCCAAGCGTTTTATTGGCGCCGCTCTGAAGAGCGCGCCTATTATGGAATGGGAATTTATTTTAGTCAGTGGTAGGAGCGGTTTTTAAGTTGATTGACAGTTGGGTTTTACTGTTATTTTATTATGATTAAAAAATGCAAATGGATGGCGATTGCATGGGTGTTAAAAATGCTATTTGTGGTTGAATAGATTGTCTTCAAGTTATCTTCAAAACATTATATTTGAAGAACGACAAATAAGTTTAATAACTGTTCCCGTTTCGTTTACGTTTTCCGATTGGTTAACTGTAATATCATGTGCCGGAAATGTAAATATTCGGAGGAGTCCCGAATGAAATGTAAAATGTGTGGACCGGTAATTATGTGAATGGGAATAATTATGTTTTATGTTGTTTTGTTATGTTTACTGCATTAATAAACAATGAGTTAAGATGTTTTCTTTAATTTAATCGATATTGGATTAAATCATCACCTAACTTTATTTTTTAATGTGTTGAAGGTGACATTAGTAAAATTGTATTACGATTGCCCCCGAGTTGTTTTATTTTTAGAACACTACACATATCCGGATGTTGCTATTTTTAGAACCAGAAGGTATTTCCCCGCTATTCATAGGTCAATAATGGAATTTCTACATCGTCGATTAATAGTTGGAAACTCGGTTTTGTCATGAATATACGTTTAAAATAAGTAAACACTAAAAGTGCACACTGACAGTTGATTACGATACATCTAACAATTTGAGTCATTACAGTAAAACATGGATTATAAGTGAATTATACGCGTAAGAGAAGATTTTCTGTCGAAAAAACTAATGTCAGCAATCAGCATGGAATTGGGATATTCGTATCAAAGGGCTATTCATGTAAGTATCCTTGAGTAGTTGTGTAAGTTTATGTGTTCAAAAATGTTGTGTTTTTTTTTAATTTCTTTGGAATTCTTAAATCATTTTTATTTGCTAAACGTTAAGACAGCGTTTTAATATTTCTACATGTACTATAAATATACATGTTACATACTTTACATCTACTTATAATGCACCAGTCAATTGTAACCAAAGCCCCACCAGGTCCGAGGAACAGCTGGGACTTTGACTTTCTGTCCAGCCAACCCCGGGTAAAATCCTCGTCGGACGAACTGATGGTCAAATCCTCGCCATATGCCCCGTACCCCAGGGAGCCTAGGTAAGGCATATTCCCTGCTATATCTGGCTCAAAGACAAAACCACCGTATTCACCCGGCACTGCGAGGCCACCTGAAAGTTAAAAACACAGCCCATTTCCCCGGCATATCCCCGGCATATCCCCAGACCTGGAGGGCCGTGGTTACAATTGACTGGTGCATTATGTACATGTTACATATTTTTAAATGTACTTATGTACATCATTTATGTATATGTTATGAGTATGTAATCTTTTATTTGATTGTTTTATCTTAGAAAAATATTAGACTTAAAATTACCCATTATTTGTTTACAAAGAAATATATTAGACTTAAAAATACCCATTATTTGTTTACAAACTGCATATTTTCAAAATAAACCTGTATTAAAAGATGTACATGGTTTCGGGCTGGAAGCCACAACAGCTTGGACACAAGCGACATTCATTTGCTTGGTGTAGGTCTCGTTGAACGCCATACTGTTGTGAACCATATGCACAACATCTACACATATGTGCCTACCAACCCTTACTCTTGGCTAAAACGGATATTAGTGCAGAATGTATAATTAATACATGTGCATTTGTATTTTACGGTTGTAGTTTCTGTTGGTTGATAATCAGAAGTCTAATTTCTTTCAGGCAGGAAAAGGACTGAATATTACTATTATATGAAGAATTCCAGCCTGCATTAAATACTTTGTTGGATCATTGAGACAGATTTGACATCCATGTCTATCCACATCTGATAGAGATGATGTGAGTATTTCATATAAAACATATTTGAGTTGGTGTTTGTTGTTTTATAAACTCACTGTTTTCAATAATCCAGTGGTTGTGGTGGTGGTGATGGTGGTGGTGATGATGAATTTTATTGATAAATTTAGTAATTTTCTTTATATTATATTCATGTATGTATCAGCTTATTGTCGTTGTTTTTAAATAATGTTGAGAAATATTAAACTGTTTATATTTTATTTTGTATATGTATGGCAGTATTATTATCTATACAAATTAGTTAGAAAGTACTTTTTTTTTCTTTTACAGCACTAAACATTCTAGATGGGTAAAGACCTGTTAAATCAGCATTGACTCAGCATTGAGTAATTTTCATCTGTGCAGACACTACAAGTACAAACGCATGGGAACAAACCAAACTTCAAATGTTGAAGAGTGAAGAATTATTGTGAAAAGTTCTAAATGTTAGAATACCATTGACTAAATAAAACAAATAGACATCGATTACCAACAGAGACTGTTTACATGTTATTATATTCAAAAGACATTAGTTGAGAACTTTCACTCTGACATTTTTGGAGGGGCATTACCGCCTACTTAGTGTTCTTGTTTCTTACATATTTTAATTTAAAAGTACATTCATTGTTTTTAAATCTGAATTCTGAGTTAGTATCATAAGTAAAATTCATTTATTTGAATGATTACATTTTATGAATAAGTCCAATTGAGCTTTTTACAAGAAAAAGGTTGATTTTTAAGCATTTTATTAGTTATAAAAATGTATAGTTACATGACATTATGTATATTTTCTTCAAAACTGAACGGTAAACTATCATAAATTGTTTTTTGAATTGTTCATTAGACATCATAGAAAATATTTAAATGATTTCAGCAGGTTGTCTTATTATTAACTATTTTTTATGAATTTATAAAACTGCTATATATATTTTCAAACATCGAAATACTGCTCTGTTCCGAAGACTCACAAGATCAATCAAAACGATTTTTTTCCATGTGTATCAATAATATGTTCGGTTGAACGTAATTTTTCTGTTAACTGAAGTTTATTTTACCAGAAACTGTTGTGTTTATTTCATAATCTCTGATAATGTGAAAAAAAAATCAAATAAAGACAAAATATTTTTAATTAACAGTAAAAAATCTTCAAAATTTGAATAAAAGTCCCATAACGTACCATGATAATGACTATGTTGTCCGTAAAAGCTTTATTAAAGTGTGTATTACTTATACCTTAATTCAGTTCAAATAAGTATGGCCTTTAAGGATTTGTGTTTTCATAATATAGATTTCCTGTTATATTGAGCTTTGTCAATTTGTGTTGATGTTTTGTTTTATGTACAATTACTACTTCTATTTCCTAACGTTTGTCTCATTTGTCAAATTGAATTGTTACATATTTAAGTGAAAAAAAACACACACACTATTTTTAAAGATGCACTCTTACTCCCCAATAAGACTTATGATAATTAATATTATTGTTTTCATTTTTCAAAATGGGTTGATAGATGTCAACAACAATGTTTCTAATGAAGGATCTTGAGTTCAATTTGCTAATCAGAATGAACTTCAAACATGGTATTTCTGCCGTGTGATACTATAGTAGACCACAGTAAATCTTTTAGCAATCACCAATTGATCATTTAATATTTGTCATGCATTCTGCTATTATAAGCAGGGTGACAAGCTTGTTAACGATATTTCAGTAAATGCATTATTTAGTAAGTAGTTACTGTTTTTTTCATTCAATTTGATGTGTGTTATATATACAATTATATGTATTGATTTCAAATAAGAGTTTCACTTTAAAGATGCTCATTTAAAGATAATGAACAGACACACAAAAACTAGACACATTTGATACTAATTATACGAATGATTATTGTTTTATATATAGGTGACCTCTGATTTGTTTTGGAGATATTCATAAATGGGTGTTATTCTTTATTGTCTTCAGTTTCTTATACATTTAAGGATTTTTATAATTGCTTTTCTGGTATATATTACAATGTAATTTAATGCAAATGAAAACACACTTTAAACTGGACACATTTGATACTAATGATATAAATGATTATTGTTTACATGTACTCTGATTTGTTATGAAGATATTCATAAAGGGGTGTTCTTCATGTTATTATACATTTTGGACTTGATTTAGTATTGCTTTTCTGGTATATATTCATTTAATGCACAAAGAAATTATTTTAAGTGTTCAGTATCACTTTCACACATTATTTACTATTATTTTTTTGCATATTTGGCCTATTTATGCTTATATGTGCATTGTTGTATTTCAAAACCTTTGTGAAAAATAGAAACAGTATTATTTTCTTCATACATAGTCTGATACATATTCAGTTTGAATGCGTTATTTTTATCATATTTGAAAAAAATGCCATTGTCCAATAAGACACATGCTGTTTTTGTGTTAATATCAACCAAAACATCCATTTTCTACTCTTCTTTACTATGTAAATGAAGAAGTTAACATTAGTATTATTAAACAGCTAAAAACAAGGCATGTTATGTTATAAATGCATTTCATCTAGTAAACAATGTTCACTTTTTATATAACAGTTCAATAATTATGTTCTATTTATGTTTGCAACTTTACAGTTCAATAATTATGTTCTATTTATGTTTGCAACTTTCGGACGAAATGATAATATTTATTAAAGTACTACACAAATTGTTAAATTGTTATTTCATATAACTTCTTCATGATGAATGAGGTAACTTATTCTTCCCTACAAGTTGTCATTCCAGCATGGTGACGTTGCCCCCTCCCCCTATATGATTAGAACTGCAGTGTACATGAACAATAACTCTAATTCAGCGTATTGCAAGAGTTATTCCCTTTGTATCTTTTCCTGTCCGCAGCATAACTAGAAAACTTTTTTTGGAATTTCATTAAACATCATTCAATGGTATTTAGCACAACGAGAGGAAGTGCAGTGCACAATGACTATAGCTGTTTTTAAGCTAATTACATAATTATTGCCCTTTGCCGCTTTTTCTTGACCAGAGCATTACTTTAAAACTACTTATGGTATTGAAATAAAACTTGGTATATGGGTATGTGGCAATGACAAAAAGTACAGTGCACAAGCACCCTAATTCTGTCTTGTTCATTAATGTACCCCACCCCTAATGAAATGTTCAACTTGAAAATCTTCCATTTCAATGCTTTTGCCTATGTTGTCATGCAGAAAACTACAAACATTTTGAGAATTTCATAGATGCGGTTCAATGCACCATAATATGCTTGTTGGCCTTGACATTTCTTGTTTTTCAACATATAACAAGTGCATAAACTATTAAACGGCGCCCTTTGATGCTTTGCATCAGTGGTCTTTCTTGTTCTCTTCGGTAATGAAAATGCCTCTTTGTTCGACACTTCCGCTTCTACAAGCAACACAACCATGACAACAAATAATAACAAATTTTTACTCCATCAGATAAAAACTATCCTATTTTAACACGAAATTCATTTGTCTTCATATGTTTAATGTCTTGAATATATTCACTTCACACTACCTTGTTGTCATATCCCGGTGGAAATTAAACATCATAGATCCCAAATCAATTACGTTTCATACCATAATCTGCATCAATCGCGACTTTTGTGTAACAAAAACATTCAATTATAGATGTTCGTTAGTGCTAGAACATATCACTTCTTAAATGTCATGTTAAACTGAGTCGCTCATGGTTTGTAAAATGCATTTATTTTTCAATTACGAAATTAAGTGTGGCAAATCATAAGGAGTGTTAAAACAAAAATACCAACAGCTGGAACCCTTCAGCAAATGTTGATATTTGCTTAAATATCGTCTTTACAACGCGTTTGAAAATTAATTACGGCTGTGGTGTTGCGTGATTGGTTGATTGATATTATCACGTGACGTTATCAATGTATCCTTAACAGGTCAACATATCCACCACTTATGTTAAAGTCCCAGTGACCGTGTGGAAAAAATGGCTGTTTTCTATTTTTTTCTTGACTTAACCGGCATGGGTTCGAACCCCACTAAAACCATAATACTTTTTTATACTATAACGGTTTTTTTCTGCAATTTGGATATCGTAAAGTAAAATAATGATAGAATAAGTGCTTTTAAATGCATTACCGGGAAAACTGATTTTTGGTCCATAAAATGAGCGAGTCACTTTAAAAGCGCATTACTTTGTACATTATATCAATTAATGTCATGACTCAATAGCCTAAAGAAACTTATTCCTAGGGGGAAACATGTACATGTACTTAGGTAATAACACAAAACTAATAAATGGGACTCAAGTACAATGTTAGCTCTATAACATTTTCTCTTTTTAAAAATATTGACAAACTATTTAAATCAATTCAATTATGTCTGAACATGTTTACCAAGTTTAAGTACAGCACTAGCATCTTGTTTTGTATAAGTTTTGACCCAGGTTAAAGTATTTATACGAGGACGACACCGACGCCGACACAACGGCTATCACAATACCTGCTTTAACATTCGAAACAGACGAGCTTACTAGATGACTACTGAAGCTCACAAATGTCCAAACATTTCTCAATAATTGCAAAATTAGAAACATAAGCCTAAGGCCAATATTAATTTATTGCTAAATTCCCATCCATTTTTTTCTTGTTTAAATGGGGCCGTTGGCGGTGGGGGTCAGGGAGTGGGTAACATTTTTTTCTTAGATTATTAACCAATAAAACTGTGTTCATCCCCTTTCCTATATACATGTGTTACTAGACAAACCAAGAACACCATCGTAACCCTTCTCACTTTTTACGTATGACCGTTTACATAGACACCGGCTGGTATGAATAAACGCCGTTCCCAGACTGATACGCAAAAGCCACTGGCACCGGATTTTCAAACTCAAACATTTTTTTTTTAAATCAAAAAAAAATCTTATAATTCCTTATATTTTCTTAAATATTCGGTATTATAATTTTTAGTTAGGAATAATAAGATTTTTTTTTATTTAAAAAAAAAATGATTGAGTTTGAAAATCCGTTGCCAGTGGCAAAAGCAGACCCTAGTTTAACATTACTATTTGAGTCACAGGTGCTCGTCACATTGCCTGGATACAGTAATACATACTTATTTTATATTTTCTTATTTTTTTATTTTTTTTAAATTATTTATTTATTTCGGTCAAGATAGTGAATACATGTCATTTAAAACATTATTTCACAATTTTTCATGAAAGAAAATTAGTATAACATATAAATAAATATAAGGTAAACATGTGCAAAAAATCATCAATTCCAAACGGACCTAATCAATAGAGCATAGGTCCTAAAATAATTGAGATAACCTAATAATTTTTACTGTTCTGATAAGGTAAGATTACCATATACAAGAAAAATATAACTTTTATGCTAGTAAGATTGACCTTTACGGCATATTCAAACAAAATGCACCGACCAGAAACTGAAATTCGCCATTATGAAAGAACCGGGAGGTTGAAAAACAACGGATTTTTCCCCCCTAAAACTCGTTAAAAACAGACTGACATGCAAACTTTCCGTATGCATTACAAAGATGGCTTAAATTATCATTCCTACCGTTAAACAAAGCGCTGATAGCGCTGCATGAACAGGGTTTTTTATACGGGTTTTCACCATTATGATTCACGATGATGTGGGTTTTTATAAGGTGCTGATATGTTGCACAGTGAATCTAAGAGTCCCCGTGTAAAACAACCACAGGGGCCGCCCCAGGCTTATTGAAGCATGATGGTAAATGAAAATTTAATATTTTATTGACAATAAAATTGATGTCGCTGTTTAAGAAGGCAAACAAGGATGGAAAATGTAACCAATCCAAGCAGAACTACATCATATGGTGTTACATATGACTCATATGATATGAGTATATATATACTAATCAAACTTTACTCATTAGAAAGAGTTTGCCTATGTTTGCCTTGTTATTCACAAAAAAAAACTTCGAACATACAACAAATTAAAGTAAAATAGTTTCTTAATTGAAATGATGAAAATTTATTTAACGGATTTCAAACAATTGTGGATGAAACACCTAAAACAGTTATTAAATCTTCGATATTTTCTCATATTACACCAAACCAGCAAAAATAGAAATTGATTCATTTCAATAAAATTGCATTTTCAAAAATAAATGCACAAACATCTGTCTTTACGTACACTGTAAAAAGTGTGTCTATATATAGTTATATATATCATATAAAGTTAACATAAAATCTTTAATTTCAAAACTTGTTTTCCTTCATTGTCGATATGGTCAACAACTCTCATCTATTTCTATATCGTCAGATAACTCGTCAGCACTTTAGCACGTTTGTTATTCCCACGCGGGCTATCACGTGATGTTTTAAGAAGGGAAACTGCGTGATCATTGAGATCAATGACACGGTGCATATCCATATCGGTACCCTCTTTGCGAAATCTACTGAAACGGTACCCTCTTTGCACATGCCCCGGTCATTTTCTGCTGAAAACAAATCGGCGATGAACAACAGACAGACAGAAATATTTATTCCGACGTGTACATGGTACATTGTCTGTAAACATATACATATTTCATGAAATATACAAATAACATTCAATATGTATGATGATATGTATATATAAATAAATATAGTAAACATTCACGTGTCAGGTAAATACAAAAAAAAAGAAACAAAAAAAGAAAAGAAAAAACTACAAAAAAACAAGACAGAACACCAAACTAACACCAGACAGTCAAACAAATAAAGGAAAAGAAATACAACATCATAGAGCAATACTTGTTTGTGAGTTAAATGAAAACGAGGATGTAGCATTCTTAAAACATCTATTTAATGCTACTTTATAGACAAACTGTACAACGCTAATAGTATATCGTAGCACATTATATATCCTAGAGTATATTTAAAAAAAAAAGTTTTATTGACGTATCAAGCTTTTCAAGTTTAACTATAGTCATTCGCGGAAACCGGTAACCGGACTGTAGTCATATACGATCACGTGACTTAATATACTTATCATTCCGGACATTTAATAAATCGGATAACACGTGATGTTATGATCTTGAAAAGCATAAAGTACGATTGTTTATATTAAAGAAGTAATATATGATATGTATCGTTTACCTATAAATCTGTATGTGTCCGGAGGATGTCTATGTGTAAACTAAGTCATGACACTTAGCATAGGATTAACATTTCTAACTAACTTCGAGACAGCAAATGCCAACTTGCACGTCAGATAAGTAAACATTGTTGAAATATGCAGTAATTATATAATTTAAATACATACAATAAAGACATATTAAGATCACGGTCAATCTACCTTCTAAACTTAATCAACAGAGCTTAAATGTAGACAACACAGAAATATACAGGGATACATTTATAACAACTTATATTTAACCATACTGTATTGACTTTAAATTGGCAAGGATTCTTTGTGTAATATTTTATATTTCAGTGCCAGTGGCTGATTCTACTATCCTGTAAATACTCCATATAAACAGATCATGTGTTTGGTACATATTCTCTGGTAGGATTAATTATTTATATTTCTTACAGTACAAATTAATTAACAATAGTGTTTAAGATAGTATTTCTGTATTCCAATGCCCTTTTACAATACAAACTAAGATTTCTTAATATAGTCTTATTTTCTGTCTTCAACAGCTCCATAAATTTAAACATACTTGGTCTTACTCTATAGTACCTCTTAATATATCTAGCTCTATATTCATTAAAACATGGGCAAATTAGTGTGAAATGGAATTCATCTTCTAAATCTCTTTTATCACAGCATTGACAATATCGTTCTTCATGGGGAATTCGAGTATTTGCATATCTCCCAGTATGTATTCGTAAGGAGTGTGCAGATATTCTTAGTGTAGTTATAAATTTTCTCAAATAATCTGGAAGAACATCTAAATAATTTTCATAGTCAAAATATAATTTACAATTTGTATACACCATTAATACATTGCTCAAATTTACATTTGCTGTCCACTCCTGTACAAAACAGTCAGTGAGTGTCTTCTTAAACATAGTAACAAATAACTGCGGAGAAACACAAGATGGGTTCTCCCATACATATCTATAACCATTTGTAAATAGCAAATTTTTCAAATTATATACCCAGTTCTTAGCTCCTTTATTACAATCTTCTACAGCAAGGCTATATACTTTCTGTATTATGATATTATCTGTATTTATAATTTTAAGCCAATACTTGACAATTCTTAACCAATGTACAATATATAAAGGATGTCTCCCAAGTTCCCAATAAACACATAATGTTTTGGGTGTAAATTTTAATTTTCTACAGTGTTTTAACAATACATTTAATGCCTTCAGTCCTTTTCCAGTTGTATATTGCTCGTTTAGATTAAAATTTCCTGTATAACTGAAAACTGTACCTAAGTATGTAAAACTATCAACAATTTCAATTTCATTTCCATTGTAGGTCCACTTTTCATTTTCAAGTAATCTGTCCCTTTTTCGAAAAACCATAATTTTACTTTTATCTGTGTTTACTTTTAGGCCCCAACTTTGGCAATACTGATACATTAAGTCAAGGTTATGTTGTAGTTCACCAGGACTTTTTGCTAGTATAACCATATCATCTGCAAATAACAACAACATTAAAACAATATCATCTATATGGATTCCTGAATTAATATCATCTACTAGGAATAACTCCAGATCTTCTACAAATAATGAAAATAACATTGGCGACATAATTTCGCCTTGACGCAATCCAACAGCATATTCAAAATAGTCACTATAACTATTACAATTTCTAACACATGACTTAACTTTCTGATACATATCTTTAATTATACGTAAAGTTTTTCCTTGAATTCCTGATTTAAACATTTTCATCCACAAAGCATTTCTATAAATAGTATCGAAACATTTACTAAGGTCAATAAATACACAGTATAGACGTTTCTTCTCAAAAATATAATTTTGCACAATGCTAGACAGTGTGTACAGTGCATCTAAAGTGGATCTTCCTTTTCTAAAGCCAAATTGAGCATCTGATACAACATTATTATTTTCACAAAACTTTGTAATTCTATTATTTAATATAGTTGTAAACAGTTTTGAAAGGCAACTAACTAAGGTTATACCTCTATAGTTATTAACGTTATTTGTATCTCCCTTTTTATGTAAGGGTACAATTACTCCCTCCATCCATTTTTCTGGAAAATAACCTGAGCTTAGAATTGCATTAAAAATGTCACACAAATGTGAGCCTATGATATCCATACTTTCAATTAAGTATTAATTCATTATAAAATCACTGCCTATAGCTTTATTTCTCTTTAATGATTTAGCAGCTTTAATCACTTCTTCTAATGTAATATTCATGTCCAGCTCGCCTACATTAAGATTTTCACAGTCTTCAAAGTTATGATTTTGACAAAAAGTTTCTGCCTCAATATTAGCATTTTGTAAGTCAATGTTTCCAAGATTTGCAAAATATTTTTTGAATTCATCTAGACTAATGTTATTTGTTGATTTTGTTGATTTTTTGAAATATTTCCAAAATTCTTTTGGTCGAAAATGTTTCAATTTTTCAATATCAGCAATTTTTTTCAGCTTGTATGCCTTTCTTTTTCTTTTACACATACCTTTATACAATTTTTTAGATGTACAAAACTTTCTTCTATTCTCAATTGTATTTAAACAGTGAAAACATTTCAAATCATTTATGTACTGAGTTTTTGCTCTCTCACATTCCATATCAAACCAATCCTTATTTTCAACAATAGGCTTATCATAGAACCTGTGTTTTTCCTTATATTCATTTTTTTCATAAACAAGGGATCCGCTACATTTCTGAACACCTTGGTAAAATTATTTAAAACAGTGTTTATAGATTCTCTACTGCTAGTATCTATGCCACTCACTAACTTATTTAATACTGTCAAATTTCCAATTAAACCAGCTCTAAATTGCTGTTTAAAATTATCATTCCATGTAAATTTGGTACCAGCAGTAACCTTTGCACTGTCTTTCAAAGTATTACACTTTATTGTAAATATAATACTGGCATGATCACTGTATTCATTAAAATCACTGATTTCAAAAGAATTTAGTATAGAAAAATCACATTCTTTACACAACAGCATATCTATGACTGAAGCACCTCTAGAATTTGCAAATGTGTATTTACCAATAGAGTCACTGTATAATCTCCCATTTACAATTCTAACACCTGTGGACTTACACAGGTCAATTAACTTGTCTATCTTTGAATACTGCCGAACCCCTCTTTCGAGTATTACTTGTATCCATGACCATTGCATATTTTATCAGGTGAATACCTTGGCATATATAAATCAGGGCTATATTCAACATAATCTAACTCAACATTGTAGGTATCATTTAAACTACAATCAGGCTTGTTTTCCACTCTACTATTCCAATCTCCAGCAATATGTACAGCACCTAAATCCGTAAAGTCGTTTATATCATTTTGTATAACATCAAATAAGTCAACATTTACAACATTATATACACGCGAATCTTCACACCAATAGTATACACCACATATGAAAATATCTGATTCTGTATGGAAAAAATTATTGTCTAACTTTAACCATATTACAGTATCGTGGTGGTTACGGACTACCTCTATTCCTGGTTTTAAATGCTCTTTAAAATATAAAACGGTGCCACCACTATTTCTACGTGCTCGTCTGTTTTGAAATTTTCTGTAGAAATTATAGCTACAATAACCCGAAAGTTCTATATCAGTATCTTTTGACAACCAAGTTTCAAACAGAAATATAATATCATTAGCAGTAATAATATCTGTAAACTCCTCGGATTGTCTTTTATCATGTGATAGTCCATTTACATTCCAGGAACAGACCTTTAGCCCACCCTCGTCAAATCCCTATCTCTTCGTCGCAATTCCCTCACTCATAGGGTTCCGTTCACGTACAGAGTGTCATATGACAGCCAGGCACGGTTACCCTTCCGCTGTTCTTCCTTCATACGTGGCACCATTCGTCTACGTTTCTCGCTAACCTCCCGTGGGAATTGCTCGAAAACATTGCCAGTCCCCTTTAACGCACTTGACTGCCTCCTTACCAGCTCCCTCTCCTTAAATAGTGTAAATTTGGCAACAATATTTCTACTGGACCCCTGCCTTCTCTGACCCATTCTGTGTACTCTGTCAAACTTAAAGCTGTCCACAAGTTCCTGTGCCAGTTTCAGCTTCTCCGTTATAAAGTCCCTGATCACTCTCTCGCAGTCCTCTGGGCTAGCATTAGCTCCCTGAGCCTCCGGTATGTTGCTGAAAACCAGGTTATTGCGCATGGATTGCGGCTGAAGGTACACAAGCTCTGCCCTCATTTCTTCCTCCCTGGTTTCCAATCCCAACACCTGTTCCGACATCTTCGTTAAGTTGAAGTCCGCTGATTCGACCCGGTCCTCCACCCTGTTTATTCGCTCACTGGTCTTCTTCTCATTGTAATGTATATATGTCCAAAGTTTTTTCAAATCATTTTCAAAACTCCCCACCTTCGTTTGTAAAGTTTCCAAAGTTTGGGTTTGACTTTTCATTCTCCCATCTAGTTGTGTCAATTTAGAATTTATGCCACTTAAACATTGCATGATGTCCGCGTTGGTGGGTTCTTTGTTTACCTCCGCCATGTTTGAAGATTCAAAATTCGTCACGGTATTCGATGACTCCTCATCACTCTCCGAGAAAAGATTCGTCAAAAATCAACTGTTCTCCAGATAATCTCTGTCACTAGCATATAAAACAGAATTTGTTTGACTTAGAACTTTACTTAAACATGTATTAATCCCCTCCGGTGTTTTACTCCATTTTTCCCGCTTTTCCTCAGGTTCATTGTTTACACTATCGTCGCTTGCTTTTCTACGTTTATTTCCACGTCTTCCCATGAATTAACACTATTTTTCGGAAAAGAGCGTCACTAATACTATAATTAACATAACTGTTACAAATTTATTTAAGTTTAGTCCAGTTTTCCAAAGAAAAAACACAAAATCTAGCAGAGCTCGGATTTTTGACTTCTTCACCTGATCACGTGACCTCACGTCGGACAACAAGCCAGTAAATGTTCATTCAACTGATGAAAGGGGGTATGTCATGTGTAAAAGAAGTTTACCACGGAACACTAGAATGTTAAAGCTATGTCTGTTTTAGTAATTTGCCCATTTTTCAATAACTCGCAACTCCGCAATAAGCTACAATATTGATATGTCTTGCCTCGCCCACCGCCTCTGCATGTTCTGCGGGCTTAAATGAACCACTGGTTTGATTATGTACACCCTATACATATTACATGTATTAATTTATATATTATATTCATACAAATGGCAATTTAAAGTCTAAAATATGTGGTTAATTCATAAAAACACCCTACTTTCGGTTTTGCAGCGGCACGGGATACCTCTTTGTTATTGATTGTTTATATCACAGGTACCCTTTCTCTCATTTTTTAAAGCAATGGAGAATGTTTGGCATTTCTAAATTTTGATCACATATATATATATATCGGCGTTCTCTGTCACATATTAAACGATCAACGCAAAAATACGATAACAAAGTAAAAACATGTTATTTAACTCGATACAGTGCTACGAGGGTACCCGGGGAGAGGGTACCTGTGATATTAACAATCAATAGCAAAGAATGGCTACAGCATATAAAACACACATATAATACAAGCGATTACAACAACAACAACAACAACACAGTACATCATAAAACAAATCATTGACATGGAACTAACTGATTTATGGAATCAAACACTCCTACTCCCTCGTGCTCCCATGGTGACTTCTGTTATCCATGCATGTTATCATCTGTAACCAAACCCACATATATTAGTGTATGGAAAGAGGCTAAAAGAATATCACGGAGCTGCCATTCTCGGTTTAAATACAAAATCTGCTGATGTCGTAAAAATACATGACAAAACTAGATAATTGCAGCTGAATGAAATAATGATCATTCCAATCCATTGCTTAACCCAAAACAAACACAAAAGATTACAAATGCAATCAATACTAACCATCACAACATCAGATTCCAAGTAAAACAATCAAGTTTTTTTTAAACAAAGTAAAACAAACATCTCTGTAGACTTCAACTGTGCACGACAATCAATCAAACTTGGATTTCCCGCTTCTTCTGTACAAAGGCAAGGGAGAGAAATCTGATTAACTTACTGCATTATCTTATTATGATTATCTCTCTTCGACTGTAAAATCACTTGGCTTCATCATTGTGTCACGTGATTGAATGGCGCGCTTAGAGTGTTAGTAATTCTTGTTTACGTTCGATGTTCTTCATTTTTTTGGTGCAGGGATACTACTTTAATGTTATCTTTATCTAAGTATTACATATTAAATTATTTAAATAGATATTGCGTTATGATTGCTTCTTGCTTTGTCAAATCTACCTCGGTTATTTGAAACATAGCTTGCAATTTATATACTAGTAGTCTGCACTTTCTCAAACTATATTTTTGGTGGTAAATCGGCTGGCGACATTTGTTACTATTAATAGGAATTTTCTGTTGGAGTGTCGAGTTTGTGGCTACACTGAACAGGGTTGAAAACAACCCTGTTCAAAAACTCGTTTAGTAAGACGCGTATTTATCCAAATCAAACGTTTTTTGTTGCAGTATTTCTACTTTCACTTCGAATCACCTTTTTGCAATTATGACCTTGACCGCGCACTCGGCTATGACTTAAATACACGAAGCGTTTTCATTGCCGTTTCAAAGTGAAAGTAGAAATACTGCTACAAAATACGTTTTATTTGGATAAATACGCGTCTTACTCAACGAGTTTTCATCGGTAGGAATGATATTTTAAGCTTCTCTTTGTAATGCATGCGCAAAGTTTGCATGTCAGTCTGTTCTTAACGTGTTTTGGGGGGGGGGGAATCCGTTGTTTTTCAACCTCCCGGTTCTTTCGTAATGGCGAATTTCAGTTTCTGGTCGGTGCATTTTGTTTGAATATGCCGTAAAGGTCAATCTTACTAGCATAAATGTAATATTTTTCTTGTAGATGGTAATCTTACCTTATCAGAACAGTAAAAATCATTAATTATCTCAATTATTTTAGGAACTATGCTCTATTGATTAGGTTCCGTTTGGAATTGATGATTTT
Source organism: Mya arenaria (assembly GCF_026914265.1). Taxonomy (NCBI): domain Eukaryota; kingdom Metazoa; phylum Mollusca; class Bivalvia; order Myida; family Myidae; genus Mya; species Mya arenaria. The sequence continues at coordinate 1,977,640 of NC_069132.1, forward strand.
TTGCACATGTTTACCTTATATTTATTTATATATTATACTAATTTTCTTTCATGAAAAATTGTGGAATAATTTTTAAATGACATATATTCATATTTTGACCAAAATAAATAATAATAAAAAAAATAAAAATATATTAAAATAAAAATTTAAAAAAAAGGTATTACTGTATCCAGGCAATGTGACGAGTACCTTTGATTTGAGTCAATAACATTTTAGGGGCGTCGGGATAAAGAGGGGGCGGGCGTTGATGAAAATCTAGCAATTAATTTATAGTCGCTAATATGAGCCAGCCAATACAGATAAACAAATCATACAGGACGAATGTTTTGATGCGAGGCATGATAGAAACCGCAATGTTTGGGCGCACAAGAAAATGTCAGCAACACAGAGAAATGTTCGGCAACTTATACTATGATAAAATCTGACCTACTGTATGGATGCACGGTGTGCGAGTATAAACTGTTAATACCTTCATACAAAATACAGTCAACATCAGTGCCAACAAAATAACTGTGTTTGAAAACGGTTCATTCGCGTTTTAAATACCGAAAAAGAGCCAAGAGTGCTACTTATGAAAGCGCTGTGCATTGCATTCTATTGGAAAGGAAACACATTGGAATCGGTCTATTTCTTTTTCGGAAATAGTGGCGCTCTAAAACATGTGATCTCAGCAGCCAATTATAACAATTATGTAAGAAGAGAAACACGAGAGTCGCCATAACGTTTAGTTGCTAATCGCACATGTGATATAAAGTCGGAGAGATGATCATGGCAGTGGTATTACGCTTTAAGCGCTTGTTAGAAGCAGCTAGGAAATTAAATAGTTTCAAAATGGACAGATTACACTTTCAGTATTTATTTCAATGAAAGATCAAGCATAATAATAATCGAGATAATATATCAGGGAAACTTTGCATGAGATCAAGTAGTTATTAACAGTTACAAAAGAACAACACGCGACATTTGGAAACTTAAATTGATGAAAAGAACGCTATCAACGGCATTTGTAGAAATTTGCGTACATTAATTTAACCATTTTGGTGACAGAATTAGAACGGAAATTCCACCTTTTGTTTACAATTCAATGTATGTATGCGTTGCTACTCTCTGATTGACAAAACAAATGAGAGAACTATTGTAGCGATAAGCTAGTTGATATTCAGTTTACACCAGCAGTATAGTTTGATACTACTACATTATTGAACTGTTACTACATAATAACTCGCTACCCCAAGCTACACACAGTTTAGATAAGTAGTAGTTTTCATTGTTTTGTGTACGTTAACACGCCGGAACTCTCCATTAACTATGAGCATACAATACCTGCTTTGCTTCCTCTGGAATATGATTCTATTCCTGGATTTCTCGTCTGCTCGACCTGAATCTTCAAGACAAAACATTCTTATAGGTATGTATACTACACAGGTACAGCTTTTGAGACTTTTATATGTAGAATCCAAACCTTTTTACCTAATGATAGTGCTTATCAATTTTTATTGTTATCATTTTTTATAGTTTGTGCAATGGTACTACTAATAATAAAATTAAATAAATTAAATAAATTAAATTATTAAATTATTATTATTATTATTATTATTATTATTATTATTATTATTATTATTATTATTATATTATTATTATTATTATTTAATAATAATAATAATAATAAAAATAATAATAATAATAATAATAATATAATAATAATAATTATATAATAATAATAATAATAATAATTATTATTATTATCATTTTTATTATTATTATTATTATTATTATTATTTTTTATTTTTATCAGTATTATTAGAACCATTATGATTCTACGCTATGCCCGATATTTTCTCTTTAGTTTTACTCACCGTTCATAGGCGGTACACAGTTGCTACTTTTACTCATCGCGATTGACAATGAATGTGTCACAATACAAGAATTAAGGTACTTCTTGGATACTTACATTGCTACTCATCTTTATCAAACGTGTTCAAATTAAGCAGAAATACAATGAACACTACATGGAAGATACTTGATCTATAAGCTTGTTTAAGGGAACTAGACTACAGAACGTAAAAAAATAAACGGCAAATGCACGTATTTCCTCAAAACAAGCCTAGAATTGCCAAAGCAAGCAAGTAGGCGGCTGATAATATATCATTGTACATGAATGAAGTAATAAACGCAACACTTATGTTGCTGTCTCATCTGTGTTTCCTCGTTTCAAAATAGCGCATAATGAATTCCCAGTTCAAACCATATCCTTTTCTGAGTACAGATAAATATACAGGCGCTATTTTTAAGTTTACAGGATTTTAGGAGATAGACAACCACAGTAAATTTCGAATTGGAAAAAATGTGCAATAGCTTCGAAAGATGCATGTGTCGTAAGCGATGTGAAACATCAGTAAGTAAGTTCACTGCGCTGAACACAACGATGTCAATTTTATGTAAGCTTTTGGTCTCTAGTCCCTTTAAAGGCCCAATTTAACAGACAAGGATGGTCAACGAGACTAACAAGGTTTAGAAAATCGTGTCAATAAATGTTGGTGTAGGTACAAGATACGAGAAACAAGAGTCTTTATTTAAAGTCGGGTACATGATATCAAAAAACATTAGCTCATTAAGCTATTTTGCGATATGAATAACAAACATACATAACATACCAATACATAACAATGATTTGGAGACCTGGTAACAAAAGCATACTGTTTTAAATAGGCTACACGTGGAACCAAACACACAAAAAAGACGTCTATATTTATGCAGTCAATTACAAAAAAGTTAAAGCACTATTTACATTGATAATATGAACTATTTTTCCCGGCTGTACGGCCAGTCCACATGCGCACGGGTCCGCTTGTTGACATACCAAGTTGTAAGTAGCATTATGTACATGGGAATAACAGCATGGTCGAGTGATGTGCAGTTGGTAAAACATTATTATTTAAATTTTAAAAGACTTAGTTGCTCCTATGACTGGGTCAATCCCAACCTACAGGCAAATATCCAAATATCTGCCATGCCGCTGACCAGACAATATCAGCAATTAATTGGATACGCCAAATCATAACACCTTAGTAGTTGTGTGTGTTCGATAGTTGTTTGTGATGTAGAAATTTAAAACAAACAAAAATTAACCTTAGCTCTTAGAATTTCAATTTAATAATTATTATTTAAAATGCCCGCTGAAATATTTTCTGGTTTTTGAATTCCACATATTGTCCAGTGGGTGTAATCCATCTCACTGAAAACGAAATTCCTTTTTTGTTTAAACAAAAAATAAAATATATTCAGTAAGGTACATTTTAATTTTCAATTTCTTGTTAAGTTATTAAAGATTATTTGCATTTAACATCTACAAGTGGGGCATGCCCAGGTGCGGCTAAGCCTTATGAGTTATATGTAATTTTAAGAGCACCTTATTTCTTTTGAGGTTTGAGGGTCCACATTTGAGTGGCATTTAAGCGGAAATAGTAATTCCTATATCTAGTTGTTTTTACTGATGGCATATCTAAAAACAATTTATATATCTGACATTAAAATTACAGGTCTTAAAAGCTAAGGTTTTTAACATATTCTAGTGAGATATCGTACATACATTTGTAAGTTTCAATAGCGATGCATCTTACTCTACTCAAACGTAATGTTGGTAACTGAACTCTACGGAGAAGATTTTCATTACTTGAGGTGTCATTACTGAAAACGATTTTAAAAGCTCTGTATTTTTTTTGCTTTGGTCTCGCTTTTTAAATGCCGAACAACTGGACAGTAAGAAATAGAATCTGATAAAATAATAAGCTAAGCATTGATTGTGAAAGAAATTGCTATGTGTTTGATGGATATTCAGTTGCCTAGCTGCTGTATTGCTCATGATACTGACCATTAATCAGAATCTAGTATGAACTGCTTCAACTAACGTTGGCAACAAATCAAGTTAATTTTCGCCCACTATCCCAATCTGTATTTCGTCCACTATCCAAATCTGTATTTGGTCCACTAGCTCAATTTGTATTTCGTCCACTAGCTCAAGTTGTATTTCGTCCACTAGCTTAATTTGTATTTGGTCCACTTGCTCAATTTGTTTTTCGTCCACTAGCTCAATTTGTATTTCGTCCACTAGCTCAAGTTGTATTTCGTCCACTAGCTCAATTTGTATTTCGTCCACTAGCTCAATTTGATTTTCGTCCACTAGCTCAATTTGTATTTCGTCCACAATTTGTTTTTCGTCCACTAGCTCAATTTGTATTTCGTCCAGTAGCTCAATTTGTTTTTTGTCCACTAGCTCAATTTGTATTTCGTCCACTAGCTCAATTTGTTTTTCGTCCACTAGCTCAATTTTTATTTTGTCCACTAGCTCATTTTTTTTTCGTCCACTAGCTCAATTTGTATTTCGTCCACTAGCTCAATTTGTTTTCGGCGAAAAAATAATCATAGAACAGAAATTTAAACTGCAAAATGAACGTATATCTCCAAGAATGTTGAGATTTCGTATAATGAGTCTTTCGCTTAAGTTTCCGCTATCTCTACACGTTAAATTGAAGTTTTATACCGACAAACCCCATTTCCTTAACGCTTTAGTAACGCTTTAAGCCATAAAACATTAATATTCGAAAGTAAATATTCAAAACTTCGATCTGACCTTTGTTAGCAATCTAAGATCACTGGCTCATTCCAAGACAAAAAATAAAAAATAAATGGTCAAAACGGTCAATCTGTGAGAGTGCAGATTTAAGATGAATGATGTTGCTGCTTTAATCTTAATGGAATAAGTAATAGTTTCACACGTCCAAGGTAACTTTTAGTCAATATAAGAAGATAAAATAAATAAATTGCATCACGATGCACCATTTTAGACTAAAACTGGCTTCAAAATTCTTATGGAGGACCGCCAAACCCACATTCAAATATGTTAACAATACATGTATATAGTTTGTTTCTTGGCGAGACAGACTAAAGTTGCGCCCAAAACTTGCGCCCTCTAGAACGCCAACTCCAGCAGCCGCGCCTAGTTTTACTATAGAGAGTTTCTGGAGCTTTCAATGCACAGTAGGTTGGGAGAACAAATAAACGCTCCAAAAACTGTTTTCTGGTTTAATTTATTTTAACGCATTAGAATTCACTGATACAAAATGTATTTCACTCGTATCACAGAAAAATACATTTCCACGAGTGGCGAAGTGGAAATAATGTTTACTGAGATCACTCGTTGAAATTAATTTCAATCTTAAACCGCAATTCAACATAAAAAATATGCGTACATTTAAAAAAATCAATTATATATATATATAAGCATATTTTTCTCAAAGTAATGCTTTTTTATTTACATTGATTGATATATATGTTTATTTTACATTTCAGATGTTTCTTCACTTGACAAACGTGATGGTGACCTCGGGTTTTTCTCAGGGCTAGACTACAGAGACAGTGAAGATGTAATTGATGATCATTTCCATCGACAGGCATATGAAAATATCGTCGAAAAACTCAAAGGTAAAATATGAAGACCAACCATCGTGCTTCATATATTCCTGTGGTATACATTTCTATGTCTCGTTTACTTTCTTAGTTTTCACTGACCGTGATGGTCACCTTAACATTTGCAAATGGCGATATGTAAATAGGTGTTTAGTGTAGTTTTCTGGTAACGTTTTAAAAGGGGTTTAAGGTCTGTTGTCTTGCAGCATTTTGTTTCCTGTCTGGTGTTTGCTTGACCTCGATCCATGTGCCTTTAGACGTGTTCTTGGTCAAGTTAAGGCTGCTGGGCTTGTCCCTGTAGTTTCCATGGTTTTATCGGTTCACCGGTATTGCTCCACTATATAACATTGGCCACAATTTGCCTTAAATACAAGTAAGGTGAATCTGGACCTATTATACCTTGTTTATCGTTGAGAAAACTAATATTTCAGTTTCGATGGACCACGAGGAAAGAGCGTTTCCAGAAAAGTTTCAGTCAGCAATTGCAGTTCAAAGTGGTCGGCCTTTTGATATTACAGGTATGTCTGTGTTTATCAGCATGTGACTCACAGCCTTTACAAACCAGCCGACTGTACTTTTAAAAAAGAAAAAAAGTCTCTTTATTCCGCCGATTCTGATAAATGGTTTTGTCCCCCAAAACAACCTACCCGGTAAAAAGTCAAGAACGCAGTTAATAACAGCTAACTATTTCCCACGACTCGGTATTTTTTTTAAGCACCGAGCGCCTGTCTACGTTATATCGAACTTTCTCATGTTTGAAAGGGGGCTATTTTTGTGATCATTTCATTTGTAGATGAATCAGTTTTAGAGATCGTTTAATCGAAACATTTTTTTATATATATTCAGAAAGTTCCTACTATTTGTAATTGTTGAATCGGTGTAAAATGTTCCGTTCAATTAAACATTAATGCTTCGAACCCCAAAACGGTTTGTATTACCACATTTTCCACGGTCGTTGTTGCAAAGATGGCGACAGCCGATTTGGAAGCGTTTTATTTCTAAATTAAATTCGAGTGCTTTTCCAACACAGCCTTCGACAAAAAGGAGATGTTCAGTGAAACTCAATCATAGGAAATGTAATTTCACGAGTTTATGATGACCAAACCATCGCGTGTATCGTAGCTTCAACAATTGGAATCGGAACGGAAGAATGGTTTTGATCCCACGCATTGCGTTTTGAGGTTTTTATTGAAATGCCTCAGCTAAGCCAAAACCATTTGTTAAAAACAGTTGTCAGTTACTTCTACGTTTAGAACAAGGGTTAACCACATAAAATAGCTAAGCATGGGCTGCACATGAAAGGTTATCAACTTACGATATGACTGAAATATTGTTTAAAGCCTTCAAAGCATCGTAAACCATTCAAACAACAAATTAAAATTTAAATTACTATTTGAGGATTAAATTTTAATGCCTAATACAGGAAAAATGTATGGTTAGTACAAATTAAGACATATGGATGTTACAGTTATCTCTTATATCTGTTTTCAAATGGTGAAAATTGTTGTTTTAAGATGCACTCTTACTTCCAAACCAGATTTACCACAATTAATACAATTGTTTTAATGGCAAAAACAATGGTTCATATGAAGGATACCGAGTTTAATTTGAAAGCAAGATGAAGAAAACACGGTTTTTTCTACCATATGAGGCGTTCACAGTAAATCTTTTAGCACTCACCAATTATTTAATATGTTTGCGTATTCTGCCATTTAATCCACAGTTACAATCTTGTTATTAATATTTTTCATAAATGCACTATTTAGTAAGTTGTTAAAGGTTTATCACTCAAAGTTTATGTTTTTATACAAGTGTATGTTATGTATTGGTTTTAAATAATAGTGTCACTTTAAGTGTTTCTCTTTACTGCTTCAGGCAAGTCAACTCCTTGGCCATCGTGGATACAACCAAAGTCACCCATCTATCTATTTCACCGGATAGGTTCTAAACCTCCATGTAAACCCTCATCAGATGCTGGTCAAATACAGCAAGGACTTAATCCTAAGCCAACGTTTAAAATGAGCGACGTACGGAAGTCGCCGTACATAAGCCTGTTGCCTTACGTGAGACGGCCTTACTCGCGATCCGGGATGGTATCGGCGACGAAGCGATCGGCCATTGCCCCTCCGTCACGTGATTGGTGCCTATTGCTCCGTGGGTACAGTTGCCCGTATGGGTGACAACGGCAACTTGAACATTGTAATACAAGAACTATTTGTGTAAAAAACGGATAGTTATCATTCCAATTCAAATCCAAGCATTTAAAAACCAAAAAAAAAATCAACATTTTTTTTTCACGTCAATAATAAATCGTCTAAACAGTCAGGTTGCATTTACTTATCTAGTTGTCTGTTTAGTTATCCGCCAATTTTCCTTCTTTGTCTGGCTTTACAGCCTTGTGTGTGGTTGTAACTGGTTTTAGATGTGTCGCCTGTCGAGATAGCAAAGGTCACTGTGACCTTGGTCTTTGACCTACTGACCCTCAAAAACAATAATGGTCATTAGCTGACAAAAATACTCTACAACAAATCATACCAAAACAAAGTGTGACGTGGTCGACGCGGACGGTGCGGACAACGTCAACGGACAAATTAATCCATATTTATATCATGCGCAGGTGCAACATAAATTTAACAATATGAAAAAGAAACAAATATAAAAAAAATAGAAGACTGAACTATACAAGTATTATATAAATATAACACGATTTGTATTTTAGTGGAATGTTTTCTTTGTTTTCCTTCTGTATTAATTATATATCTTATCAGAATGGTTATCAATAAACATCGAACAATATTTTCTCTGCTGTTTTTGGATAAATATAAGACTGCCCATAATGTATAAAACAATTACAACACCCAACCATGTCTGCAACCTGGTGAACGGGTGCAGTAACAACAACATGGATTCAAGCTTGCTTTTATTAGCACCCCCTGAAGCGGGCATCTTTACGAATTTACGAAACGGGTTCTTTGGTCCTTTTGCTGGTCTGTGTGACACTTCGCCATTAAACAGCTGTAAGTTCTTGTTGCTGGGCATGTCTCTTCAAGGGCATATTAAAAAACACTGGTGTGCTGGTCACCATGACAGCGCTAGCACTCTTCATGAGGCGCTCGATCAAGTCCCAACTTTACAAAACAAAAACGTTGTACACACGAAGCAATTATTCGGCAAAATTAAGATTTACAGCGTATCTCGCGTCTCGGGCTGCCCCCTGAGTGTAAAATAAAGCCCCCTGGGTCTAAAATAATGCCCTCTAAGTCTAGAATAATACCCAATGAGTTTACACTTACGCCAACTGAATTCAGACCACCACTTTAAGGTATTTATGCAACATATTAAACAAGCACAACATCAGTAATATTTACGAACGCGCTATCTAGTTCTGACAATTCTATGACTACAGTTCACGACTCCCCCGCATTACAGGGAGCTTATACGCCATTCCATTTGATATCGAACTTGTGCAGAGCTAACAAAATGGACTAAGAAAAACATAAAGTAAAATATTTATTTACAAATTAAAAATCACCAATTGAATAATAGTATATACATAAAGTCAAAACACATTGTAATAAAGTCATGAAATGTATGAAAACATGTTCAGTTTCGTGAAATATTGTTTTAAACAATGTCCTCAGAGTTGGTTTTTAAGTATTTTAACACACACGAAAATAATTGATGAACGAGGAAATCATCACCACTTACCATGCAAAGAAAATACAGAGAGCAGCAGAGGGATGAACGTCTATTTTACGAAGCCATTGGGAAACTCATCATCGGCGACGGACCCAATGAGAGTATTGGCCATAATGCACAGACAGGTTAGAAACAGTAATAAGAGCTGCTCTAATCAAACGTGCATCCGTGAACAGTTATTGCTTTTCTTAGAACTGAGGCGGGGAATATCGAACCGGCGACCTCGGGGTTAATAGTTGATTGTCTTACCTCTAGACATCTTAATTGGCAGTAAAGTGTCTTTACAAAAGACCGCTGGACAAAAGGTCGAGTGTGTAACAACTAGACCTTGGGATAAATGTTTATAGTCTGGAGTGTCTTACCACTACAGCCCTGAGTTTCACTTCCATATGTCTTACAACTAGCTCCATGGATTGACTGTCAAGTGTCTTATCACTAAGTCCTTGGATTAACAGTCGAGTGTCTTATCACTAGGCCGCTGGGTTGACAGTCGAGTGTCTTATCACTAGACCCTTGGATCGACAGCCGAGTATCTTATCACTAGGCCGTTGGATTGACAGTCGAGTGTCTTATCACTAGGCCGCTGGGTTGACAGTCGAGTGTCTTATCACTAGGCCCCTGGACTGACAGCCGAGTGTCTTATCATTAGGCCGTTGGATTGACAGTCGAGTGTCTTATCACTAAGCCGCTGGATTGACAGTCGAGTGTCTTATCACTAGGCCGTTGGATTGGCAGTCGAGTGTCTTATCACTAGGCCACAGGAATGACAATCGAGTGTCTTATCACTAGGCCACTGGATTGGCAGTCGTGCGTCTAATCACTAGGACGCTGGATTGGCAGTCGGGTGTCTTATCACTAGGCCGCTGGGTTAACAGTCGAGTGTATTATCACAAGATCTATGGATTGCCAGTCGAGTGTCTTATCACTAGGTCCATGGATTTACAGTAAAGTGTCTTATCACTAGGCCGCTGGATTGACAATCGAATGTCTTACCACTAGGCCGCTGATTTAACAGTCGTGTGTCTTACCACTAGGCCGCTGGATTGACAGTCGAGTGTCTTATCACTAGGCCACTGGATTGACAGTCGAGCGTCTTACCACTAGGCCCCTGGATTGACCGTCAAGTGTCTTATCATTAAGCCACTGGATTGACAGTAGAGTGTCTTATCACTAGGTCCTAGGATTGACAGTCGAGTGTCTTAACACTAGGTGCTTGGATTTACAATCGAGTGTCATATCACTAGGTCCTTGGATTGGCAGTCGAGTGTCTTATCACTAGGCCGCTGGATTGACCGTCGAGTGTCTTACCAACAGGTCCTTGGATTGACTGTCGAGTGTCATACCACTAGGCCACTCGATTAACAGTCGTGTGTCTTATCACTAGGCCGCTGGATTGAACGTCGAGTGTCTTACCACTAGGCCGCTGTATTGGCAGTTGTGTGTCTTACCACTATGCCGCTGGATTGACAGTCGTGTGTCTTATTACTAGGCCACTGGATTGACAGTCGAGTGTCTTATCACTAGGCCGCTGGAGTGACAGTTGGGTGTCTTACCACAAGGCCCCTGGATTGACAGTCGAGAGTCTTACCACTAGGCCCCTGGATTGACAGTCGTGTGTCTTACCACAAGGCCCCTGGATTGACAGTCGAGCGTCTTTACACTAGGCAGCTGGATTGACAGTCGGGCTTCTTATCACTAGGCCGCTGGATTAACAGGCGTGTGTCTTACCACTAGGCCCCTGGATTGACAGTCGTGTGTCTTATCACTAGGCCACTGGATTGAAAATCGAGTGTCTTATCACTAGGCCCCTGGATTAACAGTCGTGTGTCTTACCACAAGGCCCCTGGATTGACAGTCGAGCGTCTTATTACTAGGCCGCTGGATTGACAGTCGGGCTTCTTATCACTAGGCCAATGGAATTACAGACGTGTGTCTTACCACTAGGCCCCTTGATTGACAGTCGTTTGTCTTACAACAAGACCCCTGGATTGACCGTCGAGTGTCTTATCACTAGGCCCCTGGATTGACAGTCGAGTGTCTTATCACTAGTTCCTAGGATTGATAGTCGAATGTATTATCACTAGGTCCTTGGATTGACAGTCGAGCGTCTTATCACAAGGCCGCTGAATTGACAGTCGGGCTTCTTATCACTAGGCCGCTGGATTGACCGTCGAGTGTCTTATCACTAGGCCACTGGATTGACAGTAGAGTGTCTTATCACTATGTCCTAGGATTGACAATCGAGTGTCTTATCACTAGGTGCTTGGATTTACAATCGAGTGTCATATCACTAGGTCCTTGGATTACCAGTCGAGTGTCTTATCACTAGGCCGCTGGATTGAACGTCAAGTGTCTTACAACTAGGCCGCTGTATTGGCAGTCGTGTGTCTTACCACTATGCCGCTTGATTGACAGTCGTGTGTCTTATTACTAGGCCGCTGGATTGACAGTCGAGTGTCTTATCACTAGGCCGCTGGAGTGACAGTTGGGTGTCTTACCACAAGGCCCCTGGATTGACAGTCGAGCGTCTTACCACTAGGCCCCTGGACTGACAGTCGTGTGTCTTTCCACAAGGCCCCTGGATTGCCAGTCGAGCGTCTTATCACTAGGCAGATGGATTGACAGTCGGGCTTCTTATCACTAGGCCGCTGGATTAACAGACCTGTGTCTTACCACTAGGCCCCTGGATTGACAGTCGTGTGTCTTATCACTGGGCCACTGGATTGAAAGTCGAGTGTCTTATCACTAGGCCCCTGGATTGAATGTCGTGTGTCTTACCACAAGGCCCCTGGATTGACAGTCGAGCGTCTTATCACTAGGCCGCTGGATTGACTGTCGGGCTTCTTATCACTAGACCGCTGGATTAACAGACGTGTGTCGTATCACTAGGCCCCTTGATTGACAGTCGTTTGTCTTACAACAAGACCCCTGGATTGACCGTCGAGTGTCTTATCACTAGGCCCTTGGATTGACAGTCGAGTGTCTTATCACTAGTTCCTAGGATTGATAGTCGAGTGTATTATCACTAGGTCCTTGGATTGACAGTCGAGCGTCTTATTACAAGGCCGCTGGATTGACAGTCGGGCTTCTTATCACTAGGCCGCTGGATTGACCGTCGAGTGTCTTATCACTAGGCCGCTGGATTGACAGTCGGGCTTCTTATCACTAGGCCGCTGGATTGACAGTCGGGCTTCTTATCACTAGGCCGCTGGATTAACAGACGTGTGTCTTACCACTAGGCCCCTGGATTGACAGTCGTGTGTCTTATCACTAGGCCACTGGATTGACAGTCGAGTGTCTTAGCACATGGCCGCTTGATTGACCGTCGAGTGTCTTATCACTAGGCCCCTGAATTGACAGTCGAGCGTCTTATGACTAGGACGCTGGATTGACAGTCGGGCTTCTTATCACTATGCCGCTGGATTAACAGACGTGTGTCTTACCACTAGGCCCCTGGATTGACAGTCGTGTGTCTTATATCTAGGCCACTGGATTATCAATCGCGTGTCTTACCACTAGGCCGCTGGATTGACCGTCGAGTGTCTTACCACTAGGCCGCTGGATTGACAGTCGAGTGTCTTATCACTAGTTCCTAGGATTGATAGTCGAGTGCCTTTTCACTAGGTGCTTGGATTTACAATCGAATGTCTTATCACTAGGTCATTGGATTGGCAGTCTAGTGTCTTATCACTAGGCCCCTGGATTGACAGTCGAGTGTCTTACCACTAGGCCCCTGGATTAACAGTTGTTTTTCTTACCACAAGACCCCTGGATTGACCGTCAAGTATCTTATCACTAGACCACTGAATTGACACTAGAGTGTCTTATCACTAGTTCCTAGGATTGATGGTCGAGTGTCTTATCACTACGTCGTTGGATTTGCAATCGAGTGTCTTATCACTAAGTCCTTGGATTGGCAGTCGAGTGTCTTATCACTAGGCCCATGGATTGACAGTCGTGTGTCTTACTACTAGGCCGCTTGATTGACGGTCGAGCGTCTTATCACTAGGTCGTTGGATTGACAGTCGACTGTCTAATCACAAGGCCCCTGGATTGGCAGTCGTGTGCCTTATCACTAGACCCATGGATTGGCAGTCGAGTGTCTTATCACTAGACCCTTGGATTGATTGCCGAGTGTTATCACTAGGCCGTCGGATTGACAGTCGAGTGACTTACCACTAGGTCCCTGGATTGGCAGTCGTGTGTCTTATCACTAGGCCGCTGGATTTATCGTCAAGTGTCTTATCACTAGGCCGCTGGATTAACAGTCGCGTGTAATACAACTAGGCCACTGGATTGACAGTCGAGTTTCTAATCACCAGGCCGCTGGATTTAAAGTCGAGTGTCTTATCACTAGGTCATTGGATTTACAGTCGGGTGTCTTATCACTAGGCCCCTGGATAGACAGTCGAGGGTCTTAACACTAGGCCGCTGGATTGACAGTCGAGTGTTTTACCACTAGGCCCCTGGATTGACAGTCAGGCGTCTTACCACTAGGCCGCTGGATTTGCAGTCGAGTGTCTTACCACAAGGCCGCTGGATTTGCAGTCGAGTGTCTTATCACTATGCCGCTGGATTAACAGTCAGGCGTCTTACCACTAGGCCGCTGGATTGACAGTCGAGTGTCTTACCACTAGGCCCGTGGATTTGCAGTCGAGTGTCTAACCACTAGGCCCCTGGATTTGCAGTCGAGTGTCTTACCACTAGGCCGCTGGATTGACAGTCGAGTGTCTTACCCACTAGGCCCCTGGATTTGCAGTCGGGTGTCTTACCACTAGGCCCCTGGATTGACAGTCGAGTGTCTTACTACTAGGCCGCTGGATTGACAGTCGAGTGTCTTATCACTAGGACGCTGGATTGGCAGTCGTGTGTCTAACCACTAGGCTCCTGGATTGGCAGTCGTGCGTCTTATCATTAGGCCGCTGGATTGACAGTCGGACGTCTTATCACTAGGCCGCTGGATGTACAGTCGGTTGTCTCACCACTAGGCCCCTGGATTGACAAACGAGTGTATTACCACTAGGCAGCTGAAAAGACAGTCGAGTGTCTTATCACTAGGTGCCTGGACTGACAGTCGTGCGTCTTATCACTAGGACGCTGGATTGGCAGTCGTGTGTCTTACCACTAGGCCGCTGGATTGACCGTCAAGTGTCTTATCACTAGGCCGCTGGATTGACAGTCGAGTGTCCTATAACTAGCTCCCTGGATTCACTTTCGAGCGTCTTACCACAAGGCCGCTGGATTGACAATCGTATGTCTTATCACTCTGCCCCTGGATTGACAATTAAGCCTCGTACCACTTGGACGCTGGATTGACAGTCGGGTGGCTTACCACTAGGCCCCTGGATTGGCAGTCGTGTGTCTTATCACTAGGCACCTGGATTAACAATCAAGCCTCTTACCACTAGGACGCTGGATTGACAGTCGGGTGGCTTACCACTAGGCCGCTAGATTGACAGTCGGGGGTTTTACCACTAGGCCCTGGATTGGCAGTCGAGTGTCTTGCCACTAGGCCCCTTGATTGACAGTCATGCGTCTTATCACTAGGTCGTTGGATTGACAGTCGAGTGTCTTACAACTAGGCCGCTGGATTTACAGTCGAGTGTCTTATCACTAGGCCCCTGGATTGACAGTCGAGTGTCTTATCACTAGGCTTCTGGATTGGTAGTCGTGCGTCTTACCACTAGGCCCCTTAATTGACAGTCGTTTGTCTTACAACAAGACCCCTGGATTGACCGTCGCCGTCGAGTGTCTTATCACTAGGCCACTGGATTGGCAGTCGTGTGTCTTACCACTAGGCCGCTGGATTGACAGTCGAGTGTCTTATCACTAGGCCGCTGGATTAACAGTCGAGTGTCTTATCACTAGGGCGCTGGATTAACGGTCGAGTGTCTTAATATACTAGGCCCCTGGATTGACGGTCGAGTGTCGTATCACTAGGCCCCTTAATTGACAATCAAGCCTCTTACCACTAGGCCCCTGGATTGACAGTCGTGTGTCTTACCACTAGGCCCCTTGATTGACAGTCGAGTGCCTTACCAATAGGACCCTTGGTTGACAGTCGAATGTCTTACCACTAGGCCGCTTGATTGGCGGTCGAGTGTCTTACCACTAGGCCCCTTGATTGACAGTCGAATGTCTTACCACTAGGCCCCTTGATTGACAGTCGAATGTCTTACCACTTGGCCACTGGATTGACCGTCGAGTGTCTTATCACTAGGCCCCTTGATTGACAGTCGAGTGTCTTACCACTAGGCCCCTTGATTGACAGTCGAGTGTCTTACCACTAGGCCACTGGATTGACAGTCGTGCGTCTTACCACTAGGCCGCTTGATTGACAGTCGAGTGTCTTAATACTAGGCCGCTGGATTTGCAGTCGAGTGTCTTACCACTAGGCCGCTGGATTGACAGTCGAGTGTCTTACCACTAGGCCCGTGGATTTGCAGTCGAGTGTCTAACCACTAGGCCCCTGGATTTGCAGTCGAGTGTCTTACCACTAGGCCGCTGGATTGACAGTCGAGTGTCTTACCACTAGGCCCCTGGATTTGCAGTCGGGTGTCTTACCACTAGGCCCCTGGATTGACAGTCGAGTGTCTTACTACTAGGCCGCTGGATTGACAGTCGAGTGTCTTATCACTAGGACGCTGGATTGGCAGTCGTGTGTCTAACCACTAGGCTCCTGGATTGGCAGTCGTGCGTCTTATCATTAGGCCGCTGGATTGACAGTCGGACGTCTTATCACTAGGCCGCTGGATGTACAGTCGGTTGTCTCACCACTAGGCCCCTGGATTGACAAACGAGTGTATTACCACTAGGCAGCTGAAAAGACAGTCGAGTGTCTTATCACTAGGTGCCTGGACTGACAGTCGTGCGTCTTATCACTAGGACGCTGGATTGGCAGTCGTGTGTCTTACCACTAGGCCGCTGGATTGACCGTCAAGTGTCTTATCACTAGGCCGCTGGATTGACAGTCGAGTGTCCTATAACTAGCTCCCTGGATTCACTTTCGAGCGTCTTACCACAAGGCCGCTGGATTGACAATCGTATGTCTTATCACTCTGCCCCTGGATTGACAATTAAGCCTCGTACCACTTGGACGCTGGATTGACAGTCGGGTGGCTTACCACTAGGCCCCTGGATTGGCAGTCGTGTGTCTTATCACTAGGCACCTGGATTAACAATCAAGCCTCTTACCACTAGGACGCTGGATTGACAGTCGGGTGGCTTACCACTAGGCCGCTAGATTGACAGTCGGGTGTTTTACCACTAGGCCCCTGGATTGGCAGTCGAGTGTCTTGCCACTAGGCCCCTTGATTGACAGTCATGCGTCTTATCACTAGGTCGTTGGATTGACAGTCGAGTGTCTTACAACTAGGCCGCTGGATTTACAGTCGAGTGTCTTACAACTAGGCCCCTGGATTGACAGTCGAATGTCTTATCACTAGGCTTCTGGATTGGTAGTCGTGCGTCTTACCACTAGGCCCCTTAATTGACAGTCGTTTGTCTTACAACAAGACCCCTGGATTGACCGTCGCCGTCGAGTGTCTTATCACTAGGCCACTGGATTGGCAGTCGTGTGTCTTACCACTAGGCCGCTGGATTGACAGTCGAGTGTCTTATCACTAGGCCGCTGGATTAACAGTCGAGTGTCTTATCACTAGGGCGCTGGATTAACGGTCGAGTGTCTTAATATACTAGGCCCCTGGATTGACGGTCGAGTGTCGTATCACTAGGCCCCTTAATTGACAATCAAGCCTCTTACCACTAGGCCCCTGGATTGACAGTCGTGTGTCTTACCACTAGGCCCCTTGATTGACAGTCGAGTGCCTTACCAATAGGACCCTTGGTTGACAGTCGAATGTCTTACCACTAGGCCGCTTGATTGGCGGTCGAGTGTCTTACCACTAGGCCCCTTGATTGACAGTCGAAT
Organism: Mya arenaria; assembly: GCF_026914265.1. NCBI lineage: Eukaryota > Metazoa > Mollusca > Bivalvia > Myida > Myidae > Mya > Mya arenaria. Next base: position 1,994,735 of record NC_069132.1, read on the forward strand.
GTCTTACCACTAGGCCCCTTGATTGACAGTCGAATGTCTTACCACTTGGCCACTGGATTGACCGTCGAGTGTCTTATCACTAGGCCCCTTGATTGACAGTCGAGTGTCTTACCACTAGGCCCCTTGATTGACAGTCGAGTGTCTTACCACTAGGCCACTGGATTGACAGTCGTGCGTCTTACCACTAGGCCGCTTGATTGACAGTCGAGTGTCTTAATACTAGGCCGCTGGATTTGCAGTCGAGTGTCTTACCACTAGGCCGCTGGATTGACAGTCGAGTGTCTTACCACTAGGCCCGTGGATTTGCAGTCGAGTGTCTAACCACTAGGCCCCTGGATTTGCAGTCGATTGTCTTACCACTAGGCCGCTGGATTGACAGTCGAGTGTCTTACCACTAGGCCCCTGGATTTGCAGTCGGGTGTCTTACCACTAGGCCCCTGGATTGACAGTCGAGTGTCTTACTACTAGGCCGCTGGATTGACAGTCGAGTGTCTTATCACTAGGACGCTGGATTGGCAGTCGTGTGTCTAACCACTAGGCTCCTGGATTGGCAGTCGTGCGTCTTATCATTAGGCCGCTGGATTGACAGTCGGACGTCTTATCACTAGGCCGCTGGATGTACAGTCGGTTGTCTCACCACTAGGCCCCTGGATTGACAAACGAGTGTATTACCACTAGGCAGCTGAAAAGACAGTCGAGTGTCTTATCACTAGGTGCCTGGACTGACAGTCGTGCGTCTTATCACTAGGACGCTGGATTGGCAGTCGTGTGTCTTACCACTAGGCCGCTGGATTGACCGTCAAGTGTCTTATCACTAGCCGCTGGATTGACAGTCGAGTGTCCTATAACTAGCTCCCTGGATTCACTTTCGAGCGTCTTACCACAAGGCCGCTGGATTGACAATCGTATGTCTTATCACTCTGCCCCTGGATTGACAATTAAGCCTCGTACCACTTGGACGCTGGATTGACAGTCGGGTGGCTTACCACTAGGCCCCTGGATTGACAGTCGAGTGTCTTATCACTAGGCCCCTGGATTAACAGTCAAGCCTCTTACCACTAGGACGCTTGATTGACAGTCGGGTGGCTTACCACTAGGCCGCTAGATTGACAGTCGGGTGTTTTACCACTAGGCCCCTGGATTGGCAGTCGAGTGTCTTGCCACTAGGCCCCTGATTGACAGTCATGCGTCTTATCACTAGGTCGTTGGATTGACAGTCGAGTGTCTTACAACTAGGCCGCTGGATTTACAGTCGAGTGTCTTATCACTAGGCCCCTGGATTGACAGTCGAGTGTCTTATCACTAGGCTTCTGGATTGGTAGTCGTGCGTCTTACCACTAGGCCCCTTAATTGACAGTCGTTTGTCTTACAACAAGACCCCTGGATTGACCGTCGCCGTCGAGTGTCTTATCACTAGGCCACTGGATTGGCAGTCGTGTGTCTTACCACTAGGCCGCTGGATTGACAGTCGAGTGTCTTATCACTAGGCCGCTGGATTAACAGTCGAGTGTCTTATCACTAGGGCGCTGGATTAACGGTCGAGTGTCTTAATATACTAGGCCCCTGGATTGACGGTCGAGTGTCGTATCACTAGGCCCCTTAATTGACAATCAAGCCTCTTACCACTAGGCCCCTGGATTGACAGTCGTGTGTCTTACCACTAGGCCCCTTGATTGACAGTCGAGTGCCTTACCAATAGGACCCTTGGTTGACAGTCGAATGTCTTACCACTAGGCCGCTTGATTGGCGGTCGAGTGTCTTACCACTAGGCCCCTTGATTGACAGTCGAATGTCTTACCACTAGGCCCCTTGATTGACAGTCGAATGTCTTACCACTTGGCCACTGGATTGACCGTCGAGTGTCTTATCACTAGGCCCCTTGATTGACAGTCGAGTTCTTACCACTAGGCCCCTTGATTGACAGTCGAGTGTCTTACCACTAGGCCACTGGATTGACAGTCGTGCGTCTTACCACTAGGCCGCTTGATTGACAGTCGAGTGTCTTAATACTAGGCCGCTGGATTTGCAGTCGAGTGTCTTACCACTAGGCCGCTGGATTGACAGTCGAGTGTCTTACCACTAGGCCCGTGGATTTGCAGTCGAGTGTCTAACCACTAGGCCCCTGGATTTGCAGTCGATTGTCTTACCACTAGGCCGCTGGATTGACAGTCGAGTGTCTTACCACTAGGCCCCTGGATTTGCAGTCGGGTGTCTTACCACTAGGCCCCTGGATTGACAGTCGAGTGTCTTACTACTAGGCCGCTGGATTGACAGTCGAGTGTCTTATCACTAGGACGCTGGATTGGCAGTCGTGTGTCTAACCACTAGGCTCCTGGATTGGCAGTCGTGCGTCTTATCATTAGGCCGCTGGATTGACAGTCGGACGTCTTATCACTAGGCCGCTGGATGTACAGTCGGTTGTCTCACCACTAGGCCCCTGGATTGACAAACGAGTGTATTACCACTAGGCAGCTGAAAAGACAGTCGAGTGTCTTATCACTATGTGCCTGGACTGACAGTCGTGCGTCTTATCACTAGGACGCTGGATTGGCAGTCGTGTGTCTTACCACTAGGCCGCTGGATTGACCGTCAAGTGTCTTATCACTAGGCCGCTGGATTGACAGTCGAGTGTCCTATAACTAGCTCCTGGATTCACTTTCGAGCGTCTTACCACAAGGCTGCTGGATTGACAATCGTGTGTCTTATCACTCTGCCCCTGGATTGACAATTAAGCGTCGTACCACTTGGACGCTGGATTGACAGTCGGGTGGCTTACCACTAGGCCCCTGGATTGGCAGTCGTGTGTCTTATCACTAGGCACCTGGATTAACAATCAAGCCTCTTACCACTAGGACGCTGGATTGACAGTCGGGTGGCTTACCACTAGGCCGCTAGATTCACAGTCGGGTGTTTTACCACTAGGCCCATGGATTGGCAGTCGAGTGTCTTGCCACTAGGCCCCTTGATTGACAGTCATGCGTCTTATCACTAGGTCGTTGGATTGACAGGCGAGTGTCTTATCACTAGGCCACTGGATTGACAGTCGAGTGTCTTACAACTAGGCCGCTGGATTTACAGTCGAGTGTCTTATCACTAAGCCCCTGGATTGACAGTCGAGTGTCTTATCACTAGGCTTCTGGATTGGTAGTCGTGCGTCTTACCACTAGGCCCCTTGATTGACAGTCGTTTGTCTTACAACAAGACCCCTGGATTGACCGTCGCCGTCGAGTGTCTTATCACTAGGCCACTGGATTGGCAGTCGTGTGTCTTACCACTAGGCCGCTGGATTGACAGTCGAGTGTCTTATCACTAGGCCGCTGGATTAACAGTCGTGTGTCTTATCACTGGGCCACTGGATTGAAAGTCGAGTGTCTTATCACTAGGCCCCTGGATTGAATGTCATGTGTCTTACCACAAGGCCCCTGGATTGACAGTCGAGCGTCTTATCACTAGGCCGCTGGATTGACTGTCGGGCTTCTTATCACTAGACCGCTGGATTAACAGACGTGTGTCTTATCACTAGGCCCCTTGATTGACAGTCGTTTGTCTTACAACAAGACCCCTGGATTGACCGTCGAGTGTCTTATCACTAGGCCCTTGGATTGACAGTCGAGTGTCTTATCACTAGTTCCTAGGATTGATAGTCGAGTGTATTATCACTAGGTCCTTGGATTGACAGTCGAGCGTCTTATTACAAGGCCGCTGGATTGACAGTCGGGCTTCTTATCACTAGGCCGCTGGATTGACCGTCGAGTGTCTTATCACTAGGCCGCTGGATTGACAGTCGGGCTTCTTATCACTAGGCCGCTGGATTGACAGTCGGGCTTCTTATCACTAGGCCGCTGGATTAACAGACGTGTGTCTTACCACTAGGCCCCTGGATTGACAGTCGTGTGTCTTATCAATAGGCCACTGGATTGACAGTCGAGTGTCTTAGCACATGGCCGCTTGATTGACCGTCGAGTGTCTTATCACTAGGCCCCTGAATTGACAGTCGAGCGTCTTATGACTAGGACGCTGGATTGAGGGTCGGGCTTCTTATCACTATGCCGCTGGATTAACAGACGTGTGTCTTACCACTAGGCCCCTGGATTGACAGTCGTGTGTCTTATATCTAGGCCACTGGATTATCAATCGCGTGTCTTACCACTAGGCCGCTGGATTGACCGTCGAGTGTCTTACCACTAGCCGCTGGATTGACAGTCGAGTGTCTTATCACTAGTTCCTAGGATTGATAGTCGAGTGCCTTTTCACTAGGTGCTTGGATTTACAATCGAATGTCTTATCACTAGGTCATTGGATTGGCAGTCTAGTGTCTTATCACTAGGCCCCTGGATTGACAGTCGAGTGTCTTACCACTAGGCCCCTGGATTAACAGTTGTTTTTCTTACCACAAGACCCCTGGATTGACCGTCAAGTATCTTATCACTAGACCACTGAATTGACACTAGAGTGTCTTATCACTAGTTCCTAGGATTGATGGTCGAGTGTCTTATCACTACGTCGTTGGATTTGCAATCGAGTGTCTTATCACTAAGTCCTTGGATTGGCAGTCGAGTGTCTTATCACTAGGCCCATGGATTGACAGTCTAATGTCTTACTACTAGGCCGCTTGATTGACGGTCGAGCGTCTTATCACTAGGTCGTTGGATTGACAGTCGACTGTCTAATCACAAGGCCCCTGGATTGGCAGTCGTGTGCCTTATCACTAGACCCATGGATTGGCAGTCGAGTGTCTTATCACTAGACCCTTGGATTGATTGCCGAGTGTTATCACTAGGCCGTCGGATTGACAGTCGAGTGACTTACCACTAGGTCCCTGGATTGGCAGTCGTGTGTCTTATCACTAGGCCGCTGGATTTATCGTCAAGTGTCTTATCACTAGGCCGCTGGATTAACAGTCGCGTGTAATACAACTAGGCCACTGGATTGACAGTCGAGTTTCTAATCACCAGGCCGCTGGATTTAAAGTCGAGTGTCTTATCACTAGGTCATTGGATTTACAGTCGGGTGTCTTATCACTAGGCCCCTGGATAGACAGTCGAGGGTCTTAACACTAGGCCGCTTGATTGACAGTCGAGTGTTTTACCACTAGGCCCCTGGATTGACAGTCAGGCGTCTTACCACTAGGCCGCTGGATTTGCAGTCGAGTGTCTTACCACAAGGCCGCTGGATTTGCAGTCGAGTGTCTTATCACTATGCCGCTGGATTAACAGTCAGGCGTCTTACCACTAGGCCGCTGGATTGACAGTCGAGTGTCTTACCACTAGGCCCGTGGATTTGCAGTCGAGTGTCTAACCACTAGGCCCCTGGATTTGCAGTCGAGTGTCTTACCACTAGGCCGCTGGATTGACAGTCGAGTGTCTTACCACTAGGCCCCTGGATTTGCAGTCGGGTGTCTTACCACTAGGCCCCTGGATTGACAGTCGAGTGTCTTACTACTAGGCCGCTGGATTGACAGTCGAGTGTCTTATCACTAGGACGCTGGATTGGCAGTCGTGTGTCTAACCACTAGGCTCCTGGATTGGCAGTCGTGCGTCTTATCATTAGGCCGCTGGATTGACAGTCGGACGTCTTATCACTAGGCCGCTGGATGTACAGTCGGTTGTCTCACCACTAGGCCCCTGGATTGACAAACGAGTGTATTACCACTAGGCAGCTGAAAAGACAGTCGAGTGTCTTATCACTAGTGCCTGGACTGACAGTCGTGCGTCTTATCACTAGGACGCTGGATTGGCAGTCGTGTGTCTTACCACTAGGCCGCTGGATTGACCGTCAAGTGTCTTATCACTAGGCCGCTGGATTGACAGTCGAGTGTCCTATAACTAGCTCCCTGGATTCACTTTCGAGCGTCTTACCACAAGGCCGCTGGATTGACAATCGTGTGTCTTATCACTCTGCCCCTGGATTGACAATTAAGCCTCGTACCACTAGGACGCTGGATTGACAGTCGGGTGGCTTACCACTAGGCCCCCTGGATTGGCAGTCGTGTGTCTTATCACTAGGCACCTGGATTAACAATCAAGCCTCTTACCACTAGGACGCTGGATTGACAGTCGGGTGGCTTACCACTAGGCCGCTAGATTGACAGTCGGGTGTTTTACCACTAGGCCCCTGGATTGGCAGTCGAGTGTCTTGCCACTAGGCCCCTTGATTGACAGTCATGCGTCTTATCACTAGGTCGTTGGATTGACAGTCGAGTGTCTTATCACTAGGCCACTGGATTGACAGTCGAGTGTCTTACAACTAGGCCGCTGGATTTACAGTCGAGTGTCTTATCACTAGGCCCCTGGATTGACAGTCGAGTGTTTTATCACTAGGCTTCTGGATTGGTAGTCGTGCGTCTTACCACTAGGCCCCTTAATTGACAGTCGTTTGTCTTACAACAAGACCCCTGGATTGACCGTCGCCGTCGAGTGTCTTATCACTAGGCCACTGGATTGGCAGTCGTGTGTCTTACCACTAGGCCGCTGGATTGACAGTCGAGTGTCTTATCACTAGGCCGCTGGATTAACAGTCGAGTGTCTTATCACTAGGGCGCTGGATTAACGGTCGAGTGTCTTAATATACTAGGCCCCTGGATTGACGGTCGAGTGTCGTATCACTAGGCCCCTTAATTGACAATCAAGCCTCTTACCACTAGGCCCCTGGATTGACAGTCGTGTGTCTTCTTACCACTAGGCCCCTTGATTGACAGTCGAGTGCCTTACCAATAGGACCCTTGGTTGACAGTCGAATGTCTTACCACTAGGCCGCTTGATTGGCGGTCGAGTGTCTTACCACTAGGCCCCTTGATTGACAGTCGAATGTCTTACCACTAGGCCCCTTGATTGACAGTCGAATGTCTTACCACTTGGCCACTGGATTGACCGTCGAGTGTCTTATCACTAGGCCCCTTGATTGACAGTCGAGTGTCTTACCACTAGGCCCCTTGATTGACAGTCGAGTGTCTTACCACTAGGCCACTGGATTTGCAGTCGAGTGTCTTACCACTAGGCCGCTTGATTGACAGTCGAGTGTCTTACCACTAGGCCCGTGGATTTGCAGTCGAGTGTCTAACCACTAGGCCCCTGGATTTGCAGTCGAGTGTCTTACCACTAGGCCGCTGGATTGACAGTCGAGTGTCTTACCACTAGGCCCCTGGATTTGCAGTCGGGTGTCTTACCACTAGGCCCCTGGATTGACAGTCGAGTGTCTTACTACTAGGCCGCTGGATTGACAGTCGAGTGTCTTATCACTAGGACGCTGGATTGGCAGTCGTGTGTCTAACCACTAGGCTCCTGGATTGGCAGTCGTGCGTCTTATCATTAGGCCGCTGGATTGACAGTCGACGTCTTATCACTAGGCCGCTGGATGTACAGTCGGTTGTCTCACCACTAGGCCCCTGGATTGACAAACGAGTGTATTACCACTAGGCAGCTGAAAAGACAGTCGAGTGTCTTATCACTATGTGCCTGGACTGACAGTCGTGCGTCTTATCACTAGGACGCTGGATTGGCAGTCGTGTGTCTTACCACTAGGCCGCTGGATTGACCGTCAAGTGTCTTATCACTAGGCCGCTGGATTGACAGTCGAGTGTCCTATAACTAGCTCCCTGGATTCACTTTCGAGCGTCTTACCACAAGGCTGCTGGATTGACAATCGTGTGTCTTATCACTCTGCCCCTGGATTGACAATTAAGCCTCGTACCACTAGGACGCTGGATTGACAGTCGGGTGGCTTACCACTAGGCCCCTGGATTGGCAGTCGTGTGTCTTATCACTAGGCACCTGGATTAACAATCAAGCCTCTTACCACTAGGACGCTGGATTGACAGTCGGGTGGCTTACCACTAGGCCGCTAGATTCACAGTCGGGTGTTTTACCACTAGGCCCATGGATTGGCAGTCGAGTGTCTTGCCACTAGGCCCCTTGATTGACAGTCATGCGTCTTATCACTAGGTCGTTGGATTGACAGTCGAGTGTCTTATCACTAGGCCACTGGATTGACAGTCGAGTGTCTTACAACTAGGCCGCTGGATTTACAGTCGAGTGTCTTTCACTAGGCCCCTGGATTGACAGTCGAGTGTCTTATCACTAGGCTTCTGGATTGGTAGTCGTGCGTCTTACCACTAGGCCCCTTGATTGACAGTCGTTTGTCTTACAACAAGACCCCTGGATTGACCGTCGCCGTCGAGTGTCTTATCACTAGGCCACTGGATTGGCAGTCGTGTGTCTTACCACTAGGCCGCTGGATTGACAGTCGAGTGTCTTATCACTAGGCCGCTGGATTAACAGTCGAGTGTCTTATCACTAGGGTGCTGGATTAACGGTCGAGTGTCTTAATATACTAGGCCCCTGGATTGACGGTCGAGTGTCGTATCACTAGGCCCCTTAATTGACAATCAAGCCTCTTACCACTAGGCCCCTGGATTGACAGTCGTGTGTCTTACCACTAGGCCCCTTGATTGACAGTCGAGTGCCTTACCAATAGAACCCTTGGTTGACAGTCGAATGTCTTACCACTAGGCCGCTTGATTGGCGGCCGAGTGTCTTACCACTAGGCCCCTTGATTGACAGTCGAATGTCTTACCACTAGGCCCCTTGATTGACAGTCGAATGTCTTACCACTTGGCCACTGGATTGACCGTCGAGTGTCTTATCACTAGGCCCCTTGATTGACAGTCGAGTGTCTTACCACTAGGCCCCTTGATTGACAGTCGAGTGTCTTACCACTAGGCCACTGGATTGACAGTCGTGCTTCTTACCACTAGGCCGCTTGATTGACAGTCGTGTGTCTTATCACTAGGCCGCTGGATTGACAGTCGAGTGTCTTATCACTAGGCCGCTGGATTGGCATTCTTGCATCTTACCACTAGGTCCCTGGCTTGACAGTCGAGCGTCTTATCACTAGGCCCCTGAGTTGGCAGTCGTGCGTCTTACCTCTTGGCCACATGATTTGCAGTCGATAGTCTTATCACTAGGCCGCTGGATTTGCAGTCGTGTGTCTTACCATTAGGCCACTGGTTAACCTTCAAGTGTCTTATCACTAGGCCCTTGGATTGACAGTCGTGTGTCTTACCACTTGGCCGCTTGATTTGCAGTCGAGTGTCTTATCATTAGGCCGCTTGATTTGCAGTCGAGTGTCTTATCACTAGGCCGCTTGATTTGCAGTCGGATGTCTTACCACTAGGCCCCTGGATTGACAGTCGAGTGTCTTACCACTAGGCCGCTGGATTGGCAGTCGTGTGTCTTACCACAAGACCCCTGGATTGACCGTCAAGTGTCTTACCATTAGGCCCCTCGATTGACAGTCGGGTGTCTTACCACTAAGCTGCTGGATTGAAAGTCGAATGTCTGTTTAGGCCCCTGGATTGACAGGCGAATGTCTTATCACTATGCCGCTAGATTGACAGTTGAGTGTCTTACCACAAGACCCCAGGATTGACCATCAAGTGTCTTATCACTAGTCCGCTGGATTGACAGTCGTGTGTCTTATCACTAGGCCCTTGGATTAACAGTCGAGTGTCTTACCACTAGGCCCCTGGATTGACAATCGAATGTCTAACCACACGATATCTGTATTGACAGGCGATTGTCTAACCACACGAAACCTGGATTGATAGTCAAATTTCTGACCTCTAGACCACTGGATTGACAGCCAAGAGTCCGGTCACAAGACCCTTGGGTTGAAAGTGGTGATTTAGCCATAGACCCTGTTCTTAGATTCAAGTGTGTTATCACTACACCCCTGGAATAACAGTTAGGTGTCTTACCGCTTGACCCCTTACCATTTCATGGTGTACCATTTTGTATTTACTATTTGTAGTAAAAGGTTGCAAAGTGTATCTGCGAGTGCAGCATTTTATCATTGACGAATTATTGAACCGTAAGTTAGGTTTACGTCCAACTGGTGGAATTGTGGAAACAACATACACATGAGTTCCATTTAACATCATTATTTCAAAGTCATGTTTAACTTAAAGATTTGATCAATTTAAAAATGTTGCAACAACATACAAAGCTTCGCAATTATTTTTTCGGAGCATCTATATTACTCTCTAAAGACAACGCGGTCATCTTATCAACAGACGTTTGCGAAATATTGACCGAGTATAACATCATGTACATATCAAATTGAAAGTTTTACTTGCAAAATTAGATACATTTTGCAAAACTGACCAATTAAACTACTGGGAAATATTAATTCGAAAAACAATCAACCGTACGATCGTCGTTAATAACATTACATCTCAAACTCTTTCTGTTTTTAATATTTAATCACAAATGTAAAGACTCAAGAGGTATATTTTAACGTCAGTTATAACAAGACATATATGACAGAGTAATTATTGACGCGTTTTACCATTCTTAAAGCAAAGAAAAAAAGAAAATTGTTCTCATTTTGTTTGGTAGCTTAATATTACAATTACTTCAGACATTATCCGATAACTACTCTTGGATAGCACCATTAGTTGACCAGAAAAACACACATTGCCTTTTGTGTGCAGTTCATGAAAAATATAAATGGGAAATATGGTTTACAAATCGTAACTTTAAGTGTTGTACCATGGAATCATTGGGGGAAGCTACAAGGCGACCATTTTGTATTCTAAGCAGTGTTTGTAAGGTTTTCGATACGCATTGACACTACTACTCTATATACAATATGCTAGCGATTTAAAATATAGCTTTTTGATAGAGGTTTACACAAAGGCAAAGGTTACTCCCCTTAGTTACGCCTCTTTTGCCGTCAAATTCTGGCACCACCCCTGGTTTCTTCACAAAAAGGTAAAAACCTTAAACAGATACGCAAAAGTGGAGAAAAAAAACACTGATGAAATGATTCCAGACTTTTCGTATATAGATGTATTACCATGCACAGTTTCTTCTTCCCGCTTGCATACTTAGTCTAGTATATACAACACAAAAAGGTACATTATCTTAACCAAATATGAAAAATATTATCAGTACTTTCCTAGTGCAACGTGAAAGTCATACTTTCATTGACGTTTAGTATGACAGGAAGGAAGGACTTTTGCCCAGCACTTAGCATACCAGCGTTTTGTACAACTAGAGCTATTACAGACGCGAGTCCTATCCCTGCACTCCGCATTGACAGAGAATTTTATTTCACAAAACATACATAATTTGAATAACAAATATACATATATTTGGATCAGCGCAAAGGCTTTTCCAGCGATAACAAAAAAATATTGCCGTCACCGCACGATGGATGACACAACTCAGCTCAGTGCGCAACTATAATTTATAATAATACAATTCAGTCATTGAATATATGTTGACCCCTTATATGTTTACATGTATCTTATACCATTGAATTGTTAAGTACAGAAACTATTGGTTTGTTAAAGAATCTTCCTATTTTCGCATATAAAGCAGCTCATCAAAAGAGTCTCATTGCATGCACGATTTATTAATGTTTTAGTACCAACTGTTAAATAATTACAACATGTTTTGTACGTAATTTTATGTCTGAATAAGAGTTTAATTATTTGCTACTATATTTGTTAAAGTAGGGAAGTTCAACTCATCATAAAACTAATATAAACCGCTAAGTAAATGTTTATTAATGAAAAATGATCACGGGCTATCACACCCTACTTCACTGTTGTATATATATATGTGTGTTATGAAGATACTTTTTAAATTTGTGTTCTGTTCTGCTCTGTAATATATTTCGCTTTATGATTTTTGTTTATTAATTGATGTATGTATTGGAATCATTAAATTTAACTTGATTTTGTGACATATTAAACAACATTTTAAATGTTTAAAATAAAATTTCCATGAAAAAAAGTAACAGAACAGTCTTTCTCCCACCTCAGATAAGTAGATCCAAAAATTTAACCATGCTAGAAATTCTCATTTTGCCCACGGGCAAAGATAAAACGAGTACCCATATGGAACTCCTTTTTAATGGTCATCTCATTGCAATTACCTCCCTTGTTGAAGACTGTCTTATGTAGCATCATAGAAACCTTGTCTTGTGGCAAAAAGGTGTCTCAAGTTCAATTTCAAGGACACGTATCTGTTAAGATAATCTTATTATTCCATGTGCAGGATTTGCATGAATGCTTCATACCATGTTACCAGGACATTATTCAAGCGTTTCCAGCGAAAAATAAACAAAATATTGCCGTTAAGGCACGCCGGATGACACAACTCAGCTCAGTGCTCAACTATATATAATAATGCTCCAGTATTAGAACTAGTGGTAGTTGGTGCTATCAGAGAACTAGTGGTAGATGGTGCCATCAGTGAACTAGTTTTAGATGGTGCCATCAGAGAACTAGAGGTAGATGGTGCCATCAGAGAACGAGTTGTAGATGGTGCCATCAGAGAACTATTGGTAGAAGTTGCCATCAGAGAGCTAGTGGTAGATGGTGCCATCAGAGAACTATTGGTAGATGTTGCCATCAGAGAACTAGTGGTAGATGGTGCCATCAGAGAACTTGTGATAGATGGTGCCATCAGTGAACTAGTTGTAGATGGTGCTATAGAGAACTAGTTATAGATGGTGCCACCAGAGAACTAGTGGTAGATGGTGCCATCAGAGAACTGGTGGAAGATGGTGACATCAGTGAACTAGTGGTAGATGGTGCAATCAGTAAATTGCAAAAAAAACTTTAATCAAAGAAGGAAGTTAGAATGGGGAGGTGACTGTATAAGGCGTCGCAATATTGTTCAATGGAAAAAATAAAATGGAAATATCAAACAAAACTGAATTAATAGAAGGACGAATACTAATTGTTTACATCAACTTGAACGATTCCGAGATAAATCAGTAAACGTTTACGGTATTAATGAAGATGATCCTCAGTTCTTCATAAAGCTAGAAAACTATATATTAAGTAATGATGATGAATAATATTTTGTTGGTGGCGATTTCAATACAGTCTTAAATGAAATCATTGATAAGACAAATGGAAATACAGGTTAACATAAGGGAAATAGAGAAATAATTACTAACTTAATGAGCTCTGCATATTTAACTGACACCTGGGGCAGTTAAACCATCCAAAAGAAATTCAATATACTTGGCTCTCCAACAGTAACCCGCATATTCATTGCAGACTTGACTACTTTTTAATTTTCGAAAACTTCATCGACGTATTAACAAAGGCTCACATAAGACCAAGCTACAAGACAGATCACTTACTCGTTCTTGTAGTTTTAAAAACAATAAAAGTTAATAAAGGACCTGGATACTTCAAATTAAATATTTCAATCTTAAAAGACGAAAGCTATACAGAAAATATAAAAAGATGTATTGAAGAAATTTTTAATTACAACAAAGAATGCAATCCAAATGTTTATGGAAATTCATCAAAGGTTCAATTAGAAACGGCACTATTAAATATAATACTTACCTCAAGAGAACTAAAAAAATCTTGAAAAATCAAAGCTTCAAATGCTTTTTTAAGCGAAATAGAAAATTTAGAAACAAAATTAAATACAAACGACACAGATAAAACAGACACAATCACAATACAAATTATAGCTAAAAAACAAATATAAGACGAATATCTACTTACCCAAAACAACTGAAATATACTTGATCGGAATCAGTTCATGTAGAGAACAATGCAAACAAGAGCCGTCGTAAGACAGCGCGCTCGACTACGCCGCTTTGACTTAGAATACAATAACGATGTAATAATACCAAGTTTGGTCTCTTTATGTATTCAAATAACTTGATTCCCATTATGAAAATGTGGTTAAGAATATACAAATATGCCTTTCAAGGGGAAAAAATCAAGGGCCATAACTTGTATTTAGGCTTAAAACGGAGTTACGTTTCTTGTTGTAAGATGGTCGAAAATAATTTTGAATTTTATTAAGTGCATTTAATGAATGGTATAGTTTTTTTTATTAAAATCCCAACTTGCCCTTAACTTTTACTTGCCTAAAACTTTAACCTAAGTCAATCAGGGGCCATAACTTGTATTAAGGATATGGAGTTATGTAACCTCATTGGGTGATGGTCCTGAACAATTGTGTGAAGTATTAAGTCAATTGAATGAAGGGTATAGAAGTTATTAAACAATATCCCAACCTGCCCTAAGGTTAAAGTTCCATAGTCAATCAGGGGCCATAATTCGTATAAAAGATAATATGGAGTTATCTAACCTCATTATGTGATGGCTCTGAACATCTGCGTGAAGTATTAAGTCAATTGAATGAATGGTATTGGAGTTTTAAGTGAAAATCCCAACTTGCCCTAAAACTTTAACCTGCCCTAAAACTTTAACCTAAGTCAATCAGGGGCCATAACTTGTATTTAGGATAATATAGAGTTATGTAACCTCATTGTGGGATGGTCCTGAACAACTGTGTAAAGTATTAAGTCAATTGAACAAAGGATATAGAAGTTATTAATAAATATTCCAACTTGCCCTAAAACTTTAACTCAAGTTCCATAGTCAATCAGGGGCCATAATCTGTGTAAAGAATAATATGGAGTTATATAACCTCATCATGTGATGGCCCTGAACAACTGTGTGAAGTATTAAGTCAATTGAATGTAAGGTATTGGACTTATAAGTGAAAATCCCAATTTGCCCTAAAACTTTAACCGGACGCCGACGCCGACGCCGACGCCGACGCTGGGGCGAGTAGTATAGCCCACCTATTCTTCGAATAGTCGAGCTAAAAACACACAATGTTTCGCAAATCTTTGAATATTCGGAAGAAATAAACCTGGGCTCTTGTTTTTTGCAGACTTTGCGAATATCTTTGACGGTTTAAGCCACAAATACATCTTCGAATGTTTAAAATCATTTAATTTTGGACCTGCTTTTTTGAATTGGACGAAACTATTTTACAATGAAAAGAAGTTTGATTATTAATAATTGAAACCTTTCACAATCTTTTGGATTAAGAGTATGGATTCGACAGGGTTGCCTCTTGTCTGCGACATAATTTATAACTTTCTAACTATATTGCAAACAATCCTCAAATTGAAGGAATTAAAATTAATAAAAAAACAATTAAGAAAAAACTTTTTTTGCAGATGACTCAACTTCAATGTTTTAATAATGATAGTACACACTCAATAGAAACTCTTGTAAAGACACTAGAAATGTTCTCTGATTGTTCAGGCCTTAACCTCAATACCAATATATCCATATTTAGTAAAGTGGGATCATTGAAAAATGAAAATACACACTTCTGCAATACTAAAGAATATATGGACTTCTGACAGCGTAATACATTTGGCATGATTTTTACAAATAATAGGCAATTAAATATACAAAAGAACATAGAAAACAAATCAAAGCATTTAAAATCAGCTTAAAACAGCCGCAGCACAGAAAGCCCACACTTGTGTAAAAGTTAAGGTCGTTAAAACCTTTGCACTTCCAAAACTTATATACCCTTAAGCAGTACTTTCTAATCCATGTAAACAAACCATTGACGACATTAAAAAACAGTTTTTGAGTGTTTGTGGGACAATAAACCTGATAAGATTAAAAGAAAAGATGTTATGTCAAAACTATGAATATGGAGGTCTTAATTAACAGATAAAGAAAACTTCATAGGCTCACTTAAAACTCAATGGAAAAAACGATAGGTATCAATTCATGGATAAATATTAAAAATAATCACCATGAAAATAATATTCTTACTATAAGCAAAATGGTTATATGGAATAACAAATTACTGCAGCAAACGATCGCACCTTATAACGAATGGTATCAGAAAGGTATTAAGCTATTGGGAAACATTTACGATTATAGAACTAATACCAGCTATAAATTCGTTGAACTAAGTTTATGTATGACATTTATGAACAAGGTTTTATAAAATATCTAACACTTGTAAAATGCTATACCAGCATCATTAAAACGAATCTTATGTCAGAAACAATAAGCTAAACACCACCAGATAAATTAACTGATAAATAACTGGAATCTCAACAGACAAAGTAATTTCTTTATTCAATAAAGCTATATATATATATATATATATATATATATATTAAAAAAAATTAAAATCGCCGTCAGAAAGTAAATGGAGACATTTATACATGCAAACATATATCACTACAATAGATACTTCTCTTCGTAGTGTTCACTATAGGGTTTTATTAAGAATTATACCTACAAATAAATATTTGTATAAATGTAAATAAAACAAGAGGCCCATGAGGGCTTGTGCTCTACTGGCATGGTTCTTGTGGTCATTTTCAATCCAGAGCATGTATGTATGGGTAAAATGCAACAAACCTATAGTTCACGTTTTGTGTTTGTGTTACATGAAAACGTTGCACGTTCAACATCTGAGGACAGAAAGTGTTGTAAGCAGATTAGATTAAGCATCAACTATATTTTAAAGCTGCACTCTCACAGATTTACCATTTATCCAACTTTTTTTATTTTTTGTCTTGGAATTAGCAAATTTTTGCGTAAATATCTGCAAACCAGTGATGAAAGACTGCTGGCATAAGATCAGATCGCAGATTTTCATATTTCCATTCCAAATGTAATGTTTTATGACTTAAACTAACGGTTTAAAAAAAAATGCATAAAACATCAACGGAAATATGAAAATCTGCGATCTGATTTTTTGTAAGCAGTCTTTTATCACTGGTTTGCAGATATTTACGTAAATATTTGCTCGTTCCAAGACAAAAAATAAAAAAAGTTCAATGTTTGAGAGTGCAGCTTTAAAATGTGTCACGTAAAGGTCATCTGACAAAAATAATTGCATCCAAAACTGTACTCATGGTCAAAGATTTATTTCTGAAGCTTTAAAAACAAAAAAAATGGTCAAAAGGTCAAAGTCAAGGTCATCCAAGGACAACATTGATGCTCATTTGCAAAACTGTACACATGGTCCAAATATCATTGCTGCAGCTTTAAAAATAAAAGGTCAAAAGGGGTGGGGCCAGCTTTGGCCCCAGGGACATAATTTCAACTGTTTTGCTTGAGGGTCATCATATGATGCTCCACAACAAATATCAAAGGTATGAGCCTTGTGGTTTGAAACAAGAAGGTTTTGAAAATATTTCTTAAATAAGTCTCTAGGAAACTTGTGCCCACGGGCAGTACCAGTTTTGACCCCAGGGGCATAATTTGAACAACCATGGTAGCAGACCACTAAATTATGCCTTATTCAAAATAGCAAGTGTCTGCATAGCTGGTTCAGACAAAAAAAAATCAAACATTCCCAATTTAAGTGTAGCAAACTTGTGAACCCCAGGGGATTGCCAGTAATGACCCTAGGGGCATAATTTGAACAAACATTCACAAGCAATTGCGCTTAGATGGATGTGCGAACACACACACAAAAATTCAAACATTTCCCAATTTAAGTATACCAAACTTGTGAACCCTGGGGCGTGGCCAGTAATGACCCCGGGGCATAATATAAACAAACATGTTCAACCAATTTTGTTTAGATGAATACGCGAACAACAGACACTTTGGCCAATAGAGCTAAAAATGGCCTTTCAACAACAAGGCACAGTTATTCACAAAATCAACTGCAGAACCAAAAAGCAAGTTGTCTCCCTTTAATCCTAGACTTGACTTTACATGTAAACTTGGCTAAAAATAGACAATTCGCTCATGCAGACTTGGCTTAATATAGGTTAGCTAAAAATAGCATTTTTTTTAACTTTCAAGGCCCATAATCTAGGCATGCATGGGCGGATCTGGCTGGTTTTCGAAAGGATCCAAGCTCTGACTGATATCTAAATACTGTGCAAGTTTCATCGAGATACAATCAAAACAGAATAGACGGTATCGTGTTCTCAAGCAATTGTTTACGAACGCATTGACGCACGCACGACGCTAGACGCACGGACGCACATACGACGTACACATTACCATCGCGTTAGCTCTTCTGGCCTTTGGCCAGTAGAGCTAAAAACACCTATATGTGACTTCTGTCACATTGATACAAAACAGTAGAACACGTTTTCTGGGACTGTCAGAGATACAACCTTCATATACTTACATGTATATTTAAAAGTTAAAAGGAAATAATGATAGCAATTCTAAGTTGTTTTTTCTGTATATCTGTATGCACACTCGCAATCCCCACCAACCAAAACAAAACACACCCCAACAAACACAGGCCTAAACACAAACGCATACAAGTTGGAAGACTCGTCCAATCACATGTACACGTTCTTCCAATCTCTCAAGCATTTTGTCCCCTAATGGTGATATCAGAGAACTAGTGGTAGATGGTGTCATCAGTGAACTAGTGGTAGATGGTGCCATCAGAGAACTAGTGGTAGATGGTGCCATCAGTGAACTAGTGGTAGATGGTGTCATCAGAGAACTGCTGGTAGATGTTGCCATCAGAGAACTATTGGTAGATGGTGCGCTCAGTGAACTAGTGGTAGATGGTGCCATCAGAGAACTAGTGGTAGATGGTGCCATCAGAGAACTAATGGTAGATGGTGCCATCAGAGAACTAGTGGTAGATGGTGTCATCAGTGAACTAGTGGTAGATGGTGCCATCAGTGAACTTGCTGTAAATGATGCAAGCAGACAACAAAATGTAGGTGGTGCCATCAGTAAACTAGTGTTAGGTGGTGCTATCAGTGAACTAGTGTTGGATGGTGCTATCAGTGAACTAGTGGACGATGGTGATATCAGTGAGCTCGTAGTAGATGGTGCTATCAGTGAACTAGTGGTAGATGGTGCCATCAGTGCTCTAGTGGTAGATGGTGACATCAGAAAACTAGTGGTAGATGGTGCCATCAGAGAACCAGTGGTAGATGGTGCTATCAGAAAACTAGTAATAAATGGTGCAATCAGTGAGCTAGTGGTATATGGTGTCATCAGTGAAATAGTGGTAGATGGTACCATCAGTGAAATAGTGGTAGATGGTGATATCAGAGAACTAGTGGATTGTGTTATCTATGAACTAGTCGTACGTGTTGCTATCAGTGAACTAGTGGTACACATGCTATCGGAGAATTAGTGGTTGATGGTTTCATCAGTGAACTAGTGGTAGATGGTGCCAACAGTTAACTTGTGGTAGATGATGCAATCAGAGAACAAAAGGTAGGTGGTGCCATCAGTAAACTAGTGTTAGGTGGTGCTATCAGAGAACTAGTGTTGGATGGTGCTATCAGTGAACTAGTGGACGATGGTGATATCAATGAGCTAGTGGACGATGGTGCTATCAGTGAACTAGTGGTAGATGGTGCCAATAGTGCACTAGTGGTAGATGGTGACATCAGAGAACTAGTGGTAGTTGGTGCCACTAGAGAACTTGAGGTAGATGGTGCTATCAGAGAACTAGTAATAGATGGTGCCATCAGTGAGCTAGTGGTAGATAATGTCATCAGTGAAATTGTTGTAGATGGTGCCATCAGTGTAATAGGGCAGATGGTGATATCAGAGAACTAGTGGATTATGCTATCAGTGAACTAGTCATACGTGTTGTTATCAGTGAACTAGTGGTACACATGCCATCGGAGAATTAGTGGTAGATGGTGCCATCAGTGAACAAGTTGTAGGTTGTGCTATCAGAGAATTAGTGGTACATGGTGCCATCAGAGATCTAGTGGTACATGGTGCCATCAGAGAACTAGTGGTAGATAGTGCCATCAGAGAACTAGTGGTACATTATGCAATCAGGTGACATCAGTGAACAAGTGGTAGATTGTGCTGTCAGTGAACAATTGGTAAATGGTGCTATCAGTGAACTAGTGGTAAATGGTGCTATCAGTGACTAGTGGTTGATTGTGTCATCAGAGAACTAGTGGTAGATGTTGCCATAAGAGAACTCGTGTTAGATGGTGCCATCAGAGAACCAGTGGTATATGGTGCTATCAGAGATATCGTGGTAGATGGTGGATTCAGAGAACTAGTGGTAGATGGTGCCTTCAGTGAACTAGTGTTAGGTGGTGCTATCAGAGAACTAGTGTTGGATGGTGCTATCAGTGAACTAGTGGACGATGGTGATATCAATGAGCTAGTGGACGATGGTGCTATCAGTGAACTAGTGGTAGATGGTGCCAATAGTGCACTAGTGGTAGATGGTGACATCAGAGAACTAGTGGTAGTTGGTGCCACTAGAGAACTTGAGGTAGATGGTGCTATCAGAGAACTAGTAATAGATGGTGCCATCAGTGAGCTAGTGGTAGATAATGTCATCAGTGAAATTGTTGTAGATGGTGCCATCAGTGTAATAGTGGCAGATGGTGATATCAGAGAACTAGTGGATTATGCTATCAGTGAACTAGTCATACGTGTTGTTATCAGTGAACTAGTGGTACACATGCCATCGGAGAATTAGTGGTAGATGGTGCCATCAGTGAACAAGTTGTAGGTTGTGCTATCAGAGAATTAGTGGTACATGTGCCATCAGAGATCTAGTGGTACATGGTGCCATCAGAGAACTAGTGGTAGATAGTGCCATCAGAGAACTAGTGGTACATTATGCAATCAGGTGACATCAGTGAACAAGTGGTAGATTGTGCTGTCAGTGAACAATTGGTAAATGGTGCTATCAGTGAACTAGTGGTAAATGGTGCTATCAGTGAACTAGTGGTTGATTGTGTCATCAGAGAACTAGTGGTAGATGTTGCCATAAGAGAACTCGTGTTAGATGGTGCCATCAGAGAACCAGTGGTATATGGTGCTATCAGAGATATCGTGGTAGATGGTGGATTCAGAGAACTAGTGGTAGATGGTGCCTTCAGTGAACTAGTGGTATATGGTACCATCAGAGATATCGTGGTAGATTGGTACTATCAGAGATTTAGTGGTAGATGGTGCCATTCAGAGAACTATTGGTATATGGTGCCATCAGTGTACTAGTTGTATATGGTGCCATCAGAGAACTAGTGGTAGATGGTGCCATCAGTGAACTAGTGGTAGATGGTGTTATCAGAGAACTAGTGGTAGATGGTGCTATCGGAGAACTAGTGGTAGATGGTGCCATCAGTGAACTAGTGGTAGATGGTGCCATTAGAGAACTAGTTGTAGATGGTGCCATCAGTGAACTAGTGGTAGATGGTGATATCAGAGGAGTAGTGGTAGATGGTGCAATTAGAGAACTAGTGGTAGATGGTGCCATTAGAGAACTAGGAGTGGTGTGATCAGTGAACTTGTGGTAGATGGTGCCATTAGAGAACTAGGAGTGGTGTTATAAGTGAACTAGTGGTAGATGGTGCCATTAGAGAACTAGGAGTGGTGTGATCAGTGAACTAGTGGTAGATGGTGCCATTAGAGAACTAGGAGTGGTGTGATCAGTGAACTAGTGGTAGATGGTGCCATTAGAGAACTAGCAGTGGTGTGATCAGTGAACTAGTGGTAGATGGTGCCATTAGAGAACTAGCAGTGGTGTGATCAGTAAACTAGTGGTAGATGGTGCCATTAGAGAACTAGTAGTGGTGTGATCAGTGAACTAGTGGTAGATGGTGCCATTAGAGAACTAGGAGTGGTGTGGTGTTATAAGTGAACTAGTGATAGATGGTGCCATTAGAGAACTAGGAGTGGTGTGATCAGTGAACTAGTGGTAGATGGTGCCATTAGAGAACTAGTAGTGGTGTGATCAGTGAACTAGTGGTAGATGGTGCCATTAGAACTAGCAGTGGTGTGATCAGTGAACTAGTGGTAGATGGTGCCATTAGAGAACTAGCAGTGGTGTGATCAGTGAACTAGTGGTAGATGGTGCCATTAGGGAACTAGCAGTGGTGTGATCAGTGAACTAGTGGTAGATGGTGCCATTAGAGAACTAGTAGTGGTGTGATCAGTGAACTAGTGGTAGATGGTGCCATTAGAGAACTAGTAGTGGTGTGATCAGTGAACTAGTGGTAGATGGTGCCATTAGAGAACTAGTAGTGGTGTGATCAGTGAACTAGTGGTAGATGGTGCCATTAGAGAACTAGCAGTGGTGTTATAAGTGAACTAATGGTAGATGGTGCCATTAGAAAACTAGCAGTGGTGTGATCAGTGAACTAGTGGTAGATGGTGCCATTAGAGAACTAGCAGTGGTGTGATCAGTGAACTAGTGGTAGATGGTGCCATTAGAGAACTAGCAGTGGTGTGATCAGTGAACTAGTGGTAGATGGTGCCATTAGAGAACTAACAGTGGTGTTATAAGTGAACTAGTGGTAGATGGTGCCATTAGAGAACTAGCAGTGGTGTGATAAGTGAACTAGTGATAGATGGTGCCATTAGAGAACTAGCAGTGGTGTGATAAGTGAACTAGTGGTAGATGGTGCCATTAGAGAACTAGCAGTGGTGTGATCAGTGAACTAGTGGTAGATGGTGCCATTAGAGAACTAGCAGTGGTGTGATCAGTGAACTAGTGGTAGATGGTGCCATTAGAGAACTAGTAGTGGTGTGTTCAGTGAACTAGTGGTAGATGGCGCCATTAGAGAACTAGCAGTGGTGTGTTCAGTGAACTAGTGGTAGATGGCGCCATTAGAGAACTAGCAGTGGTGTGTTCAGTGAACTAGTGGTAGATGGCGCCATTAGAGAACTAGCAGTGGTGTGATCAGTGAACTAGTGGTAGATGGTGCCATTAGAGAACTAGTAGTGGTGTGATCAGTGAACTAGTGGTAGATGGTGCCATTAGAGAACTAGCAGTGGTGTTATAAGTGAACTAGTGGTAGATGGTGCCATTAGAGAACTAGCAGTGGTGTGATAAGTGAACTAGTGATAGATGGTGCCATTAGAGAACTAGCAGTGGTGTGATCAGTGAACTAGTGGTAGATGGTGCCATTAGAGAACTAGTAGTGGTGTGATCAGTGAACTAGTGGTAGATGGTGCCATTAGAGAACTAGTAGTGGTGTGATCAGTTAACTAGTGGTAGATGGTGCCATTAGAGAACTAGTAGTGGTGTGATCAGTGAACTAGTGGTAGATGGTGCCATTAGAGAACTAGCAGTGGTGTGTTCAGTGAACTAGTGGTAGATGGCGCCATTAGAGAACTAGCAGTGGTGTGTTCAGTGAACTAGTGGTAGATGGCGCCATTAGAGAACTAGCAGTGGTGTGATCAGTGAACTAGTGGTAGATGGCGCCATTAGAGAACTAGCAGTGGTGTGATCAGTGAACTAGTGGTAGATGGTGCCATTAGAGAACTAGCAGTGGTGTGATCAGTGAACTAGTGGTAGATGGTGCCATTAGAGAACTAGTATTGGTGTGATTAGTGAACTAGTATGTTGGATTTCTTAAATACCATTCAAACAGTCACAAGGCTCATTCTTTCCAGGTTCCCTTCATACAGTACTTTTTGGTTCCTTTTTTTAGTATAATTGTAAAGTAAGTTTTAAAAAAATATTATGTAACACCTTAAACGAATTAATATAAATAGCAGGAGCATGATCATTGACTTATGCACGTCAGCATCATTTCAATCTTTTAAGTATTTCTCTCTATGAAAAAACATTGCGTGGCAACTGGTTTGATGTATTTATTGTTGGTATGAAGCATTGTACATGGAAATATTTCATTTTATTTTTACGCATATCCAAAGAACATGTTGATGCAAATAAATTTAATATCCTTGAAAATGTGACAAAAAAAATAAACAAAGTTATTACTTGCATGTCTGGGAGTTCGGTTTGACATTTTGATGCGCTGTCTGTAAGCAGTTTTTGTCTAGATACTAGTATGATGTTTGTCAACCTCCATTTAAATGGTTTACATTCTTGATGAAATTGAATCATACTTACAGTACATTTATGAGAATAGAAAATAATTTGTCTGTGAAACAATTAAAAAAATAATATTGTTATATCTAATAAGTGTTCGGAATTATATATTGTCCAATAGGATCGCCGTATTTTTCAAATCTGCCATATATTTATTTTGTTATATCAGCAATCAGCCATACTTAATTTTAATCCGGTGAAACTGTATATTTAAAGAGAGGCTTGGCTAAGTTGTAGAGAAAATAATGATCTTGTAGGCTAAAACAGGTAAATACAATCGGTATGTATTTACCAACATAAATGGTTATGCGTAGTCACATTCAACAATTCATTTTGGTAAATACATACAAATATATCTTTTAACCATAACTAGCTAGGTTTTAGAAAGGACAGGGTGCTGCAGAAGGGGGGCAGGGTGCTGCAGAAGGGGGCATGGTGCTGCAGAAGGGGGGCAGGGTGCTGCAGAAGGGGGACAGGGTACTACAGAAGGGGGGAGGGTGCTGCAGAAGGGGGACAGGGTGCTGCAGAAGGGGGCAGGGTGCTGCAGAAGGGGGGGGGCAGGGTGCTGCAGAAGGGGGGGGGGGGTAGGGTGCTGCAGAATGGGGGCAGGGTGCTGCAGAAGAGGGACAGGGTGCTACAGAAGGACAGGGTGCTGCAGAAGAAGGACAGGGTGCTGCAGAAGGACAGGGTGCTACAGAAGAAGGACAGGGTGCTGCAGAAGGACAGGGTGCTACAGAAGGACAGGGTGCTACAGAAGAAGGACAGGGTGCTGCAGAAGGACAGGGTGCTACAGAAGGACAGGGTGCTGCAGAAGAAGGACAGGGTGCTGCAGAAGGGGGCAGGGTACTGGAGAAGGGGGCAGGGTACTGAGGGTAAGAAGGGCACATTGTATTGGGGGCTATAAAGAACTAGAACATTATGAAAACATTAGGAATTGTGTTTAATTAAAGTAATATTAGGTTTCAACTCCCAATTATGTTAAAGGGACAAGATGCCAGATGATACTATTGCAGGAGAAAAAGGAAATTGTCAAAAACTTACATTACATTGACATCATGTGTACAACGCATTGAATTTTACTTACTGATGTATCACAACCCTTACGACACATGCATCTTTCACAGTTAATGCACATTTTTCCAATTTAGAATTTACAACACATGTCTACCACATAAATCCCAGTAATTTAAAAATAGCTTGGGTATATTTATCTGCACTCATAATTAAACTGGGAAACTGTTATGCACCTTTTTAAATAGGGAAACAGATGGGACAGCAACATAATTGTTGCTTTTATTATTTTAACCAAGTCAAGTGACTTATCATCGGCCTCCTACAAGGTCTTGTTGACAATTCTGAGGAAATACTGTATTTGCCGATTTTTTTATCATCTGGTGTCTAGCCCCTTTAAGTGTGTATGTGTTTTAATGGTATTATAAGTTTCAATCAAAACAAAAGAACTCAGACAGTCTTAAGCATTTATTTATATAAAGGCAGAAGGGTGCCCATGCTGGTCTGCATGAGGGCAGAAGGGTGCCCATGCTGGTCTGCATGAGGGCAGAAGAGTGCCCATGCTGGTCTCCATGAGGGCAGAAGGGTGCTACCACCAACTCTTTAGCTTAAACCCTTCCATTACATAATAATTTGCATGCACTGTTACAATAGAAACACTAAAAGCAATCCAATTAAAAAGGTTCAGTTGGTTTTATTAAATGATATGAATACATGTATGGCATGTAAAAACTCCCAAACACCAACTAAAGACAGCCCACATGGAAACCAATCTGGCAGAATGTATCTTTAAGTAAATTTATGCTACTGAGCTCTCTCATAGAAATATAAAATGTTACATTGAAACTGAAATAAAAACAAAGTATAACACTTTAAAATAAAATAAACCATTTAAAAAATGAAGGACATTGAACTTTCACCAGAATTCCTTGTTGGAAGCAATTTCTAACAGCTATTTACTGCTAAAACAAATACTTCCAGCAATAAATAAAGTTGGAGCTTGAACTGCGTTAGTTGAAAACATATCGAAAGCCCGTTATTAAAAATGACACAAAGTTTACATAGTTTCATGTTCGTGTTCATATGTGATGCTTTACCAATAACAACTTGTTAGTATATGTTTCAGTTTTAAAAAATAGTTATAGCAATCAATTTTACCTATAATTAGATATGTCACGTGTAATAACAGTTTCAGTTGACCAGGCTGATGATTAACTTGCATCATTTAATTTTATAATCATTCTTCCATTATAGACTATATAATCTGAATAATCATTTGATAACATAACTGTACTAACAGTTAATTACTTGTGCTGGAAATTAATAAATAATGTAATATATATATTGTAATACATCAATAACAATACAAGTATTTACACAACAGTCATTATCAAAAACAAAGAGTAATCAACATTGTTCTGAATTGTGAAATCTCTCTACCGGTCAAGTACCCTAAACTGGCCGGTACTAAAACCCTGGCTAGAGCTCTTCTGCAGCCTTAATTAGTAATTTAAACCCATCAGAATGAGTGTGTCAAAAGGTGTATACATAAACTCAATCACCCCTCTAACAATATCTATTCACCATAAATGAGACTTTGTTTACATGTTGTCAAAGTTTTCACAAGGGGAAATGACTTCCTCAATGCGTACACAAAGTTGGGTTTGTGGCATGGAAACAGTTTGTCAATATTCTGTTACATACATGTAGCCCTTACAATAAGTTTGTATCTAATTCTCTTTTTGTTGCTTTCCAATTTGAAAATTCTAATTAAAATTGCTATCTCATAAAATAAACCAATTTTTAGGTAATCTTGAAAGGAAGAATGCCTTAATTTACCTGGCTACATTTGCGTTAAAATAAATTTACTTTCAAACGATTAATTTTTTCTTGGGTGAAAACGTAAGTGAAGTACCAAAGCATATTCATGCTGATTTTTCATAAAATTGTTTCAACTTTAAGAATAATGTTGAAGAAAAACCTCAAGAAGTGGCCAGATTTAGGTACCTGACCAGTAAGCAACAAGAAAGTGCCAGATTAAGGTACTTGACCAGTAAGCAACAGGGCAGATCTTATCACAACAAATATTTCAATTTTTGGTCCACTGTTGAAAACATAGCTTTCAACCTTCGTGACCTTGACCACTGTATCAGATGACCTTGACCTTATTCACCCAAGGTCAGATCAAGACAGTACACAGCCACTGCTGTTCTTGGGGTCCTTGTCTGACATTGGAAACTCTTTTTCCTTCACAGGTGGTAGGTCTTTGGGTTTCTCTTCTTTTTCACCTGGTAGCTGCAAACACAGATAATATGGATCATTTTTTCATGTAGGTTGGCTTTAATTGTCATATTCATTCTTTAAATGAAACCATGATAATAAATATATTTTAATAGATCCAAATGAAAGAAAATATATTATTAATGGATCTAACAAGCCGCAAAAGCTAAATAAAGTGAAATGTTACTAAGAACATGACTGTGTACTCTCATGTTAAGCCAAGTGTAATTCTAGCGGAAACAAATGAGAAAATAATGAATTCCAGAATTATTTTTTTTAATTCAATTCTGCATTGAATGGTCGGTCAACAGAAGGCAGCCAGTTTCTTGAAAAAATGTTGATGTCTGTCTGAAGAAGGTTAATAATTATGCCTTTAAACCTTTGAGAACAATATCTATATGAAAAAATGCAGAAACAAGTACAGTAACTGTTGAAAGTTTTAACATAAAACATGTTTAAAGGCACAGGGTCAACGCCAAAGACATAAAACACACAAAAAAAAAACAATCCCAAGCCAAAAACATGGAATAACAGCACTAAGCTCCACAAACAACACACTACATATCTTATATAGAAAAACTAGGGCTGTTTATTAAGAATTGTTAGGTAACTCATAAACCTACATTTCCTGCTTCAAAAATAAATGTACATTGTGTATTTCAAATATTGACTAAAAATTCTTCATAATTAACAGGAAATATTGCTTCTAATAGATAAAACACATTTTGGTTTCTTATCATGCCAGACTATAATTTGGTTGAATAACTTTTACGTTGAATAATATCTTTTACTGGAGTAAATACTTCAATACTTTGTTAAACTTTGGAATTGTATACTTCAAAGCTATTTTTTACACTAATAACAAATCCTAGAAACCTGAATAATAAATCATTTGAACTGTTTCCCAATAAAGACTCTTTTTTTCAACTACTATGGGGTCTTATCTTACAGAATTACATCTTAAACTCTGCATCCTAATGAAAACTGATGCAATAATCCCTTTAAGGTCATTTTTTCCACTTAAATACAATAAAATAGAGGTTTGTATAGAATATGATTCAGAAATTCTATGCTTGATATTCCGCACAATGGATTCCAGATATATCTAGGCAGAAGGGCTTTTTTTCAAAGTGAGCACAGTGATTTGAATGACTGTTTGCATCCTAATGTTGGAGTGTCTGGATATCTGAGTATAAAAAAATCAAAACATTTCTTGGGAATCATATTCAAGGTATATTTCCCCTTTCAACACATGCAATTGCAAAAAAGGCAATACTATCAATTCAACTGCACCTTAAATTCTGTCATAAAGATATACACATATATATGATATTCACTCTACAGCTTTCACTGCCAGAGGTGCATGAAAAAAGTCCCACCAAGTGAATACACGTGAGCATTTGTTATTACACTATTATTTGCCCAAGGGAATGATATGATACCCATCAGCAAATACATTATAATATTTACACCTCAACTTCCATTCCATAAATAAATTGCCTTTCAGCAATTGGGGTTATCATCCGATGAACGCAAAATCTTCGGATATGTTAGGATCGCAATTCATCGCATAACAATATACATGAACAGTGTTGATCTTATTATTGTCTGTATTGTGTTGGCACGTCCCGTAAAATATGAATCAGCATTTTAGAAAGTGTTAATTTATGACATCTCAAATGTACTGATAAAGTAGTTTTGACTATGACTCTCATGCCTATATATTTTAGTTTCTTGCAGTAAAAGAATTTCAGTAATTTCTTCTTGGAAATACTTGCCTTATGTATTTGCTCTTTCAATTTTACGTTAAAAAGTGATTTCTAGTGGTTGATCTTTTTCCGCGTTATTGTGACGTCATTTGATAAAATGTTTTCGGTAACAGTCGGGTTGTTCTATTTACAGAATGGGTAAGAAAGGATAACTGAAAGGTTTTCTTAAATGGAATGAAGTATTTTTTTTAACAATTCTTGAATGAAAGAATGAACTTTTGGTATAAATATAAGTAATGAATTGCGGGATTGATGTCATTATCGGGGATATGAACGCAATTGGGCCAGTCAAAGTACGTGTTCATACCCCAATAATGACATCAATCCCGCGATTCATTCCTTAACACAGCACAATCATAACATTATTTGCTTTATGCTTTTAATATTCTTTGATAGTATTTTAGTTTTAGTTTTTTATTATTAATACTCATATTTACACACAAGACATTTATCATGCATCTGTGGACACACCCCCTCTTACCTGAGGTCCCGGTTTGGGAGCCATCTTTGCATCCATCTTCTTATACACCTCCAAGGACCACAGGGGACTCAGCTCTGGAGGTTTGTAGTCCTCGGGGCTTACAAGGCCATATGTGGCCTTCAGCTCAAGAATCGGAGGGTCATACGCTACCTTCTGGTGGTATCTGGAATGAAGTAAATAACTTTTATGCTACAATCTGGTTGTATCTGGAATCAAGTAATAAATGGCTTTAATGATTTATTCTATTGGTATATGAAATGTAATTAATGGCTTTGAAGCTATATTCTTGTGGTATCTAGAATGTAAAAAATGGCGTTTATGCTATATTCTGGTGGTATCTAGAATGTAAAAAATGGCTTTTATGCTATATTCTGGTGGTATCTGGAATGTAATAAATGGCTTTAAAGCTGTATTCTTGTGGTATCTGGAATGTAATTAATGGATTTTAAGCTATATTCTGGTGGTATCTTGAATGTAAAAAAAGGCTTTTATGTTATATTCTGGTGGTATCTTGAATGTAAAAAAAGGCTTTTATGTTATATTCTGGTGGTATCTGGAATGTGGTGGTATCTGGAATGTAATAAATGGCTTTTATGCTATAATCTGGTGGTCTATAATCTGGTGGTATCTGGTATGGAAAAATGGCTTTCATGCTATATTCTGGTAGTATCTGGGATGTAAAAAATGGCTTTTATGCTATATTCTGGTGGTATCTGGAATGTAATAAATGGCTTTTAAACTGTATTCTTGTGATATCTGGAATGTAAAATATGGCGTTTATGCTGTATTCTTGTGGTATCGGGAATGTAATTTATGGCTTTTAAGCTATATTCTGGTGGTATCTGGAATGTTTTAAACGGCTGGTAAGAGCATTTCAAACCCTGGATGAAATTCTATCAAAAGTTGTCGAGGGCATTTTTTCCATTGAGAATGAATATACAACAATTACTTGTGTAATTTCTGAAATTCCATTTAGGTATGTTTCTCAGATGTTCCAGTATAAAAGACATTATATGAAAAGATGAGGGTTACTTTTGACTTCCCCATCAGTATACAGGGCAAGGGCTCTGAATGTTAAGCATAATATTGCATGGATGAACTGCATACTTCTCTTTCTGTGGTAGAAGTAGGAAGGGCAAAATGAAAATTGACTTAAAGAAACAGTTTAAAATCTGAAATTGAAATAATATTCAGGTCATGTTAAGGATGTTAATTATACACTCGTACAGGAGAAGACAAGAAAGACGAACAAAAAGATCTAGTACATGAAATACCTTTCTGATATTAGAGGGATTGCAGACTGTGTTATTCCTTTTTTTACAAACATGTATATGAAATTCAGTTTTTGAAATTTACTAGCCAAATATGTACAATAGATAGATATGAGTTTGGAGTTTCTAGATAACAGATTAGACATTTAAGTGATTTTCCAGTTTTCCCTGGATTAAGGTAATTAGCCATTTTTCAACCCTAGTGCTTATGCTATCGATGTCTCTTTGAAGTACTTCAGAAGCACTTATGGGTTCATCAACAAAAATAAAGAGACTTGTATTATCTACAAATAGTCTGATATTACATCCGATGTTAACAACAGGAACAACAGCGATGTTATGAAAATTAAAAAAAACAGTAAGTGACATAAAATAGATTCTTGCTGAACTCTAACCTCAAAAAAGGCCAAAAATTGATTCAGAGCCAGATAGAACTACATGCTGCCTGCGATCGGTGAGATAATCATTAAACCATGACAGAATGTTGCCTTGAACACCAGATTCTTTTTACTTGACAAGCAGACTAGTTACAAGAATGTTGACATGTTAAAATGTAATATGAGAACAATTTACAATGTATTAAAAGGTATTAATAAGGAAATGGCAGTTGAAACCATTTTAGCTATTTGATTATGTATTGTGGGTTAAATGGAAAGTCAAAGTGTTTTATTTCTTTAATTTTGAATTTTTTTCAATCTGTCACAAAAGAGTATACAAGATATTTCTCAGAAATTCCCTAATCAAATATGACATTAAAGAGTACTACTATTCATTTGCTATAAAAAATTATATTATCTTTGTCAAAGTAATGTGGCCTCCACAGAAACAGAGATTAATTTCATAACTTCTCAAAGTAGAAAAATATGCAAATTCAGCAATATATGAGTGAATTTGACCACAATAAAATGTAACTTAAAAATGTGTCATTCATGGCAATAAAATTAATGTAAGATTCATTTTATCACATGAAAAGTTTTATTCACATTTCAATTAAAAAGTGTGACATTAAATTAGTAGGACATAATGAAGTCATTGTTGTAATTTACGGGGGTAAAGGGAGAAATGCTGAATCTTATAAGACCTGCAATTTAATACAAAAATATAAGGAACAAATTTACAAAGAGTTATAATGCAAGCCTTTGGCAATATAATGCCAGCCATTGGTGATATGTGGGCCTTTGGTGTACTTTATAACACCATGGTAATAAGTTTCATACAATTTTGCACTAAATGGCATCAAATGTAAGTTAATTGAATCAAACTTGTAGTGTTTGTAAATTGACTGTATCTTGCATTGTACTCTACTTGTATGATAGTGGCTGTATCTTGTATTGTACTCTCCTTGTATGATAGTGGCTGTATCTTGTATTGCAGTCTATTTGTATGATAGTGGCTGTATCTTGTATCAAACCCTACCTGTATGATAGTGGTTGTATCTTGTATTGTACTCTACTTGTATGATAGTGGCTGTATCTTAAATTTTAGTCTATTTGTATGATAGTGGTTGTATCTTGTATTGTAGTCTATTTGTATGATAGTGGCTGTATCTTGTATTGTACTCTTCTTGTATGATAGTGGCTGTATCTTGTATTGTACTCTACTTGAATGATAGTGGCTGTATCTTGTATCAAGCCCTACTTGTATGATAGTGGCTGTATCTTGTATTGTAGTCTATTCGTATGATAGTGGCTGTATCTTGTATCAAACCCTACTTGTATGATAGTGGCTGTATCTTGTATTGTACTCTACTTGTATGATAGTGGCTGAAACGTGTATTGTACTCTATTTGTATGATAGTGACTGTATCTTGTTTTGTACTCTACTTGTGTGTATGTGGCTGTATCTTGCATTGTACTATATTAGTATGATTTTGGCTGAATCATGAAATGTACTCTACTTGTATGATAGTGGCTGTATCTTGTATTGTACTCTATTTGTATGATAGTGGCTGAAACTTGAATTGTACTCTTCTTGTATGATAGTGGCTGTATCTTGTATAATTGTACTCTATTTGTGTGTATGTGGCTGTATCTTGCATTGTACTCTATTTGTATGATAGTGACTGTATCTTGCATTGTACTCTATTTGTATGATAGTGGCTGAAACTTGAATCGTACTCTACTTGTATGACAGTGGCTGTATCTTGTATAATTGTACTCTATTTGTGTGTATGTGGCTGTATCTTGCATTGTACTCTACTTGTATGATAGTGGCTGTATCTTGTATAATTGTACTCTATTTGTGTGTATGTGGCTGTATCTTGCATTGTACTCTATTTGTATGATAGTGGCTGAAACTTGAATTGTACTCCCCTTGTATGATAGTGGCTGTATCTTGTATAATTGTACTCTATTTGTATGATGGTGGTTGTATTTTGTATTATTTGAACAATAATTTTAACATGATGATGTTCAACAAAGTAATAAAAAAAAAATGTCCTTATTAAATAAATTGTTACAATGTCAAGGGAAAATCAGGTTTTGTTCTGTCAGCAAAAAACTGAAACAAATATACAGTGCCCACTTTTCCAGCATGATGATAACATACAAAGTTTACATGTGCGAACACACAATACCTCAATGCTAACTATCACACTAACCTAACAACCTGTAACTGTCACTGCATAACGATGCTGACTACGCCAACATCACAAAGGCTACGACATTACCTCATCTTTTTCTTCAAAAACCGTTATGCTAATAAATGCTTTTTCATTTGATATAATCCTATAGCAAATTGCACATGAAAGTCATGGCCACAATGTTTTATTCTACCTGCTTATTTTGAATTTGTGTATTGCCAATGAATGTCAGACATTAAATGAATACTCTACAAGCCTAGCTGAACACATTTTTTTTCAATCTTATACAGAATATTTCAGTTATAATAAACCATAGCTCGAATACTGTTATTTTCCTACTTTATGACAATTTAAGAAAAAGGGGCATAGAATATAACCTTTAACTAAGTGGTTTAAAAAGATGGCTGCAGGCAAATGCCAACACTTTCCTCGTAGGTAAATAATTTCTGTAAGCCAACAAAGGGGCATAGCTGATCATAAATAAAGGAAGAAGTATGGGCACTGCTGTACACGTATGAATTTACTCTGACAACATAATATGTACCATGATTCATCTGAATATTTCGATCGTTTTTTTAAGAGGGAAAGTTTTCGCTGACAACAAGGCATTGACCATACTTCAACATTTTTTTCTTCTATAAACATATGAGCTTAACAAAGAAAATTTAGTACACTTTACCTAACAAAGTATGTTCAGACCTTCACACTTCATAACCTGTATTCAATATTTGAAGGAAATGTTTTTAGAATAAGTTTGAAATTCTGTACTGGACTATCTGGGGTTGATGGACCTATCATTGAAACCTGTTGGCTTAATATTCAAGGAATAGGCCAAAATACTTTGAGCCTCATGAATATCAAGCCAAGCCATAATGCTAACAAAGAGTAACAAAATTGATCCTTGACATCCAGACAGTTCGAGCCAACGAGGAAATCAATCCAAGCGAAATAGAGCCAAAAGGTTGACTACACTTTATTTTAAATTAAAAACAAATGAAGTACAATAAAATTAACTGTTGACAGTGTTGTTCATGTTTTCAACCACTTCTTACAAAGGCATTTTTTCTACAAGGCGAAAATATTCAAATTGTATCGATGAAAAATTATTCTTTTTTAGATATAACCGCTGTTGGCAATGACTTACATGAGTCCATTTTCTCTTTCACATTTGTCGAGAGTTCTCTTCATCACTGGTCCAAGACGCCTGAAGAAGATGTGGTTGAGTGGTTTTGCCTGTGTGCCAGGTCCCTTGGTGCTGGAGTAATCCTTGCATATGACGGCAGACTTGTCATAGCTGGAGATACCCTCCTGCAGACCCCGAATAGCCTCCCCACACTTGTCCTGGGCCAGTAGGCTTTCGGCATTATAGCAGTGGGCCTACAAGGAATGGCATGACTTTGTGTATCATTTATATTACAGCAATGATGTACTTGTCAGCTGTCCAGGCATGATATAGCTGTCATACTGAAGGATACATAACAGACAAATTAAGGTTTACATTATTCTCATGTGTTCTCTCAACAATATCCCTGCATCCAACCCCTGGTATTGCTACATGATACCCCTGTACATCTCTGGTTGTTTTAAAATGTTCTAGACTATTAAATGTGAAATTAAACTTATGACTTTAATTTTGCTTTGACTGCTTAGTTCTTAATGTTTAAGAACATACGCAATAATTTTACGTACTGTGTAAACATTTTCTGCTATTCATAATGAAACTTCTTCTGAAATACTGCTTTTTTCCTCTGATAAATCACAGGTGTGGAACAATGTGAGGCTTAGTGAATGTTTTCCACTTTCCTTGAAAATATTTCTGTAACTTATTGCAAGTTTGGTCATATTTAGCTATCTTGGAACCATTATATACACTTGTGAATAAAAATCTTGTTTCAGATCAGTCTGTAAACAACTCAAATTTCAATTTCCATATATAACCACACAAATGTTCACCTTAACCATATCCTTGTATGGTCATTACTTTACAACATCATAACAAAGACTTGTGTCATGGATTTGAAATACAAAAGTTGATTCTCATAGGAAGAGTAAAACAACCTGTTAATTCTTAAACGCCTGTCATGACTCTTGCTAAGAGTTGCAGTGAGTTCATAACTTGCCTCTAATGCCATGGGATAGTGCATAATATCTTCTGTTGTCTTATGTTCTCACTATCAAAAATTAACTCAGAGTCGAAACAACAAGTTACGACACAAAGAGGAAAACAAACAACTTGTGATACACAAGTGTTCTATGAGTATTGTACACATTCAGGTGTGGGTGTCTATCAATATCATTTAGAGAAGCTGCATCATTTTTAAGCATTCATTTTTCTATGTTCTAGTATAATTAATATCAAAGTCACATTAAATGAACCGTTATATGTAATATTTAACAGAGTTGATAGAGGTAGTTTTACATACTATTTTCCCTTCTCCAACCCCTGTCCTGATTGCATTATCGGTGTTTCATTTCTTGTCAAAATATTTTATATAGGGTAAAAAAATCGAGAGAAATGCCTTTGGCTTCTGCATGAATACACAAAACCATGTGATCAACCTGACATGTACCCAAAACAATTCAATTTAAAACTGCATTTATATGTCATAAATTCACAACATACATAATATCAATATACGCCATCAATTATTTATGGATCAACGAAAGATACAATATCCATCTCACGTGTGCAATGTAGAAATCTGACTTCAGTTGAAAATATTTCCTCCATTTGCCGACAAGTTTGGCATCCAGACTAGCCAGTGCATCATCTGTAATTTAGATGGAAAAAAAGGCTTAGTATGTATTTCCTTCCAATGACTATCAATTACATGTGCGTATTCCTATTTTATAAGGAGAATGAACACATTTAGCAACTTTCAAACATTCAAGGTTTTGTCCCAGTGAATTTCTGCTACTGTATAAGCTATTTTTACAACTGGGCTTGTCCTAGAACTTCCGTGTGAATATAAGTTGTCGTTATTTGAGAGTTTTGCTGTAAAAGAAAAGCATAAAATAAACTTAGAAAATATACTTAAGGTTTTTATCATCTTAACATTCAAACAAGAACAGTAAAAATATCTTCACTACCAGCCCTCCTGAATAGTTGGCCCGTCTCATTGGCGAGAGCAGCAATGAGGCCCGGGGAGTGTTTCAACTCTATGGCTCGTGCCAACGTCACTAAAACATAAAAAAACAATCTCATTTATAAACATAATATATACATTCACTAAACCACTATAAACAATCAATTGTAGCTATAAATCAAATAGGAAATCTACATATGGCCCATGTACAATCTCTAAACATCCATTCACAAATTAACATACAAGTTGCAGAGTAAATTTCAAACACTTTTTGATTTCTAAGATGCCACCTCATCTGTTGAGATATATCCAATATTTTTACAGAAACCTTGAACTCTTTTTTATATAGAAAGATATACAATAAGCTGAAATTAAATAATATATTTTTGTTTCGTATGGTTCCATAATAGGTGTACACATGGGGTCAGATTCTAGTGTGACAGTAGTAGTTCCTGAAATTTCCTGGATATGACATCAAAAATTATCAATTGTTTTTTCTGTTTGCTATTTAAAAAGTTCAAACAAATTAAACATGACAATAACCTGACTGATTCTCAACACCAACTTAGAAAACAAATTAAAAATCCTGACTGTCTGAAATCTATTCCTGTCCGAGATCCATCCCCCCAACTGGTATTCCCCAAAGTTCATGAAGACTGATTATGTTTGTAGGGTTTTAGGTAAAGAATTATTGAAGGGTGCTGAACCCAGTCTTTGTTTTTGGTAGCACCCTTCTGCCCTCATGGTGATCAGTAAGGGCGCCCTTCTGCATTCATATAAATAAATGCGTTAGAGTAAGACTGTCAACTATTTTGTTTCTTTTGATTTTACTTATATTGAATATGATTATATATATACATACATGTACACCCTTTACATATTTGGCAGTTATAACCTATCATAACTTCAATTTAAGGCAATTCCTAACATATTCTGTAAAATTAATAATGTTCATAGAATTACTTCCCAATACAACATGCTCTTTTCTCCCTTAGTACAATGTCCCTTTCCTTCAACACAATGTCCATTTTAAAACCTGACCAAATCCCTAATGCTTTTAGAGGATTTCATTAACAATCATAAATCACTTGTCAATGCTTCCACCCTGGTTTATAGTGACTAATTGACTATCAAACACATAAAAATACTCAGTATTTAAAGGAAGTAACAAATCAAAGTATTGTTTTTACTTAAAGTAAGTAATTGGTTTATTGGGAATTAAAGTAAAATGTTTAAAATGTTTAAAAACAATTTAAAAAGCACATCCTTAAACTTAGGTGCTTGTTCACAATATTCAAAGATTGAAGCATCAGAGGACTTTATATTATATTCTTACCAGTTCTCCACATTTCTTTCATGAATACATATCACCTCTACCTTTTCAAGGTTGATGGCAGCTTAGAAATAGCCTTGAAGCAACCTTGGGCATTCAATAATTTCTTCAATCCAATTTCTTTAATAAATTACTGTAAAATGTTATTGCTCAGTTGGTATTGCATTTCCTGCTTCTTCAAGTGAAGAAAACATTTAAATTTCTGTGATATTTTTAATCATATTTTATTAAAGAGTCAAAAAACAAAATTTAATCCATTAAAATGTAAAGGTGGAAAGTAATTGTTTGACACATAATACCACTTAACAATCTGTGTCCTTCACTTAAACATTCCACAGATTAAACAGTGTTCAAAGCAATTGAAATGCTATAAATAGGCAAAACCTGTCTACTGTTCTTACTTCTTCCTTATATTTTGAGAAAAATCATGGCATTATATTACAGTGCTTATCAAAAATTAGGGAAACACACAAAACATGACTACAGAAAATACGAAAATTATATTCTGGCCAATATAATGGTAGCAATTTTACCACACATTTTTAAAAATATCAAAGGTATAAGCCTTGTGGTTTGAAACAAGAAGATTTTATAAATATTTCTTAAATGAGTCTCTAGGAAACTTGTAACCCCCAGGGCAGTGCCAGTTTTGACCCCAGGAGCATTATTTGAACAACCATGGTAGAGGACCACTAAATTATGCCTTATTCAAAATAGCAAGGGTCTGCATAGCTGGTTCAGACAAAAAGATTTTCAAACATTCCCAATTTAAGTATACCAAACCTGTGAACCCCAGGGGATGGCCAGTAATGACCTCAGGGACTTAATTTGAACAAACTTTCACAAGCAATTGTGTTAAGATGGATGCGCGAACACACAAAATGATTTTCAAACATTTCCGGATTTAAGTATACCAAACCTATGAACCCTGGGGCGTGGCCAGAAATGACCCCAGAGGCATAATTTGAACAAACATTCACAACCAATTGTGTTAAGATGGATGCGCAAACAACAGACACTTTGGTTAATAGAGCTAATAAAAAATGCACCATTACAAATAAGCGTGCTTCAGGGTCACGTCAGGTTATAATAACAAACCCTGCAGGCGATGGGACACTTGCGGTCGGTAATAATTTCTGGAACATCTTGGGCTAAACTCAGAGTGAATATCATTATGCTACCTTCCTACCAGACCCACACTTATCTGATAAATATAGCGATCTAAAAATAGTTATATTCTGCTAAAAATAAAATGCCGGCATACAGAATTACAGCGCGGAAATAGCCGAACAAGCAAAAACTCCTACTCGGAATGTAATACAACCAATCTATTTTTATGGGTTTGACGTCATTCTGCCAAACATACCGTATTTTCTCGACTATAAGACGGGGAAATTGGGTCCCGATTTTTACCCCCAAAGTAGGGGACCCGTCTTATAAGCGGGTCGATAAAATATTAAAAAAAGATTCAAGTCAAAATCAGTAAAATTTTACAAAGGGTATTCGTCTATCCAGTATATCGTCTGCTGATACCTGCTGATACAAGTATGGGGCAATTAAGTAAACAACAACACAAAATCTCTTCACCGCGCGTGCTCTGACGTCACACAGTGTACCGTTATATCAGCATTTTTTCTCATGGCGCGTGTCAGTATAATTAGTTTGACAGATATATCAAATCAATAAATTGGAATCTTAATATGATGTAGGTACCTAACTGTCAATTTGATTAAGCAAACAAATGGCAATGTGAATATGAATCCTTTATGTTCGTCGCCAATCAAGGGACAATATTGCCTAAAGCATTATTGCTAAACAAACACCTATTCATGCCTCGGCTTTTCGCAGTTATGTTATTGAAGCCATTTATTTTGCCGAAGAACTTCATTGGTGTCTTCAATAAAAAAAAACTAAAACATACATATGTTGTTATTGATGAATTATTACAATTCCGATAAGTAACGACCTGTCCTGCAAACTTATGTACTCATTTTTAACCTACCTCCAAATAGAGAGCTCACAGTTGACCGCCATTTCCTTTGGGTAAAACAAAAACAGTTACCGCGAAAGTCGATAATTGTCCGTTGAGCTTGAACATTTTTACACATTAGGAAGAATTTTAGCATTTTAGATTTGCTTAAAAATTGACCCCGTCTTATAAGCGAGTCGAAACAAAAAGCACCAGATTTCATGGGCAAAGTTAGGGGGCCGTCTTATAAGCGAATCGCCTTATAGTCGAGAAAATACGGTAGAGCGCATTGAGACAAATAATGGGTTAAAACGACATGAATAGAATCAGTTCTTTGGAGTTTGTGGCCTTAAGACTACCTGCGCGCATGTTTACAGACGCACTGACGCACGCACGGACGCACATACGACATACACACTCAAAAAATTATTAAATGCAATAAAGTAATACATCGACACTCATTTATTCAGATAGGAAACTATGAAGTAGGAAAAAAGACCTTTTGATTCTATTATGTTATGGCGACAACATTGCGAGCTTCACCCTACCCTGGCTGACATCACCCACACATGCATGTTTTTATAGCTGCATAGGAGGCATAAGAAATTAACATAAAAACATGTTGAAATTCTTTGATGGAATGATTTGTTTTTCATGTAAATTTACCATTCAAACTTCATCTAGAATTGCCAATTTTCATTTATGATACTCAATTGCAATGTGGCATTGTGCTAATTGGTAAACAAACGGACATAAGTTAAGGGACCTTTGATCAATTAACAAATTAAGACCACACCAACTAGATCCCCCCCATCAATTAACACATACTTGTTTAATTTGACGATCAGCCAATCATTACAATAGCAGCTAAGCATGCGATTATACTGCCGATAGGCCTTCAGGCTATTGGCCGACTATTACAAAAGCCCAAATTGTATATATCTATATGGATTTGACAAGACTCGTCACTGCAGGGATTAAGGCATGTCGGTGCAATTAACGTGTGTCAGTAATTAGCCTCAGAGCGGGAAGGCACATAGGGCCCTAAAAGCTACAATACAATCTGTTTCCATGATTGTTTTTTTTTCGCACTTTGCCACTTTCTTTAATACTTTGCTAAAGGTGTTGACATGTATAAAAAAGAAACATACTTAGGTTGCTTATCTAAAGTAACATGGTTTGCAAAAACCATTGCACTTTTTACAACCTATGAAAAAAGGCACTGTTAACAAGCATCGTGGCTTTCTGTTTTGACATTTTTCATTGCGTCTTATCTATGGTATATGAGGTTACAAGTTTCTATTCTGATTATTCATCTGTTGTTTTTTTCCTGCATCCTTTCTATGGGTGTGTCCTATAAATGGTCATTTACGGTACTTCTAATAATCTAGTCTTAGAAATTCAGATTAACATGAGTTGGCCTGCATTTCTATATTCTTTACAAATTACAAAAACATATACAAGTCCAACTCACTAAAGGCACAGGAATTTTTACATTTACTACTATTCAAAAATAAATATAACCTGGTTTTT
The DNA here is from genome assembly GCF_026914265.1 of Mya arenaria. Lineage (NCBI taxonomy): Eukaryota > Metazoa > Mollusca > Bivalvia > Myida > Myidae > Mya > Mya arenaria. The sequence goes on from NC_069132.1 coordinate 2,035,682, forward strand.
GCCTTTGGGCTAGTGAACATTTTTATCACTGCTAACATAGTTTAATCAAAACACATTAGATTGCCCAAAATACTGACCCTCCTGAGCTTCGGCAGTACACTGGTTAATGTATGCGTCGAGCATCCGTGAGTCTGTATCTATGGCTGATGTGTCCCCTGAACTGTCCATGGAGGATAACTGTGGCACCAGTTCATTCTGAAGTTAAACAAAGCAATCTTTAAAATCTGTTTCACAAAAAAGAATATCCCATGTTTCTATGGTAAAATGTAAATAAAAGAGTGACATGTGTATCGGGCTGTATCAAGCTAGAAAACAATTGCCTGCTATCAAAGTGGACTGGGTTCATACTTATAAAAGTGAATGAAGCAACATATGAGTGGACAGGGGTCGTACTAATGCAGCGAATGAAGCAACATATGAGTGGACAGGGGTCGTACTTATCTAGTGATTGATGCAACAAATGAGTGGACAGGGGTCGTCCTAATCTAGTGATTGATGCAACAAATGAGTGGACAGGGGTCGTACTAATGCAGCAAATGAAGCAACATATGAGTGGGCAGGGGTCCTCCTAATCTAGTGATTGATGCAACAAATGAGTGGACAGGGGTCGTACTAATCTAGTGATTGATGCAACATATGAGTGGACAGGGGTCGTACTAATGCAGCGAATGAAGCAACATATGAGTGGACAGGGGTCGTACTAATGCGGCGAATGAAGCAACATATGAGTGGACAGGGGTTGTACTAATGCAGTGATTGATGCAACATATGAGTGGACAGGGGTCGTACTAATGCAGTGATTGATGCAACAAATGAGTGGACAGGGGTCGTACTAATCTAGTGATTGATGCAACAAATGAGTGGACAGGGGTCGTACTTATCTAGTGATTGATGCAACAAATGAGTGGACAGGGGTCGTCCTAATCTAGTGATTGATGCAACAAATGAGTGGACAGGGGTCGTACTAATCTAGTGATTGATGCAACAAATGAGTGGACAGGGGTCATACTAATCTAGTGATTGATGCAACAAATGAGTGGACAGGGGTCGTACTAATCTAGTGATTGATGCAACAAATGAGTGGACAGGGGTCGTACTTATACAGCGAATGAAGCAACATATGAGTGGACAGGGGTTGTACTAATCTAGTGATTGATGCAACAAATGAGTGGACAGGGGTCGTACTAATCTAGTGATTGATGCAACATATGAGTGGACTGGTGTCATACTAATGCAGCGAATGAAGCAACATATGAGTGGACAGGGGTCGTATTAATGCAGCGAATGAAGCAACATATGAGTGGACAGGGGTCGTACTGATATAGTGATTGATGCAACATATGAGTGGACTGGTGTCATACTAATGCAGCGAATGAAGCAACATATGGGTGGACAGGGGTCGTACTAATGCAGTGAATGAAGCAACATATGAGTGGACTTGTGTCATACTAATATAGTGAATGAAGCAACATATGAGTGGACAGGGGTCGTACTAATGCAGTGAATGAAGCAACATATGAGTGGACAGGGGTCATACTAATATAGTGAATGAAGCAACATATGAGTGGACAGGGGTCGTACTAATGCAGCGAATGAAGCAATATAAGTGGACTGGGGTCATACTAATGCAGTGAATGAAGCAACATATGAGTGGACAGGGGTCATACTAATGCAGTGAATGAAGCAACATATGAGTGGACAGGGGTCGTCCTAATCTAGTGTTTGATGCAACAAATGAGTGGACAGGGGTCGTACTAATGCAGTGAATGAAGCAACATATGAGTGGACTGGTGTCATACTAATGCAGTGAATGAAGCAACATATGAGTGGACTGGTGTCATACTAATGCAGCGAATGAAGCAACATATGAGTGGACAGGGGTCGTACTAATGCAGTGAATGAAGCAACATATGAGTGGACTGGTGTCATACTAATAGTGAATGAAGCAACATATGAGTGGACAGGGGTCGTACTAATGCAGTGAATGAAGCAACATATGAGTGGACAGAGGTCATACTAATATAGTGAATGAAGCAACATATGAGTGGACAGGGGTCGTACTAATGCAGCGAATGAAGCAATATGAGTGGACAGGGGTCATACTAATGCAGTGAATGAAGCAACATATGAGTGGACAGGGGTCGTACTAATGCAGTGAATGAAGCAACATATGAGTGGACAGGGGTCATACTAATATAGTGAATGAAGCAACATATGAGTGGACAGGGGTCGTACTTATGCAGCGAATGAAGCAATATTAGTGGACTGGGGTCATACTAATGCAGTGAATGAAGCAACATATGAGTGGACAGGGGTCATACTAATGCAGTGAATGAAGCAACATATGAGTGGACAGGGGTCGTCCTAATCTAGTGTTTGATGCAACAAATGAGTGGACAGGGGTCGTACTAATGCAGTGAATGAAGCAACATATGAGTGGACTGGTGTCATACTAATGCAGTGAATGAAGCAACATATGAGTGGACTGGTGTCATACTAATGCAGCGAATGAAGCAACATATGAGTGGACAGGGGTCGTACTAATGCAGTGAATGAAGCAACATATGAGTGGACTGGTGTCATACTAATAGTGAATGAAGCAACATATGAGTAGACAGGGGTCGTACTAATGCAGTGAATGAAGCAACATATGAGTGGACAGAGGTCATACTAATATAGTGAATGAAGCAACATATGAGTGGACAGGGGTCGTACTAATGCAGCGAATGAAGCAATATGAGTGGACAGGGGTCATACTAATGCAGTGAATGAAGCAACATATGAGTGGACTGGTGTCATACTAATAGTGAATGAAGCAACATATGAGTAGACAGGGGTCGTACTAATGCAGTGAATGAAGCAACATATGAGTGGACAGAGGTCATACTAATATAGTGAATGAAGCAACATATGAGTGGACAGAGGTCATACTAATACAGTGATTGATGCAACATATGAGTGGACAGGGGTCGTACTAATCTAGTGATTGATGCAACAAATGAGTGGACAGGGGTCGTACTAATGCAGTGAATGAAGCAACATATGAGTGGACTGGTGTCATACTAATGCAGTGAATGAAGCAACATATGAGTGGACTGGTGTCATACTAATGCAGTGAATGAAGCAACATGAGTGGACAGGGGTCGTACTAATGCAGCGAATGAAGCAACATATGGGTGGACAGGGGTCATACTAATGCAGTGAATGAAGCAACATGAGTGGACTGGTGTCATACTAATGCAGCGAATGAAGCAACATATGGGTGGACAGGGGTCATACTAATGCAGTGAATGAAGCAACATGAGTGGACTGGTATCATACTAATATAGTGAATGAAGCAACATATGAGTGGACTGGTGTTAATGACTTTTCAAACAGTTTTAACACCATTCAAATTCTAAATGAAAATATCTATTATATATATATATATATATATTTATATATTATATATTCACATCACTTAAAGTGACAAATTTAAAGTGATAAAAATATACAATTATTTAAAATACTATTTAAATCTAGGTTAAAAAATACAACAGATATTAGATTATATTTTTAACACTTAAACACAAATCAAATTCTTAAAATTCTTAATGAAAATAACTGACCTAAATTTAAGTAAATCAAATACCATCATTTTAATGATTACTCCTTATTGACAGTTTGAAGAAATATATAGTCTGATATCAAAGGCGATTGCACCAACTTTGACATAGTTGAAAATTCCTCCAGCTGTCCTCAGACACTTGTGGACATTCTTCGCTTCCTCCATGTTTACCCTAAAATAGAAAGAACAATGCCCAATTTTGTTGATTGAATAAAATATTCTATGATTTTGACTTGCCTTTGATTCTTCTTCAACAACATTTTTTTGTTTAGATAATAATAATCACAAATTATAACACAATGCACACACTCTTGAAACCCTTGAAATCCATTAAATAGCAAAGCCAAATGAACAAATATAATGTATTATTAACTATGACATTTCATTGGGCAAAAACAGGAAAAGACTAAAAGCGCCGCAATGTGACAAAACCAGGTTTTCAATATGGGCAATCAAAAATACATGCCAATTTATTTCTTGAATTAATAAGGAAAACGTAGCAGCATTTATCTGTATTCATTCAAAGGCAATCCCTAGCTAACTTTTCACATGTTTTCATCACTACCCACCAATTCTAAGTTATTGGGTGGAAACCATTTTTCTATTCTAAGTAACAATGACCTCGACCCCCCCCCCCCCCAAGTAATCCAAAGCACACATAAGCTACCTACACACCCATTTTCATCACTTTCCATCAATGCTTGCTAAAGTTATTAGGGTGGAAACCAATGTTTGATACCCGCCCGCCCAACAACATCCTCATACTAATAAACTGGTTTACGTTCAAAACCTAGTTGAAAAATAATACTGTCAAATACTTTAAACAGCACCAAAACCAGATACTAGTACCTGTTTTTATCTGTTTTACCCAGTAGGCTAAGAGACATAACTTAACAAAGTATTTAACATTAGAGATGGAGGGCACGGACCTAACTTCCCTTGCTACACAATTTATTATATTTATGAACAAATCCAGTATAACATGTACATTTAATTGGAATATCCTCATGAGTTTGTTTTCTAGAGAAATAGTTTGAATTAATGCATGATTCCTCAAATTTTGCCAACACCAGCTTTACAGACAATTTAATACATTGACTTTTTGAAAGTTGTTTTCATTATGAGGTGAGCTTATAAATACTGTAAAAAAGTATATGCCTTACTCATCCTGAGCCGCAAACTTGGCAGAGTGTTTGGTGTACCAAAGGGCCAGGTTGATGGCCATGTTAGCGAGCTCAAAGAACACATCCTGCTCCTCTCTGAAAACATTTGGAATTGATTTTAATAGATTCAGAATATGTGACAGCAAAAATATTTTTATTTTTTATATTGGTGAAGTATTGTGCCCCCAAAGCAGGCAATGATAGCTATTTTAAATATACACAGTATGACAATATGTATATGTTGTATATTAATGTTTTTATCTTATTTAAGATATAACTACCTTATATAATTAAGTCCACATTTCATGTTGTGCTCATATAAAATGGTAGAATATTAACAGAAAGTTGATAGCTTTATGCATTGCATTCTTTTGATTAAAAAGCTCACCAGCATACTTTACAGTACAAGACTTGTCTACTTGCATTGGTGTATTTCCTAGAAGTGTTTGTGTCCAGCGGAACTTGACGGCTCGTCTGAGCTTGTTCTCTCCCTCTTCGAATGGCTTAATAAGACCAATCAGCAGAGCGAAATAGTCACATGACACCTTCTCAACTGACGCCTTGTCATGGTTCGGGTCTGTCAACAGCTCTAAAAGCTTGTTTCTGTTCAGTCGCAAGTCACTGGAATTGAAATTGGCAGGTTATTTAATTAAAAGAAATCTTGATAAAATTAATTACTAAAGATATTTTAATTCGGTGAGTAATGAATTATAATAATTTTTAATTTTGTCATGGCTATGTGTGACTTTTGAATGCACATGTTTGAAATATAAATTAATTTCAGCTAAATGTGGTTGCTTCACTAGGGTAATAATTTGGGTGTGTTCATCCAAAAGTCTAATTACGATGAATGTATATATATTACATCCTTCCAAGTGTGTTTGCTTAAAAAAGCATAAGCTCAATATAGCAAAACAATTCTACCATGGGTACTGGATAGAACAACATAACAGTACCCAAAAAATGTAGCAGGCCAAAAACCTTTCAACACTTAAGTGTTTTGAATTGATTATCCATTTAAACAAATGTAAGTCGCATAAGTTCCAATTAAATATTGTCTTCACTTGTTAATAATAATCATTGATATAGTGCCTCTGATTATTTGCATTGTAAAACAGCTGATATTTTACAAGATTCTGAACCATGCCATCTGACATTGACATCATGCGCATGATCAATACGATGAATCTTTCAATTATATGATTTTTATTTTTGGTAGTTAAAAAGAGCCAGTTGCGTTTTGGGGGAAAATCCACAGAAAATATGGCAAGAAGGCATTCAATCATGTGCTGTGAACTTTGAACGCGAGTCTGACCCAAGTCACTTTTAATCGTGACTTTCAGAAAATCTTTAAATAGTAACATAGCTTTTTTTCGGGTGTAATGTTTTTATCAATATTTACACATTATCAAAATAAAATACCATTCTTCAGTCATGAATTATTATGATATTAGTAAACATTGTCAACAACTTCATAAATGCACAGCGTTATGTTTTAAAAGTTATAAAATATTTTTTCACAAGTGGATCTGAAAAATAAATCAAAAGGGAAAAGGAAAAACATTAACAGCAATTTACTATTGCCATCATAATCATTTGAAAATTTTATTCAAGCAAAATTAATTTTAGAATAGATTCTTATCAAGAGTCTGCAGAATTAACCCATCCATGGAACATGACATTTGTAAATCCTCGATCGACTTATCACCCTTAGAGGGTCTAAAATCTGCAGTCAATAAAGTCATTGTGTTTGCAGTGATAGCAAAAATCCGACAGGGAAACGGAAAGTAACATATTGTAGTAATATGGCTTTTTGATGATCTTTTATAGACGTAATAATGCTAAACCCTGAATACCAATCGGAATGATAGGCAATAAAACTAGACCTCGACAATTCCACTTACCTGCTCAAATAAGTGAGTGAATATCGAGGTCGGGCAAGTAATAAATCAATCACACTGGTCGGCCCGGGCCAGTAAGATTCCCCAGATTCAAACCTTACCAGGTAATCCTATCTATTTTCCAAAACGAAATGATTGCAAATACTTTCAGGTTGTAAACAGTCAAATCTTATCCGGAAATGAGACCTCATGATGGGCAAATATATTTTTATGAAATTCACATGGTCAAATGCAGCTGGGAGTAGGTTTGGTATTGGTCCCAGAATGCAGAGACTGTTTTATTGTTTAAATGCTTAGGGAATCTAAGAAAACAAATTATAATACAAATATATGTATATACAAATACTTGTGACCAATGACTCATATTGCAGAAAAGAAAACAATCACAAAAGACTGCTAAATTCAAGTGTCATGTCTACAAAGTTGGGTACAAAATTTACACTTCATGTCTAAATATCTCGAATTTATTACTAAAAATCACATGTCAAAATGAATTGCGAAATTCTGATTCTTTTACAGGTATGATAAAATGAAAGCTACACTTGGTGTTTTTACAGTCTAAGGTTCTCTGATACGTTACCTAAATATTTTTCTTGTTGCTTCATTTGTTGATACCCCAGCCAACTCAAATGTAACTGGGCTCGTCGCTTTTAATGGGTTTCTGTGAAACCAGTACGCCATTTTCTATGTTGACAAATAGTCGAAGGGATGTAACTCTACTAAAACCATTTTAGTAGGCAAAGAGAAACTAGGTAACAACGAAATAAATTTAAACAAGAATACTGTCATGAAGAGTGTAGCCGTATGAACTTAATTAACATGTACCGTCAACCAGTACGTTTTGTTTCATTTGAATATCAAATTGTATTGCTGAGGTCGAGAAAAGTTTAGCTTTTACACAAATTTCTTACTGATAATGTAATATATGGCAGAGATATACTTTTTTGATTACTGGTATACTCAGTATGTTCCTTAAAAAATATAAATAGTTCAAACAAAATATTTGCACAATTATGTAGACATCAAGGCAATGGCATTAATCTGACTTATCACAATGACAAAAGACATTGAAGTTTGTTGTTGTTATTGTCTCTAGAGTGTCATAAATGATATTTTAGAATCAACAAATGAATTAATGAGTTTTAGGTTTAGCGGACGTAAATTTTCATTTCATTTCACTCTTCTTCTTATTTTTCTTCTTCTTCTTCTGAATATTACATCAGATGCCCCTCTCGACACAATGCTTTACACGTAATTGAATACTGAAATATTTATTATGATGTGTTTTCACGGTATCAATTGTTTCAAAATCACTAGAATTGTCCCTGAATGCATACTTTTTCTAAATAAAAAATCGTGTGAGTGTCCTTGCGGAATCCATGAAACTTTTATTCAGTGATAAAGTTGAATAGCATAAGGATATAGAGTTTTATATTGCATAAGATACGTGTTTAGAAGTGAAACATATATTACTCATTTATCCTATCAAGTTTCAATTTCTGTCCAATTACTTGGCATTTTTGTGGCGAGGTGCATACTAAGAAGCTTGAAAAAGTACAAGAACGAGCCCTCAGATTTATATACAATGATTACACATCTGATTACCCAAAACTTTTATCTAAATCAATGTTGCCAACTCTTAAGCTTAGAAGGTTAAGGTCCATTGCTATAGAAACCCATAAAATTATCCACAAGCAGGGTCCAATGTATCTACATGACTTAGTGGTTATAAAAGAACATTCCTTTAACTTTAGATATAAGATGATGGCTGATATCCCAACTGTAAGAACTACAACATATGGGTGCAATTCTTTCAGCTCCGGTGCCCCTAAACTCTGGAACTCCCTTCCGCAACATTTCAGGGAAGAAACTAATTTCAATCATTTCAAGAGTTTAGTCCGGGCATGGAGCGGAGAAAACTGCAAATGCTCATTTTGCATATAAGAATGCTGTCATATATCATGCTGTAAAATGTCTTAATCAAAGATATGTTGGATGGGACCTAGCGAGCTTAGACTGCCTAGGCAGCTGGTCTCTTTCAATGTGTCTTTGATTTAAATAATGTTAATTAATTGTGACTTCTTTTGTTTTATTTCCCATGCTAAATGCATTGTCGTATAACCTTGTGATTAGTATTTTCGATTAACTTATGCTTTAAATTATGCTAATTTACCTACATTTTATATACAGCCTAATGTCTATCAACTGCCTAATATGTTTTTGTGATTTTATTATAAGAATTATTTATTTGTTTCAAGTGTACATGCTGTACTGAATATTATTATTTGCATGCACTGATGTGTGTGATATATTAGTTACATAAATTATGCTTTTTTTATTATGTCGGTCAAAAGCTATTCATAGCTTATGTTAAACTGTTGATGATAGTACCCGACAATAAATAAATATTGACTTGACTTTAGACCATGTATATTGCGCATTTGAAATACTAAAATTGACGTCACGCACATGACGTCATACATGTATATGTAACGAAAGTACAATTTTAATTAAATAATATTTTATTGAATGAGAACACATTTGACAATGAAAAGTTTAACACAATATTTAAACAGACATTATAAAATCATGCATGCAAAGGGATACTTCGGGCGCAAATTCTGCATTTTCCTTTTTTTAAAGTGCTCATTACCGTAGTTTTGTTGTGTTCCGGCGTAAGTACTATACGTAATAGTTATATTTGCATGCGCCAAAATGTTCTTACATTGTGTGTTTCGAAGTGTACTTGAAATGCTACATGTAGCAGATCTTAAAATATGCACCAGTCCAATTCCGAAGAAAAGCTCCTGACAGCACTGTTCGTGCAACATTGAAACGAACTCGTAGCCAATCTGCAGTAAAGGTGTTCTTACTTTACCGCTTTCTCCGATTTCCGAAAAATGTCCGTTTAATTAAATAATCAAATAAAATATACATCGGATCACACTCCGACATGTTTTGAGGTAAACACGTACTGGGCACAGCTGCACCAAGGAAGTTTCGACAACTTCTTTTCATTGCACCACCGATGTAGTGTTGGGGCTGGCGTTAAGTGGCCGTGAACATGAAACTATGTTAATCATGTTTATGACTTTATTTTCTTTTAAAGTTTACCGGACTGGAGATTTACCGAAGTTACAGGTTGCCGTCGCTTATACAGTAGCACCGGTTACCGTTACTGTTTTGATGTGATGAAACTTTTTATCTTCAGTTGATGCACAGCACATATGCAAATAAATGTATTAACTCAATAGAAACATATTTATATAGGAGATAAGTAAAGTGTATTAATAAGGGAACGTAACACTTGCGTGCAGTTTGTTTCGTTATGAGAGTAGTCGTGCATGACCAAGTTAAAAACCGGATGTCACGTGACAGACTCTTAATTTGCCAAATTGTTTTTGTTTTATGCTAAGTATTCTCTCTTTATGCGTAAGTATGTCATTATTTTTTTTAATTGATATATGGTTCAGTACCATTTATTGAATTGCACTAAAGTTTATTTAGTAGATAGATGTACTTCGATGCTTCGACATTTTGTCATAAGTTTTCGCGACTATGTCAACCAATTAATCATTTTCTTACTAAAGTAGTGTCGGAGTTCACAGTTACTTGGTATTTAGACTGCATTTTTGGCCAGTTGAGCGGCCTGATTCGAGCGATTGGTCCCTAGGGTGATCTCTTGATCATAAATCATAAAAAAAATGTGTACTAGTACTCTATGTAGTCAGGGCTTTTTCTATAGTACCCACGGGTCCGACTATCGGACCCATTCCCAAAGCAAAATATAAGATATTTTTCCCAATCTTCAGAAAAAAATCCCAATCAAAAAAAAAAATAAAAAAAATAAATATATATATATATATTTTAAAAGTCTTTTTACCAGTACTGGTTCATTTTCAACATCCTAATAAATTATGTGATGTAAAGTTGTTTTGATAATTGAACTCGGAAATCATTGATTTAAAGGGTAATACACTAATATTACATCATTTCCTAATTCGCAGGAGACTAGACAGCTTTTTCTTTTAACCATAAAATTTCCCACTTTCGGCATTTCCATGACGCAAAATTTCCCAAAATGTCTAGGGTCTTTTTCCCAAAATGGGCAGAAAAAGCCCTGGTAGTCTAATATAATAGACGTGTTATACGTTATGCCAAGCGGAACAACTTGACCCAATCGTAATAACTCGGCCACCTCCGACAAGCTTCGAGATAGACCTCGTAAATACAATCGTAACAACTCGGCCATGGCTGAAATGTTCTGATTGTTTTAAAACTGTGCCCTGATTGCAGGTGCCCTTCATGTATAAAAATATATCGTTATGTTTTGACAGAATGAAAAGAAGAAAACCTGTCAGACTCATAATTAATCGTTGGTTATTTATTTTTTTGTGTTTGACAGAATGAAAAGAAGAAAACCCGTCAGACTCATAATTTTTCGTTGGTTATTTATTTTTTTGTGTACGGAACTTATATAAAATAACATTATCTGGTAATATTTCTTGTTTTTATGATATTTTATAGACGCAATATGCTTTAACCCAGAATCCCGATCAGAATAACTACCCAAGGATTTGCCATATCTAAAATCATAAAAAAAATCTGTCAACATACAATTATTTGGACTAGTACTCTATGATACACTATTGGTAGTTTATTTTTACATGTTAAATAATTCAAAATTTCATACAATGTTTATCATTTACAAGTTATGAAGGTTAGCAGATTTCGGATTGAGACATGTATGGAAACGAGCTCAGATCTACAAGATTTTTTTGATAAAACAACTGTATATGTCGCATGCATGTATAGAAGGAAGTTAAGTCTTGTAAAAATAGCAAACATATTAAGTCAAAAAGGTAAATTCTTAAATGGTATTCTAAGTACTCTTAAAACGAAGTTGACACATACATATTAAAGGCCATTATGAACACCTTCGTGCGATTATCACATAGTGGCGAGCAGCAAGCAATCATTAACCTCTAATTAAAAACTAGTTAAACTGTTTCTGATCCTGTTTGAGGTGAGAATGAAGACTAAATACTTGTGCACTTGTGCGGTTTCCATTTGAACAAGAATGCATTTTGGCCTAGTCATACATGCCATATTTTCTGGAGACAATTCAGGGGGATTTGTTCAGAAAGGCTGAAAATTCAGGGGGATTTTGGTAGTATTGAGGGGGATTTTTTAGCAGGTCTAATTTGGCGAAATTTCAAAGTATTTTAAGAAGCAAGTACGAAAAAAACAAATTGCCATATTTTTTAAAGGCTCCCCAGGGGATTTTGTCAAGAATTCTAGGGGATTTGGGTCACATACCAGGGGATTTTCCTCATCGCCATGTAGCTCTATGGGCATGGCGCACGTGCCAATTCACCTTGTTTACCCCTTTTTCCAGCACTTCAATTATATTTTTATGAGTCACAGCCTTATTGCATAATAAAAGAACTCACTTGCAAAAAACAATACTTCATAGAAAAATATGTTTCAGAGACAATTTAATGGGCTTACCTTCCTCTAAAATTGGACACAAAATCTGCCTATCATAAATGATCACTTTCAGACTAATAGAGAGAATGGAATGAATTATCAATATTTTTCATTTCAATTCCCAAAATAATAAATAAATACTAGTCATTTCATCCGAATTGTCTACTTTCACAGGGCTCTCGCGAGGGGGCGACTTGGGCGAAGTGGTCGCCTAAAATTCCCAGACTTCGCCCATTTGTATCATCAAAGCGATATTTTTCAACCTCCCATTATGTATTGGTTAAAATTTCATCAAGAACAGTGATTTAAATGTCATTTGGTTCTTAAATGTCAGCATATTGAAAATTATTTAGCCAGAGACAAGCATATAACAGCATAGCTGAATGTGACATTCGTACCCATCCCGAACGTACCAAAATAAGATTCGTCCCCCTACTATATTGACAGTTCATTTATAAGGTCATTTTGATTGTTTCTAATCCTTAGCTGTCTTGGTGTTTGATTCATTTTAGATGCTATTTGGAGATAAACTATGTGACATTGACAAATACACTTTTGCTGAGCCAAAAATGATTCATTATTTGTGAACATTTTATATAGTTATAGCAATTAATTTGAATGTGAATGTAAACTTAGGTGTGTGGTATGGCATAGTTTTTGTATCAGGTGTTATGAAAAGTATCACTTCTCCCTAAAGTCTCCCCACTTCTCCCTAAATTGACTGAAGGGAGAAGTCACTTCTCCCAAAAATTTCAGCCTAGTGAGAGCCCTGCTTTCAGTTTCTATTCTGAAGTTCTGTTATTTTCCTATATTTGCCATGAAGGTCAATGTCATGTATGTAGACATGTCAGTGAGGCATAACAAAGAACAGCATTGTCTATTAGTTATTTTAATCCTTTTCTTTACCGAATAATACTGTCACCTTCAAATTATTCATCCTTTTGATGACAATGACACATGTTTTGCAGAACTCTTTAATTTGTTACATCCTCTCTGATTGGATAAAAAATATATTTAAACCAATGAAAATCGACCTTTTATCTGACCAGTCTAATTGACATTTCTTTTGCAAATTCTGTCAGTTTCAATCAAAACAATGCATGAAATGTGCCCTGCTGATTTGTTAAGTGTCACCCAATAGGTGTTGTTAAAACACACCATCAGTTGAAAATCCAATTAAGCTTCAGGACAGGAAGGGCATTATAACTGTAAACAGGCTAATATTATTAAACCCTGTGATAAATTTGCGTAATTTTAAACACACTCTTTTTTTAATAACCGGGGATATTTATACCCCTCCGGGAGACCGGGGGATGGGTTGAAATTCCAGGGGAATTTTTCTCTATATGCCTAGTCTACCGCCCATTATGAACATCTTCGGGCGATTATCGCATAATGGCGAGCAGCAAGCAATCATTAACCTCTTATTAAAAACTAGTTAAACTGTTTCTGATATTGTTTGAGGTGAGAATGAAGACTAAATACTTGTGCACTTGTGCGGTTTCCATTTGAACAAGAATGCATTTTGGCCTAGTCTACGGCCATCAGGCCATTATGAACATCTTTGGGCGATTATCGCATAATGGCGAGCAGCAAGCAATCATTAACCTCTAATTAAAAACTAGTTAAACTGTTTCTGATACTGTTTGAGGTGAGAATGAAGACTAAATACTTGTGCAGTTTCAATTTGAACAAGAATGCATTTTGGCGGAATTGGCATTCACATAATTAAGTGTGCCCTGGTTAAATTTTATATGTTCTCGGTTTTTAGCTCTACTGGCCAAAGGTTCCTTTCAAAAACCAGCCAGATCCGACCATGCATGCCTAGATTATGGGCTTGAAAGTATTAAAAAATCTGTTCGTCTGTAAACAATTGCTTGTGAACATGATACAGTCTTCTGTTTTGATTGTATCTCGATGAAACTTGTACAGTATTTAGATATCCATTTAGAACTCGGTTCCTTTTGAAAACTAGCCAGATCTGCCCATGCAAATGCACTGAGTGCATGCCTGGATTATGGGTCTTGAAAGTACGGTATAAAAAATGCTATTTGAAGCTAAGTCTATTTTAGCCAAGTCTACATGAGCGAAGTCTATTTTTAGCCAAGTTTACATGTAAAGTCACAATTGCTTGTGAAGGTTTGTTCAAATTATGCCCCTGGGGTCATTACGGCCCCCTCCCCACGGAGATTGTCCCACAAGGGACCAGTGCGGCAAATGCAAAAGACCTTGGCGATGTTGGTGGAGGCCTAGGGAAGAGTTCTTTTTTCTTTGTAAGGGACGGACCCCCCCCCCCCCCCCCCCCCCCCCCCTTAAATTGGGAAATGTTAAAAACCTTTTTGTCTGAAACCACTATACAAATCCTTGCTATTTTGAACAATGCTTTATTTAGTGGTCCACTACCATGGTTGTTCAAATTATACCCCTTGGGTCAAAACTGGCACTGCCCTGGGTGTCACTATTTTCCTAGAGCCTTATTTAAGAAATATTTTCAAAATCTTCTTGTTTCAAACCACAAGGCCCATTCCTTTGATATTTGTTGTGGAGCATCATATGATGCAATTGAAAACATTTGAAATAATGCCCCTTGGGCAAAAGCTGGCCCCACACCTTTTGACTTACTTATTAATTTTTAAAGCTACAGTAATGAAATTTTGACCATGTGAACAGTTTTGCAAACAAGCATTAATGTTGTCCTCGGATGTCCTTGACTTTGACCTTTGACTGACTTTTTATTTTTAAAGCTACAGAAATGAAATTTTGACGATGAGTACAGTTTTGAAAGCAACTATTTTTTACCCTCAGATTACCTTCACTTGGCACATATTAAAATAGTTCATGCAACTAATTTGCTTACAACATGCAGCGTGCAGCGTTTTCAGCTAACCCAAACACTAAAAGTGAACTACCGGTATATATTTGTTGCCTATTACTCAAACGTACATGCTCTGGATTGAAAATGACCACAAGAGCCACGCCAGTAGAGCCCTTTTGGGCGTCTTGTTTTTTGAAAATTTCATTTTTTTTTTGTGAAACCACTTGTCGAAAGGAAAAAGGTAGTTGAATAATAAATTTAAATACAAAATGTTAAGAAATTGTCTTTAATTTAGACCCGGTGCGTGAATGATAATATTATGTGCATTGTCAAGCAGTCAAGGCAGTAGTATTCAGTTGAGCAATATGAGGCTACCACTGGCCCTCTAGCCTAAAAAGATGTTTTAAGATATGTTGTATAAAGATATGCTATAAATCATGATACAACTTACTCTTTCAGATGTTCAGACATGGGTCCATTTCTCATTGTGTTTGGCATTATAGTGTCCTTGAATTTCCTATCAAACTCAAACGCAGCAGCCAACATAACATGTGACACAGGACATTATCACCATTTAGATCTGGACAAATGTGTTGAGTGCTCCTCCTGCAATGAAGAGCCTGTGATGTGGCCCTGCCAAGGGACCAAAGACACTCAGTGCGGAATCTTACAATTCACATTCTCTGACTTTTCCTTCATGAACTCCCAAAGCTATGGCGAAGTTGGGAGTGATGGTGATGGCGTAGCCAAGGCACCAAGGATTATGGGTTCAGAAGCAGAAGAGAGGCAGTGGCAGACAGTCGCATTCGTGCTCATCGGCATGATCAGTTTCCTTGTCATACTGGCCACCATTGTCAT
The DNA here is from genome assembly GCF_026914265.1 of Mya arenaria. NCBI lineage: Eukaryota > Metazoa > Mollusca > Bivalvia > Myida > Myidae > Mya > Mya arenaria. Next base: position 2,051,516 of record NC_069132.1, read on the forward strand.
CATCATCAGCTGCCATAAGTTCAGGAACTACCCATGGTTGTGTAAGACAGTCACCACTGAAACAGGTTAGTTATCATACACATGATAAAAACTTGGACTTAACAGAAGAGGCTTAACCAGTTGCTTTATACTACTGATTACTTTCAGGTGATGATGCCGAGAACGGCTATGTGGTTATCCACCGGTTTATGCCACCAAGCGCCTCCCCCCCAGTGATCAGCGAGTGTAGCCAACCTTTGGTTACCCCGCCCACAGAAGAGGCTAATGTCCAGACAGAGCCGACTCATTTCTTCATCCAATATAACAACTCTGCAAGAAGATCTAGGTAACTGTGTTTAATAAAGGTGTTTCTGATATAACTTACATTCTGACCAAGTCTTATTTTGAACTGTAGTTTGAGAGGTTTCCAAATACTTATATGCTGAGGATTGAAAAATCTGTAATAAAATAATATTATAATATAAAATAATAAAATAAATCTGAATAATCTGATATATTAACAGGCGCTACAAATAATTGTGTCATAATTGGTGAAAATATGCTCTATGATAACAAATAAAACATCTGTTTGTATCGTTAAGAAAACAAAGTGTTATAAGATGGTCCTGTTTTTACGATCAGTTATTTACAACCTTTTCTGAAACAACCATTTTGACCAAATCCATGATGTCCACTGAACTGGTGTAGAGTCACTTTAACTCATTCGCAGTGATTTCCCTTTACAAGTATTTTGCTTTTAGGATCAAGCCTTTCGAGTATGTAAAATACAAGTCATGTTTGCACCTCAATGTAACAATAGGCTGTTCGACTCACCATTACACTTAATTGATTGAAACCAAGGTATACAAAAAACTACATTATACTTTACAAAATTATATGGGAGTACAATACACTATAAGTAAAGTGTAATCTGTAGCTCAGATTTATTTTGAATATTGGTATACAATAGTATCTCATGATAGCTTTTGTGTGTGTTTAATGCTGTTTAAGAAGAGACTACATGTATTTAGCTGTGTACTTCCTGCTGTGAAAGAACAACACAAATACAAGACACAAATTAATACTAAAAGGAAACCTATCTCTTACAGTGTAATCTAAAAGTTTGCAATCTTATAATTTAACTTAAATGCCATTCTATTTCAGGGCTTATACACCGAAGAGACGATTGATGAATGAGTATGTTGATGATGTGTTTGAAAGTGATGACAGTAGTGGGTCAAGGACACTCAGTAAACAGCTGGCTCCGATACCTGAAAAGTCCGACCAGGAAGAGGAAGGTGGGGGATGTTGACAGGGAATCCACTGGTCACAATCGTTTTAGGAGTTTAGGCCATTTGGATATATGGCCAGTTAAGTAAAAATGGTGGTTATGGTTGTGTAGATTGTGATGGATTTATGTTGATGATGTGACTTGAGGATGGTTATGTCACTTGTAAAGTGTTGCTAAGTATTTGTATTATAATGTGAGTAGGTAATCTCAAGAAAGCAGGGTTGTGCAACAATTATCTGGTCCACTTAGGAAACATTTTGCATTCATTGTGAACAGGATCAAGTCCCTTATATATTTATTATTTTTTGCTGTTATAAGAAGTTTTAAACTACCAAACTAATGTAGGCTAATGTCCATCAGGGTGAACTAATGTTACGAGTTAAAATCAGTCTTATGGCCGAGCTACACTGGACAAATTTAATTGAATGGTTCCTTAACACTCCCCTTGTTGAAGTTTGCTTCTCTTGATGTACAGTCCGCCAGAAATGTTGAATAAAATTTTCTTGAATTTAATGAATATTGAGAGGGGTTGTTGTTGTTCTTTTTAATAAATTACCATAATTTATAAGAAGGTGAAAAATAAAAATTGAACATGAGAAGTTGAACATGGATACTAACCTATTTTAGCTTGAAGAATCAGCTGTGTTGTGATATGCAAAAACATTAACTTAGACATCAATCAAAAGAAATTCACAGAAAACTAAGTATCCATGTAAATGCTATTAACGAGCAGTGTAGCAAAGCCCATAAATCTGGCTTTAACAAAAGTCTAGTTTTGCCGCTTAAAAGAGTATGAGCTTTTGCTGATGAATGTTGTGCTCTTTATTTTTTTCAATGTATAATTATTTAAAAGGTGTTGTTGTTTTTTGTATTTATGTATCATTTATATCCAATACCAAAGAAACTATGTGCTATTAACTCAGTGTTAAAGAAATTTGACCACTGGTGCGGTGTTTTTGTATTAAAGCAAGATTATTTTATATTGGGCTTCCAATGATTAACAGTCAGATTGTTCCAGTACTGGTGCTGTATTTCAACGCTGGTCATTTATAGTTAAGAAATTACGATAACTATGTGCCTGTATATACAAGCCATTATGCCAGTACATAAGTAAGCATGGTTAATGTGTTAAGTCTGAGTAAAGAGATTATACATGTATTAGATAATTTTCTTTATTGACCATAAACAAATGTGTTCATTTATTTGTGATTGTATTCACATTTGTACTACTACTACTCCTGAAATGTTTATATTTTTAGACTTTTTCGGAAGGAGTTGAATGTGACTACGGTATTGTGTCTGGGAGTGTACAATGCATCAATGAATCATTGTCAAAACATTTTATTACCATTAATACTCTAAACATCTTTAAAGACCTCAAAATATGGAATGTAAAGAAGCAGTAACTATTTTGTTTGGCTTGATTTGTAACAATTTAGTTTGCAATTACCATACATTACTTAGAATAGCAATCATCATCATCATCATCATCATCAACATCATCATCATCATCATCATCATCATCATCACAATCATCATCATCATCATCAACATCATCGCACGAGTAACAGGGTCCAACACTTATCATTTTAAAACAGTCAGTTTTACTCTGTAATTTTTTCACATTACAATGCAAGACATCGAAAATAAGTGCCCACACTATAATATAATCCAGTATTGTTTTTTATCCCCTGCCGAATCGAAGGTTTCGGGAGGGGGATATTGTTTTGGCTCTGTCTGTCATTCCGTCCGTCCGTCCATCCGTCCTGTACCATATCTTGATATGTATTGATCAGAAAATGTTCAAACTTGGTCAGAATGTTCCCCTTGATCAATTCTCAGCCACTTGTAAAAGTGGGTCACATGGGGTCAAAAAAACTAGGTCACTAGGTCAAATCTTTGGAACATACTAGAGGCATTGTACATGGTCAAATATTCATAAAACTTAGAATGTTTTACTTGATATAATCTTGGACTTAATTTAAAACTGGGTCACATATGATCGAAAGTTAGGTCACTAGGTCAAATCTTTTGTCCAGAATGGAAATGATTGGTCGGATTATGTCCAAACTTGGTCATGATGTACCCCTTGATGAAATATGGACCGCATGTAAAAGTGGGGCACATGGGGTCAAAAACTAGGTCGCTAGGTCAATTCTTAGGGAAAAAATTGAAACACAATAGAGGCATTATGTAGGGTCCTAATATTCATGAAACTTGATCAGAATGTTTTCCTAGATGAACTCTTGGACATGTTTTAAACTGGGTCACATGTGATTAAAAATTAGGTCACTAGGTCAAATCTTTCAAAAATCTTGTCCAAAACTATTTTATGGTTGTGTTTGGTCGGATTATGTTCAAACATGGTCAGAATGTTCTCTTGGGTTAAATTTCGATTGCGTTTTAAAAGTGGGTCATATGGGTCAAAAACAAGGTTAATAGGTAAAAAATATTGGGAACACGCTATAGGTAATCTAAAATTCATGAAACTTAATCAGAGTGTTTTCCATGATTGTTGTTGATTAGTTCAAAACTGGGTCACATGGGGTCAGAAACCAGGTCAGTAGGTGAAATCTTTGAAAATTGTGTCCCTAACCATACATTGGTATTGAATAGTCAGTTATGTTCAAATTTGGTCAGAATGTTTGCCTTAATGAAATCTTACAAGGGTTTTAAAATTGGTCACATGGAGTCAAAAACTTGGGAACGTTCTAGTGGCAATACATCTGCTCTAATTTCCATGAAACTTAATCAGAATATTTGCCTCGATGAAATCTTGAAATTGTTTGAAACAAGTAGGTCATGTGGGGTTAAAAATGAGGTCACTGGGTCAAATCTTAAAAAAACCTTGTGGACACTCTAGAGTCTAGAGGCTATATTTTTAGCAATATATCTGGATCAATCTTCTGGAACTTGATCAGAATGTTTGCCTTAGATTAGTTTGGAACTGGGTAACATGGAGTCATAAACTAGGTTTCTTGGTCAATTCTAAATGCTACATTATATACAATACTTTTTTTATTTCAAACAGTTGCAATCAAACTCAAACTCATATATATAAATTTACCAACAATTGATTTCCATTCATTGACTTAGCCCAATCAGGCGGGGGATATCAATTCAACGAATTTGCTTGTTTAATTTTGCCACAATGTCATTTAACTTTGATTTTTTATTGATTTTTTTAAGACCTTAATGCCCCCATGTAATAACAAGACATAGGCAAAAATTTACGTTTTGCATAATAAGTTTTGCATACATGTTGTAGGTATTCTTTAACTCACCTGAGCAGAATAAAAGGAAATATTAACAATATTGAATATGATTTATCATGTTTAGATACTTTCTGTATATAATAGGTTACTAAATTACCATATATTAGATGAGGTTACTCTAGACCTTAAAAAACAGCATAAAGTCAGATAGGTAGTTGGTGACACTTCGTTTGCAGAAAAAAACACTAAACTTTTTCTTTTTTAATTAAATTATGTTTTATCTTGTCAATTTTTAAGATTTTCATAGTCCAGGTTTTGGTAAGTTAATCCACAGGTGCCATTTCCGGAGGAGATTTTGTAAATATTGTACATTGCTTATTTCTTATTTCTGCATTAAATGCTCTATCGTTATTTAATTATTTCATGGTTTCCTTTATATTGTTTTTATCTTAGCATATTTTAATATGTGCATAATTACAATGTTTGTAGTTAAGATAAGTAGTTAGTTTGTATTTAAGATTTTTTAAGTTTTCATGAACAATTCATGAACTCGTAACATTAGAAAAAATCTTTTAATCATTAAGTTAATTCCAGAGTGGTTGACTAAATTTTAAAAGTCTGTGTACTGTACAAGTCCTTGTCTTTAAAAAAAGTTCAAATATGTAATTTCCTGATGACTCAGAATGTTTTCGGGAAGTATTACATCCGCTAATGGATTCTGTGCAGGTTACAAGCTCATTGGTAGAAGATTGTGGCAAAAAATGCACATTTGCAGTCTGTAGTGTTAAATGCTGCATAGTATATCCATCAGTTTCGCATATACAATGTACAGTATATTCTTCAGACATGTACTGAAGTATTCAGTTTGGTCTGTGTTTAAAAGTTAAATGTTTTGTTAATTAAATTATTTACTTTTCCATAACTAATTGAAACTACTGTCAAAGCATGACTTACAAATTGTTCAACTGTTCTTATTTCTACCAAGTTATTTCCTTTGAAGCTCTATTGTTTAGATGACACGTTATTGTGTATCCTGGAAGAACTTCATCTTTATTATTTGATGACTCTGAGCAAGACAGTCTTAACTCCAAATAAAAACATAAGGAGTTACGCCTGCCTTCCACTAACCATTCATTATGCCATAATTTGTTTGTGCCTCATGATTACTTTTGTATAAACTATGTTTTGTGTTCAAACAAATAAACAAGTAAAACATGTCAGTTCATTCTTATTAATTTTGATTGTGCTACATGAGCTGCCTGTTTTCGATGAAACTTGGTCGAATGTTATTCTTATTCTATTGAGGGCATGCTCGATATTGAGTTAGACTCAGCGAAAGTAGGTCACTTGTTCAAGTGGTCAAAAGCTTGGAAATGCAGACCTGTCAAATCTGGCTGAAAACTTGTCAAAATCATTGATTGTTTTCTAGGTAAAGATTGAGTATTGACACTTAAAAATCAGAGCGTAGGCCATTAGAAGAAAAAAAACTAACGGCTATGGATGGTGGCTGAAGTATTCCGGTTTGTAGCTGTTTAAATTCGTTTACAAAAATGGTCAACAAAGAAATTCTGCATTTATACAGTTGCATGTCAATTTGGTACTTTCTGTTAATATGGAAACCAGTCAAGTGATCATTTCGTCCCTCGCTGCGTCATTAAACAAAGAGTATTAATAAGGAAAGACAGAAAGCATAATGTGAGGTTCACCCAGAGCCGAAATGGAGAGGGTCGTTTATTAGTACGACAAAGATGCAGTAGCCAAAAAGAAACATGAGATAAGTTGTAAGTCTATAGAGTCAGTGAGAGCGGTAAGAGAAAATCAAGAAACTGTCGTCGTCATCATCGTCAGCGCTTGTATGAATAGTTGCTCTATCAGTCTTTGTATCCTCGCTCTCATAGCTCGGCTCGTCTCCCGGATATTGGTACAAGAGCGTGTAATCCCCGGCACCAATGCAACCAAGCAGACAGGGGGTGTCTAGCTTCACATTGGATCCAACGCCATACTTTGTCTCCTGTGCTGCGAGGTTGACTGCGAGAATTGAGAGGTCTGTCTTTGACAGATAGCTGTCCTTGTCGCCATGTATGCGTTCTGTGTTACATTCTGACGAGCTGCTTTCTTCGACAATAATAGTAGGCATCTTCATGTCGTCCTGAGCATCCTTTATCTGAGTATCATATGCAGCGTTCGAGTTGTTGTCATTAACATCCATGAGGACATCCTGCTTGCCTTGAATGCCCTCTTGGCTCTGCCAGCTGTATACAGCGCCTTGCATGATATCAAACATTTCAACCTGCCCAACTCGATCAAACTTGGACGTCGATTCCGAACGCCCGAAGGAAATTTCAATTTTTTTCCTTAGCCAAGACATTTCAGGCGCTTATGAATATTTAAGCAGGCTTAGAAATACGTCTAAAAGCTTTGGTAGTCAGAGACAGACTGAAGAGACGTTGTTAAGCAACTACGTTTTATAACAATAGACGTCAACGACGTCAAACGTATAAGGCTTTTAATTGGATAGTTTCTTCATGATAATTACGTCATTCAATAAGAGAACGATTTGCTTGTATTTGAGAGTGTGCTTTCTTGATATAATAAAACTGGCAAATACTCCCAAGTAATGGCGATCAAAAACATAAAACCTCATTTATTTCAAAGCACAGAGCAAAACATACTGGCTTTGTTATAAAAAGGAATATGTATATTTAAGAAAAAAACCCATAACTTCACCCTTTATCTTCAATCACATCCAAATGTATGTGGTATTTTACTGACTAACGAAAGTTAAAACCACAAAAATGTGCGCTTTACGGCAAAACGATTCATGTATTAACTCGACTATTAAAATAATTAACAAACGTAACACATAGAAACTTAACATCAATGACCTTTTTAAGAAATCATTCTGAAGAATACTAGTTACACATCAGTTATAACACACTATAATTATCCCTTGATGTCCATTCTCCTGACCACAGGTCTTACGGGCCTCTGAAGCCGCCGGATAGGGGTTGGTTGACCATAATTCACGCACCTCTCCGCAGGCTTATTTTCCATCTCATTCCGTAGCCGCTTCTTCTCGATTGTAATTTTAAGTTTCTTCTCTTGTGTGGTCATTCCGACGGGAAAGTCTATCTTTGGTAAGTGTGTGTCTGGCTTCTGTAACCACGGTTTTCGGAATACTGACCTGTCCGCAGTACCCCTGGCGCTCGTATCTGATATGTCTGTCAAAGAAGCAATACATGTACTTCCATCGTGCTCTTCTTTCGCAGTTGGTGTATTATCCTGTTCCAGGTGTCCATGTCTGCTACGGCGGACACTCTCCTCCGCCCGGTCCAAAACCCACTGTGGAAACTCCCGGAACATAAAGTGGTACGAGGTGTGTCGCCTGCACGGAAAGTAGAGGCACCGGCCCGCGTTCACTGCCGCCTTCCCGAGCCAGCACGGCCGCGGATCCCAATCGGATGGCGACCGTTCTAACGGAAACCAAATCGTATTCTTGTTAATATCTGTTTTCTCCTTATTAAAGTATGAACTTAATCGGGTCATCCCTTGGCCGTACATTGTTAACTTGTCCTTCAGTTGTTCCATCTCGGAATCAATGTCTTTGATTGTTGATGCCTTGGAGATTTCCAGGCGACGGAGTTGTTTTTCATGCTGTTGTGTAGCTCGTTTTTCCTGTAGAAAATTCTGAATAGACTTGTCTACACGCTTGTTATTTAACTGAAATTGCTTTGCCATGTCTGGAACTAAAATATGTCAGATATTATTTCACACACCACGCTATAGGGTTAGCATATTTATTATGCGTATTTATCATACATAATATATATGGTTCTAGTTCTGGCTTTCACAAAGACCGACAATTTATGTTATAATTGATTTATAGATTATGTAAATAACGCAACTTTTATTCCATAAGAAACCGGTCGCCTTCTGGAAAGCATAAGTTCCAACCATAAGAAAGTATGCTCTGCGGCACAATACATCTAGATTCCATATAATATGCCAGTATTTTGTGTGATTTCACAGTCCTTGCACTCGAGAGTTACTTCTTGACAATTTCAGTGAGAGGAGCAGTCAATTAATGAGAATTTGTAATAACTTTATATTCTATACGAGTTTTGTCCGTCTATGTATTGCCGTTGAGAAGAGAGTAAGCGCGGGTCATGTCTCAATGTTTTCCACACAATCTCCAATACTATCCACGGTATTAAGACTTTGCAGTTTACTTCAAAATGTGTCATATTTGCTTTGTCACAAAATTGTTAAATGCGAGTACGCGAGAGTAAATATTTAACAACCTTTAATGCTGTTTTATTCAATATCGTCTATTGTTATTTTAAATGAACAAGATAACAGAAACAAAAACATCGCTAGCACCTGTACAATTCACTGATGTCGGAGATTTTGTATTTGGTTTAGAGCGTGACATGAAATGCAGGGAATTAGTAGGAAGTTCTGTGTACACATATCGTTAATGCTCGTCTTTTGTAATGTAGCATTTGTCCCGACGCAACATGAAATTGATTTCTATTGAAGGTGCAATTAGGAACTATCAAAGCAACTGTTGACAGGGACACGCCAAGGCTTTAATCAAATATAGGGATCGAAGGCGATTATTCTGTTTACCATTCTAGGTAAATTTTCCAACTGAGTTCAAACAAAAGGAAATTGATTATGATCAGAATCGTTTAGCTTCAAGGTTTACTGATCAATTTAACACCTTCGATTGTTCAATTTTCAATATCGAATTAGTCTAACTAGTTACATGAGGTAAAATACATTATATGATTAAAAACTATATAGAATAAAATATATATCTAACTTCGTATATCACACGACATTTTATAAGAGTATCATCCTGAGTATCCAAAACGCCTGAAATGGCTTTTTTATAATAAAAAAATTGTTCATTCAGAATGTACGGTTCCACTGATATACACATACTAGTAGATTAAAGTGTTTGCCTTTGTTTCATTTGAAGTAATGTACGCAAATGCTTACAAATGGCTGACCACTAGCAACCGGTAAATGTTTGAAGTCTAAAATAATCGAACTTTAACACTGGTTATGCTCAGCATGAATTGCATACAATAGCCTACCGAACATAGCCATTAAGACAAGCGAAATATCCAACCATTCGGATCTCCTCGGCCATTTTATCGAAAACAGTTGTTTTTGAAAAAAATGGCCGAGGAGTTCCGAATGAATATCCAACGTTAAAATTTCGTTTGTTAGTAAGTTTGTTAATTTACAGTCAAAAATATGTACATGTCGCTTGCATAAGTAAAAATAACCTTCAAAAAATTGAGTACATGTCGCTTGCATAAGTCAATTGATCTATGCGTTTGACAGAAAGTCACCTGGTTTTATATATTACGATAGTTTTGGGTAGTTGATGCAATATTTAACTCTTACACAAAATATCACTTGCCTTGATCGGAAAGGATTTATAAAAAGAGTTGCCTTATATTCTACTTCTTTTTTCCTTGAAATCCATGTGACTAATAATATTTCTCTTAGAGCATTATTGCATAAATGTTTGTTTTTTTCAACTACACGTACTCGTGCGGTTTTGTTCTTGTATATTTGTCAAACGGAGAAAAAGAATTGGCTTTTACCAAAACACGGGCCGCTCCACCATACCCGTACCAAATTTGACGTTTTAAACTTTTTATTATTGTTTTAATGTTTAATGACATTTTATGTTAATTTATATGTATCAGTAGAGACAATATTCGTTCATAGTAAAACAAAATTTCAAGAGAGGTTTAATAGCCAAGTATTGCCGTTCGTACATTCATTCATTCATTCATTCATGTCATACAGATGAAATTCACGAAAAGTGTGCACCGGATTTATCTTCTCATGATGAAATACATTTAATTTTTACAGGTATATTTTTATTTTTAATGGTTTATATACAAACTTGTACAGTATAGGTTTGTTACTAAACTGGAACCAACATAACCATCATACTCCCAGCTTAAATATACATGAAGAAGTACAATTAAAACGTGTATGGAACAGTGGTACGGCCCTGGTTTTAATAATAGCTGAGTAAAATATTTGAAATACAAAGAAAGGTAACCGCTGCGACAGTTTCCAAACATATTCACCAATGGTTTACTACAGTGTAGCCAATGCGTTATCTTTCTTGAATACTTTTCATTTGAAAAATACGAAATAACCCAGCTGTCACTCATCTTCGAACATTGGCCAATCAAAAGCCAGGTAATTTACGGATGAACTCCTCCTTCCACATGTCTGTGTTGTAAAATACTGCAGAAAGGCTGAGAAAATCCTGAATACTTAAGGTAACGGGAAATATTATGCGTTAATTCCCTATGACAATGACGAGAATATTATTATTTGTTCATTAAAGACCAAAACATTTGATCCCCAATCACCAGTTTTTAAGAAATTTCCGTTTATGTTTACCCTAACCTTCACGCTTTCTGTGAAAAAAGATCACAAAGCCGACCTCCATTGTTGAAATCGTTGAATCGACACGCCACAAGTGTCTGTTATATTTTGGAAATACTACATCATATTCAACATATTTGACCAAAGAATGCATTTAAACGTAAAATAACAGGAATTTCTCGAGATTTGTAAGGTCCTATGGACTTCTTTTTGTCTCTCTATGTGTTAATTTTTGGTTTTCCCTCCAAAATTGAAGACTCATCATGCCGTTGTTGAGGCGACAGCCATTCCATCGTGAAAAACCACCACCAGATCTACATCCAGATGAAGAAGTGTTCTTCTGTAAACTCACCAGAGAGGTTTTCAGAGATTATGAGTAAGAAATACTCTACTTTCACTTTCATAACCTACTTTCACTTTACCTCTTCAGTGGATTTTACCTTTTTTCTTAGCAATTTTATTGAATTTTTGAGTGAAATGGTATGTTTACATCACCAGAAGTTATTATGGATTTATTTGAACAATTTATTGTTATTTTTTTCATTAATAGAATTTTAATTCTACCAAATTCTGTGTTCTTGATGGACTGCATGCCGTTCTTGTTAATAAATTAATTCAGGGAGTGATACTCTGTCATATTTTTTGTTTTTTAAATTTTTATTTCAAATGGACAACGAAAGAAGTAGTTTGAAGAAACTTATCACTCAATAATTTAACTTATGGGACAATAATTCAGACTTGTAGGTCTATTTTTCAGAACTGAATTTATTTTTTTCTGATAAACCAAATTGATAAACAAGTAAGATGATATGTTTAAATAATTTAAATTAAGATGATTATTTTTAATTGAACCTTAATGATCTTTTCAGGAAATTCTTTGAACGAATTATATTGTGCAACAGCTTGGTATGGTCATGTGCCATCACTGGCCGAGCTAGTCTTACATACCAGGAAGCTGAGGAAAGTGAAGAGAAGGCGTTGAAACAACTTGCCTCATTCCCGACAAATCTTCAAAAGCCTATATTATACTTGGCATCAAAAACACAAAGAAGTAGACTAGCTGATTTGAATGATGATGTCTTTGTTTATGCCAAAGACAGATTCTTTATTGGGGAAACTATAGATTGCATCACAGGACAGTCAAAGTAATTTTATTCTTTTTATGACATAAGTGTTCTGTAGTGGTAGATTTATTTAGAATAATTTTTAGTCATATTTCATTATATCAACCTTTCAGTGAAAGTTATACATACTGTAAATACTGTTTATACATTCAAAATCATAGAAAATAATTATAAGAGAAAATATTATAAAAGTGAGTGATGAAGATGAATAACATCCTCATAGTAGAAAAAAAACATATGTCTTAGTACATTATATACTCATACATACTCATTTTGTAGCAGAAAACAAGTGTGATGCATCTACTTATAATTCAATGCGTATGTTTACAAATATTTTAATACATTGAGCCGTCTTCATCAGAGATTTCCTACTTAACATTCCAGGAAAGCATGCAAGGTAATAAGAGTGCTGCCGCCTGGAAGCTCCACACCCAAATCACCTGGTTCAGCCAAATCACCTGTACTTTCTCCACAACTAAATGGAGATATTGCACTTGAGCCAGGAACTAGCCAAGAAATGGGGTTTGTTTCGTCCCACAGCGTGACTTGTTTTGATTTTGAAAATATGTTCTTCAGGGATATATAAGTTGATTAACTATGAAAGTAAATTTTATGGATAAAAAAATCAGTCTTTATTTCCGTTTTAAATTGTCTTTAAATTAAAAGAAAATGTTTTTAGAATATAGTTAAGACATTTAAACTATTTAAACTATAATATGTAAATGTCTTAACTTGATTTTGATCAATTAAAATCTTTTCATACTAGATCACCAGTGAAGAAAGGGAATGGCAAGGCTGAGGCCTACCAGTATACAGTCCAGGAGCAGGGGAAGTCAATTGTTCACACTGTCAAATTTAAGATGCTCAGGTATGCAGTGGATATGTAACATAAGTCCTGCTGAAGTAATTGATCATCTATGTGCAACTAAAGAATTATAGGAGACTATATATATCCAACATTTACATATCTTTCCTTATACGATAAGATTAAAAATGACATACATGTGAGTCGCTTGATGTTAGTACTTAAATTACTCTACACAATCAGCTTTATTTAGTTTGATTTTTATGAATCATTAGGTGTAAAACAGCATTTCCTATCAAAAGGACAAATTTAACAGCCAATATGCCAAATAGTGGTTCTAAAATTCATAGTCTAAAGGCAATGATTCATTGCTTTGTGAATTAAATAATAAATCACAGGTGGGAAATAAATTATGCCAATAAAACTGAAATCTGATAAAAAAAATATCAGTGTTCTTTTTTTTTCAGTCGCAAGAAGGGTCTTTTGACGAGGGACAAGTGTAAACTGTTCTTAAAGCAGAACTGCTTTATTGAAGATGGCATCTGGAAAGTGAAGGTAAGTGTAAAACTGGCACTCACAGTTACCTATAATTTAAGTTAATGATTGATTATTGCAATTATATAGAGTGAATGTCAAACTAGTATTAATTAAAATATATTATATAATAATTTAGTAAATTCATGTTTGAAATAATCTGAGTCATTTTTAAAGACTGCGAAAGTGAAGAAAATGAAGCTGAACAGCATGTTATTTGATGAGATATTTGCCGGTCAACCGCCCCAGTTTGAGGTCTCTGAGATCAAGGTGAAAAAGGCCCAGCCCAAAAAGCCTGAAAAAGAGATATCACCTGGTCCAGCCAAGAAGCAAGTTCAAGATGGTATGCAGATTTAATGAAAGCTCATTACACAAACATGTATAAAGAGCGATTCTGTGGGATAGGTTTTGCCTCTCAACATTGAAGTTACAATTAATAAATTGCTCATAATTTGTGTATTTTGGACTGGTAAGTTGCTTGAGTATACAGATATGTTTGATGTACATCAAATTTACAACCATTAAAAATGGGAATTCAAACAGTTAAAGTCCTGGTTTACTATTCTGTTGTCAAATGTTGTTCGATAGCATGTAATAGCTTTGCCTCAATCCTATGTTTTAAGACAAACTGCATGAACAAATAACGATCACAAACTTTATTTTGCCAGTACCTGGCACTTCAAAGCAACTACAAGGCAAAATCCTGACTCCGGAGGAAATTAAGGTGCTGAAGGAACAAGAGAGGGTGCAGCGTGAAAAGGAAAGGGAAGAGAGACTGGCCCTGAAAATGAAGGAACGAGAGGAAATCAGGAGGAAATTCGAGGAGGAGAAGGAGAGAAAAAGGAAGGAAAAGGCTGAGGTATGCCTGACCTGGATTGGGCCAAGTTGGTCTGTCTGCTTTCAAGAGTTTGAAATAGTTGTTGGATAACTTTGATATCATTCAAAGTTTGGCTAGAAGTTTACAAATTTTTACCTGCAAAATAAGAGAACTTTAAATACTGATAAATCACTTTCATCAAGTTTTTCTCAATGTTTTATGATCAATTGTTCTGTTTTAAGTTTTGTTTCCAAATTGAAAGGACGGCATCATTTGGTTCATTGAAGACTTAAATTACATGTAGATTTGAAATGAATTTATTTAGGAGGTAGAAAAGAAGCGAGAAGAGCGACGTATTCAGACCGAGTTATGGCGTGAATGGAGCAAGCATAGAGATGACATGGACTGTGACGATCTCAAGGTATTTTTAATCTCATGGAGCACAGTTCTGGGCTGATTTGATAAAAAAAAGTGAAATTCACAAAGTTACAAAAAGGAACACAAGTATTGTTCTTTTGTTACAAACAAAGTGTAAGAGATATGAAAAAAACTCCATATTGACATCTTATACAGAAAATTTCTTAGTTAAAATTTGGCAATCATAAAATTTATACTTTTGAATGTGCCACTGATAAAGCTTTTTTTTTATTTTTGGTTTGTTTTATCTAGAATGCAGAAGAGCATATATTCAGTATGTAGCTCAGATAAAAGTACATGTACGTAGAACATCAGGCAATAAACTTCAAATTATTATTTTTAAAAAGGCAGCACATCATTTGCATATATATATACAATGTATATATAAAATATGATTTAGTGATATGTAAACAAAAAATTATCTATGTCTGTAATGAATACACTTATTTTGCTTTACCAAATGCTTTTTGCCTGATACATGTATACATATTTTCAATTTTGGGTCTGCAGTACATGCATATACAATATAATAATCAGTGGTTGAAATTAGCACAAGCCCGCAAGCCCTGCACTGGTAAAATGTCTTCCGGGCTTGCTCAAAATCTGAAATTTATAAAGGAGGGCTTGTTAAAAAAATTGATGCCAAGCAATAGTATAAGAATTAGGGCTTGTTCATCCGAAAGTCTAATTTCAATGACTGTAATGATAACATCTGAGCAGTAATAATCATTTTAATGTAATTCAATATGACTGCAGATGTTACCTGAGCCGAAGCCTGTGCAGTGTAAGGTCCCGGATGAGCAGTTTGGGGACGCCATAATGGTTGTGGAGTTTATCAACTGTTTCAGCTCCATCTTTGACCTCAAGGCCAGCTTTCCCAAGGGATTCACCATTGGTAAGTAAAGTGTGCAACTTAATTTTGAAAGGAGTGCACCAGTCAATTATCCCCCCCCCCCCCCCCCCAATTTTTGGTAAAGTAAAGTATTTTGTGTCATACTTAGCCGGATTTTTCAACGAAAAATTACGGGTAATAGAATGGCGAAAAACGGGTGGTCGGACCGTTTTGCGTTAATAATTATGTGTTGAAGTTTTCATTATGCCCCCGAAGGTGGGCATATTAAAATCGCACCGTCCGTCTGTCCGTCCGTCCGGCTCTGTAACTTTCCCTTGTATGGACAGATTTTAAAATAACTTGCCACATGTGTTCCACATACGAAGACGACGTGTCGCGTGCAAGACCCGTGTCCCTACCTTAAAGGTCAAGATCACACTTAGTGTTTATTCACAATGGAGAGCTGCATATAAGGACATAGAGTATAGGTTGTCGTGTCCGGGCTGTAACTTTCCCTTGTATGGACAGATTTTAAAATAACTTGCCACATGTGTTCCACATACCAAGACAACGTGTCGCGTGCAAGACCCGTGTCCCTACCTTAAAGGTCAAGATCACACTTAGTGTTTATTCACAATGGAGAGCTGCATATAAGGACATAGAGTATAGGTTGTCGTGTCCGGGCTGTAACTTTCTCTTGTATGGACAGATTTTAAAATAACTTGCTACATGTGTTCCACATACCAAGACGACGTGTCGCGTGCAAGACCCGTGTCCCTACCTTAAAGGTCAAGGTCACACTTAGTGTTTATTCACAATGGAGTGCTGCATATAAGGACATAGAGTATAGGTTGTCGTGTCCGGGCTGTAACTTTCCCTTGTATGGACAGATTTTAAAATAACTTGCCACATGTGTTCCACATACCAAGACGACGTGTCGCGTGCAAGACCCATGTCCCTACCTCAAAGGTCAAGGTCACACTTAGTGTTTATTCACAATGGAGTGCTGCATATAAGGACATAGAGTATAGGTTGTCGTGTCCGGGCTGTAACTTTCTCTTGTATGGACAGATTTTAAAATAACTTGCCACATGTGTTCCACATACCAAGACGACGTGTCGCGTGCAAGACCCGTGTCCCTACCTCAAAGGTCAAGGTCACACTTAGTGTTTATTCACAATGGAGTGCTGCATATAAGGACATAGAGTATAGGTTGTCGTGTCCGGGCTGTAACTTTCCCTTGTATGGACAGATTTTAAAATAACTTGCCACATGTGTTCCACATACGAAGACGACGTGTCGCGTGTAAGACCCGTGTCCCTACCTCAAAGGTCAAGGTCACACTTAGTGTTTATTCACAATGGAGTGCTGCATATAAGGACATAGAGTATAGGTTGTCGTGTCCGGGCTGTAACTTTCTCTTGTATGGACAGATTTTAAAATAACTTGCCAAATGTGTTCCACATACCAAGACGACGTGTCGCGTGCAAGACCCGTGTCCCTACCTCAAAGGTCAAGGTCACACTTAGTGTTTATTCACAATGGAGTGCTGCATATAAGGACATAGAGTATAGGTTGTCGTGTCCGGGCTGTAACTTTCTCTTGTATGGACAGATTTTAAAATAACTTGCCACATGTGTTCCACATACCAAGACGACGTGTCGCGTGCAAGACCCGTGTCCCTACCTTAAAGGTCAAGGTCACACTTAGTGTTTATTCACAATGGAGAGCTGCATATAAGGACATAGAGTATAGGTTGTCGTGTCCGGGCTGTAACTTTCTCTTGTATGGACAGATTTTAAAATAACTTGCTACATGTGTTCCACATACCAAGACGACGTGTCGCGTGCAAGACCCGTGTCCCTACCTCAAAGGTCAAGGTCACACATAGTGTTTATTCACAATGGAGTGCTGCATATAAGGACATAGAGTATAGGTTGTCGTGTCAGGGCTGTTACTTTCCCTTGTATGGACAGATTTTAAAATCACTTGCTACATGTGTTCCACATACGAAGACGACGTGTCGTGTGCAAGACCCATGTCCCTACCTCTAAGGTGAAAGATACACTTAGTGTTAATTCACAAGGGAATTCTGAATATAAGGACATAACAGTGTAGGTTGTCAAGTATGGGTGGTATTTTTTATGTTCAGAGGCAATTTAAAATAACTTGCCATATGTATTTGACACGTAAAGGCAAGATCAACTTTTCATGTACTGACCTTGTTCGTAGGTCAATGTCACATTCGGGGGCATTCGTCACATACTGTGACAGCTCTTGTTTGTAATAAAATCAAATTTTTATCCAATGGTTATCAAACTTGGTCAGACTATTTGTCGGCATGATATCTTGAATATATATGAATATGGGTCATCTCGGGTCAAAAACTAGGTGACTAGGTCACATCTTTAGAAGAAATATTTTACAGTAATAAATTCAACAATTTTTATCAAATCTTGGTGAAACTTGGTCAGAATGCATGTCTGCATTATATCTTGCATATTTTTTAATATGGGTCAACCCGGGTCAAAATCTAGGTCACTAGGTCAAATCTTAGGAAAAATATTTCCACATCATAAATTCAACATTTTTTTTCATATCTTGATGAAACTTGGTCAGAATATTTGTCTGCAAAATATCTTGCTTATTTTTAGTAACGGTCATCCCGGGTCAAATTCTAGGTCTCTAGGTCAAATCTAAGGAAAATCTTTCCACGTCATAAATTCAACAATTTTTGTCAAATCTTTATGCAGCTGTTATAAGCCTTTATTTTTCGAAAAAAAAGAGTCTAGGTATTCAAAAATAATTGTGATAGTCTTGGTGAAGCTGCGTAAACATAGCATATTTTCAAGATATTCATTATTCACATCAAATTTGGTACACATGTTCAATGACATAGAGTGCACATGTTAGAGGCCTTATTGGAGACAAATGTAGAGGCCTGATGGCAGACCTGCTTCTTATGATGTTGAAGGCAATCTGTTTCCTGCAATCCGACAGTCTTGTATTATATATGATAATGTCATGAGATTGATGTGAATGTTTTTTCAACAGAGATCCTGTTTGATGCCCTATTGGAGACGGACGCGGGCGGCTTGATGGCGGACCTTCTCCTAATGATGTTAACAGCCATCTTCTCCTTGCAAGAGGAGGAGGAGGAAGAAGAAGCTGAGCTCAAAAAGCAGGGAGCGGAACAAGGTACATGGGAGTTTGTGCATACATTTAAGGTGCAATCTTGTGTTTGGAAATTGATGGATCTTTGTTATATAATAACATGTTTAAAAGTGGGGATAGCGGAATCTGGCAAGAAAGCTTGAATTTCTATATAATGTTAAATTCAAATAATCATCAAAGCCAGACTCAAAATAAATCCAAAATGTTTACTATCATGAACACAGTTAAACTCAGTTAGTTTTACTAATCAGGAAATAAAAATAAGATACAAATTATTGATATAAGTAAATATTGGGCTGTTTCACAGATGCTGAGCCAGAGATGAAAGTAGGGGACATGTCCCTCAATCAGCTTATTGATGCTGCCACTTCCATGGCAAAAGTTCCTCAGCTAACCCAAGGTAATTTTTTTGTGAGTCTCACAAATTAATGAAAAAAATTGTAGTTTTTAATACATTCAATGAAAACAAAAACTCATTAAACAATAATTTTGAACATATCCTTCAATGTATGAATTTGATAATTGCTATATATATGTATATGTAGATTGTTTTTAGTGTTAATATGGTGGTGAAATTGCAAGTTAATTGTAACATGTGACAGGAACCAGCCTGAGGAAACTTCCCCTGGACAACTTCACACTGACAGAGATTCTACGCCTACACATTCTGGCATCTGGTGCCCAGGGCAGTATGGCAAACGCTAAGTTTCGCTACCAGCAGCGTGGAGGATATATGCCAATCGATGACGCTGGGCTAGACTTCAAGAGGAGGGAGCCAGATATTGTCAGTAAACTGGCCATTGAAAATATCTACGACTTCACACCTGGTATGCTAATTTTTCTGTGGAAATATTATATTTACCATATATTTTTATACTTTTGTAAAACTAAGTCAAGGTGATAAATACAAACTGATTGACTTGGAAGTATTCCATCAACCTTTGAAGAAAACCATGATTAACAGCAATGGAATCTCCTATGTTGAGGCACTTGACTTGGAAGTATTCCATCAACCTTTGAAGAAAACCATGTTGAGGCGGATATATTAAAGGTACACTCCTATACTTTCAGCTGAGAAGTTGAAACTGCTGAACACGTTGGTAGACCAGTTTCTGACGTATGCTGCCACACGGGATCTGATGGACGACAATAGTGAGAAACTACGTCAGTTGAGATTAGATCTTAGACAGCTTCAGTGGGGAGAACAGAAACGAGAGAGAGAGGAGGCTGCTAACCGGTATGCTTGGGGGATATTGTGGGAATGGCTGTTACAGTATTGTATGAAATGCCTTGATACATAATAATTATTTTAATTCTTTCAATACCAATAGTTTTGTCAAGTTAAGCAGACATGTACCTGTATCATATGGTTACATGTATAACCACTCTGAAAATGCCAATACATTAAGCTCACAATGCCATACATTTTAATACATTTTAATTTGAAAGGGCCTCGCAAATCTTTTTTGGTGCCCTATCACAATCACTTTTTCAGTCAGTCAGAAAAAATAATTCTTGGCTTGATATCTTGGCTCAACTTTTTTTCTTAGAAAAAAATCTGTTTTAAAGCTGTGCATTCAGTATCATTGTAACATTTTACCTAAGCCTGTTTTGTTTAATGGCACTTAGCTTTGCTTTCAATAGCTTTCAGATGTTGTAGTTATATTCTCTGATCATTAGCATGTTTATCTACCACCTGTAGGTATCGGGGCAGGATGGAGGAGAAGCAGAAGGAGAAAGACATTCAAGAGAAACAGAAGCTCATCAGGTTCAAGAAACGTGAACAGATCCTGCGCAAGGAGGAGGGCATCAAGTAAGTTTGAACAGAGTTAATTTAAAAAAAATGTTATAAACATTTTTTTTAAATTGTTTATAAAGTGTCCAGCTTTTGTTTTACCACTGTGACATTAATTACCTGTTACAACATAACGTGTTTGAAAATCTTTTCGCTATGTTACTCTTGAGTTTGTGTGCACCTGTTCATAGAACTGGATGTTTCATAGTTTTACCAGATGATGGTCATCAGGTATGTTGCTGATCAATTATCACTAAAAGGGGTCAATGGGTATGGGCATAACATTTTGGACATAATCAGTCATATGGCTTAAGTCCTTGAAGAGTCATAGCCCTTTAATTATAGAAATTAATTAAAATCAGTCTTGTTCGATTAAAAAACCTGAAAAGCTTTTGTCTGTATTTACAGTATAATCTCTCTTAAATTACTTTGAAATTTACAACCATTTATCGTCAAACTTGGTGTCCTGCATATTTTGC
Organism: Mya arenaria; assembly: GCF_026914265.1. Classification (NCBI taxonomy): domain Eukaryota; kingdom Metazoa; phylum Mollusca; class Bivalvia; order Myida; family Myidae; genus Mya; species Mya arenaria. The sequence continues at coordinate 2,072,404 of NC_069132.1, forward strand.
AACAATTGGCGTTTTCGTTTTCACATAATTTTGAGTTTTTCGAGGATCTAATAGCCCTGGATATTGATAGATTTTTAATTAATGAGGGATAACATGAAAGTCTTCTTAAATTTCGAATGATAAAAAGATACTGATCTTATTCTGTTTTAAGATCTAATCGATTTGTTTTGCAGAAACAATCAGGATATGTCTAATGAAGTTGCCAAAATAGGTGAAGAAATAGAGGTAATATTAATGTAGATGTATTTGTATTGTAAACTACAAATTCTTTTATTCACAGATTTCTGGTGTGTGAACTAATTGTCTGATGATAGTCTTCTTATACACTGAACCTAAAGATTATTGAAATTATTTTATTGTAAAAAGCATTCTGCATCACAAGATATTAAGAATGAATAACGTTATGTTTAATGCATCAGATTGCATGTTCAACCAATACTGTAGAAGGAATATGACCTTTGTTTCTGCAGACACTAGAAAAAGATTTGGCCGAATTGGAGGCATCTCTTCCCTCACAGGAGGAGCGTGACCAGGCCAGGCAGGAGGAAGATGATGCCGAGTCTGACAAGAAGGCAGAGTGCATGAGTAGGGAACGTGAGTTTGTTCAGAACATCATGGACCTACAGCATGGCTTCAGCGTACAGCCCCTCGGTCGGGACAGGATGTACAGGAGATATTGGGCATTCAAGTCCATCCCCGGAATATTTGTGGAGGATGATGAACAGTTTGTGTCTCCTGAGGCACTTAAGCCGTGTGTGCAAAATCCAAATGGAAGTCAGTATGATATCAATGATCCATTTGCTCCACTTCCTAAACTTCCAGCTGCTGTTGTGAATCAGGACAAGACAGAAAAGCCTGCTGAAATAAAGCCTCAGGCTGAAAATAAAGATGGAAGTGATAAAGAAAATGATTCATTAAATGCTTCCAACCTTAATGTGAGTGCTGTAGATGGCAATGTAAGTGTGAACGTTCAGCAAGCGGAAAATAGACCTGCGGAAAATTCAGGAAATGACAATGTTGTAAAAGAGCCTAAAGTGAATGGTGATGCAATAGTTATTAGTGATGATGATGATTCCAAAACTCCAAGTATCTCAGAATGTTTTGAAAGTGAAGCAATTAAACAGATCAATAAACCTACCAAATGGAAATGGGCATTTTATTCGACAGAAGAAGATATTGAAGCATTGATCGCTTCATTGAACTTGAGGGGCTTCAGAGAGCATGCGCTAAAGCAAGCCCTTGTTGAACAAAAAAGTAGGGCATTAGAAACAGTGAGTAAAGTGCCAGAAGATTTATTGTACATTCCTAAAGTAGAAGAGGAATCAGAGTCGGGGCAGAAAAGTGATTCTAAAGTGACCACGACAGAGGTTAAGATGAAAGGTAAAAGTGTAACGTACACGGCACAGAATGACTCGGCCCATGAAGGGTTGGAGCTTAACCTGAGAGAGATGATTCTGGACCTGGAGGAAAGAATACATGTTGGATCACTGGGCTACCTCAGGGTAAGTTATATGTACAGGTAAAGTCTACTGTGATATATTATGTTATAAACTTAGTATCATTATTGTACAGAGGGTAAGAGCAAGGCTCCAGATAGGTGTGTGATTGTAAAAGTCATTAACTCTTGATAAGGGGTAGTCAATTCAAAGCCATGCTTACTTTACTTTATTATACTAAATCCTATTCAAATTTAATGGGAGGTCACTTTTATGAAATTTGTAGAACCGTATTTCAGCGCTGGTTGAGCACCTATCTAAGTGATAATAACTAAAACAAGACTAAGTTTCTTTGGTTTAAATACTGCATTAGAAATGTTTTAATTGGTAGTTTATGAATACACACATTATATTTGAATAAATGCTCTCGGAATTAATTTTAGGATGCAACATATTGTATAGATTTTTTTTTTAATTCACAATTGTCAGTTTGAACCACATGATGTAGAGTCTTCAGTCGTGGTATACACATTGATAGTAGGTTAGCAGATAATACCTATTGATTTGGGCAAAGGCCAAGGTAACCTTGACTAGAAAAAAGTGTGCTTTCGTTTCAGATTAATAACTTTTGTATAACTAGGTGTTGAGAAGTTCAAAATTGGTATACGTTTATACTTTAGCGACGGTCAGCAGATGAACCTCATTATTTAGGAGTCAATTGATCAAAGGTCAAGTTCTTGATGACCTTAACTCTAAAAATTATGGGAACTCCCAACAGTCCATCAGTTATCAGTTCAGGGGATGCTCCATTTTACTGTTACAAATGAGAATGTAAACATAGAATTTGTTTTAGGTGAGTGACCGATCTACCTGGCGTGAAGCTCTGGAGAGTGGTGGTTTTGAACCTTGCAGTAGTGACCCACTCTTCACCGAGTTAAAGCAGGAAAAGATGCAGTAAGATCCTTGAAAAATGAAAGTAGAAATCACATTTCTGTTAAAATGGGTCTGACATGACTTTAGTTAGAAAGCTATTATGTCAATGCTAAAATTCTCAGCACATATGCTGTTGAGGTGTCCTTGAACCTTGACACTTAAGGATAAATTTCCAATGCTGTGTGAAATAGTATTTTTCCAGACTTTAAGCTGTTGCATTTTTTCTGGACTATATTAATATGGAAATATCATTCTATTTACAAAAGGTTAAAATTGCTATTTCTCCCTGTAGGGTGGATGAGGAGGAGGCAGACATTTCTAAGGAAGAGGAGAACCTGACCATTGCCATCTCCAAGGATTTGGCTCGAGCTCTGGTGCAGATCTCTCGCGGAATAGAGCCCAAATATATGCAACCTCCACTAGGTATTATGTATGTTTGTTAACCAGGTTTTCACATAGTGAAACCTGGTTATTAGAATGACGAACGTCGTTGTTCGGGCGGGAGGCGTCAAACTCACCTATGAAACTGAATAACTTTAGTAAGGGTTGACATATCTTGACCAAACTTGGTCTATAGAAAGAGTTTATGGGTACCTTTCATGGGATTGCGTTTGACGTCCCTAGGGTCAAGGTCACTGTTACTAAAAATAGAAAAACGATTGAAACTAAATAACTTTAGTTAGGGATGATATATCTTTACTAAACTTGGTCTATAGGAAGACTTTATGGATACCTTTCATGGGATTGTGATTGGCGTCCCTCGGTCAAGGTCACTGTTACTAAAAAATAGAAAAACAGTTGAAACTGAATAACTTTAGTTAGGGATGACATATCTTGACTAAACTTGGTCTATAGAAAGAGTTTATGGAGACCTTTCATGGGATTGTGTTTTGGGTCCCTAGGTTCAAGGTCAAGGTCACTGTTACTAAAAATAGAAAAACAGTTGAAACTGAATAACTTTAGTTAGGGTTGACATATCTTGACCAAACTTGGTCTATATGAATAATTTATGGATACCTTTCATGGGATTGTGTTTGGGGTCCCTAGGGTCAAGGTCACTGTTACTAAAAATAGAAAAACGGTTGAAACTGAATAACTTAAGTAAGGGATGACATATCTTGACTAAACTTGGTCTATAGAAAGAGTTTATGGAGACCTTTCATGGGATTGTGTTTTGGGTCCCTAGGTTCAAGGTCAAGGTCACTGTTACTAAAAATAGAAAAACAGTTGAAACTGAATAACTTTAGTTAGGGTTGACATATCTTGACCAAACTTGGTCTATAGGAATAATTTATGGATACCTTTCATGGGATTGTGTTTGGGGTCCCTATGGTCAAGGTCACTGTTACTAAAAATAGAAAAACGGTTGAAACTAAATAACTTAAGTAAGGGATGACATATCTTGACTAAACTTGGTCTATAGAAAGAGTTTATGGATACCTTTCATGGGATTGTGTTTTGGGTCCCTAGATTCAAGGTCAAGGTCACTGTTACTAAAAATAGAAAAACAGTTGAAACTGAATAACTTTAGTAAGGGTTGACATATCTTGACCAAACTTGGTCTATAGGAAGAGTTTATGGATACCTTTCATGGGATTGTGTTTGGGGTCCCTAGGGTCAAGGTCACTGTTACTAAAAATAGAAAAACAGTTGAAACTGAAAAACTTAAGTAAGGGGTGACATTTCTTGACTAAACTTGGTCTAAAGAAAGAGTTTATGGAGACCTTTCATGGGATTGCGTTTGGGGTCCCTAGGGTCAAGGTCACTGTTACTAAATATAGAAAAACGGTTGAAACTGAATAACTTTAGTTAGGGTTGACATATCTTGACCAAACTTGATCTATAGGAAGAGTTTATGGATATCTTTCATGGGATTGCATTTGGGGTCCCTAGAGTCAAGGTCACTGTCACTAAATATAGAAAAACAGTTGAAACTGAATATCTCTAGTTAGGGTTGACATATCTTGACCAAACTTAGGTCTATAGGAAGAGTTTATGGATACTTTCATGGGATTGTGTTTGGGGTACCTAGGTTCAAGATCACTGTTACTAAAAATTAAAAAAAAGGTTGAAACTGAATATCTTTAGTTAGGGTTGACATATCTTGACCAAACTTGGTCTATAGGAATAATTTATGGATACTTTCATGGGATTGCGTTTGGGGTCCCTATGGTCAAGGTCACTGTTACTAAAAATAGAAAAATAGTTGAAACAGAATAACTTTAGTCAGGGTCCACATATCTTGACCAAACCAGGTATAAAGGAAGAGTTTATGGATACCTTTCATAGGATTGCGTATGGGGTCCCTAGATTCAAGGTCAAGGTCACTGTAACTAAAAATAGAAAAATGGTTGAAACTGAATTACTTAAGTTAGGGTTGACATATCCTGACCCAACTTGGACTAAAAATAGAAAAACAGACACAGGCTGAAGTTGTTGATCATTTAAAACCTGGTTTTGTCACATTGAGGATTTCTTGTTGATGTATACATTTAATACTAGATACATGTATACAAGATCCAAGTACTAGTTCAAAGAAGATCAAGTCATTTATATTGAAATTATATTACTCCTTGTGGTAAACAGTAGCAAGAATGCTATATCAGTATTACCTGTTACTCAGTGCTTAGGCCCACCGGGCGAGTAAGACTCTTAGGATTATTCAACATTTTTTTCGAGACCTTGACCTTGTGCTGCTTAGTTGTCAGAACTAAGTTGTGAAGCATGAGATGTGTTCTAGAATTTTAAAATATGTGTTGTTACTGATTAGGAAATCAACAGCAGGAAAATATTTAATCTTTGCAACAAGTATCGTACATAATAAGTCTTAAGAATTCTGTTTTTCAAGCACTAGCTTGTGTAAAGAAAAAAATATGCAAGCAATACTCAATAAAAATCATAGGATTAGAAAAAAAATTCAGTCAGTTGTACAATATTTATTTTTCTCGGTTCATTCTTCACAAAATATTCTTACGGTATTTTTTTGTGTGCTTTATTAACTTCAACAACTGTAAAAAAACAACATGTTGGTACATAGGCCTTATGTGTTCCAGGTGACAATGAGAAGGTAAAACAAGCGAAGCATGCAAAACAGAAAGCCGAGGCAGCCAAGAAGGAGCAGAAGAAGGCAAGGAAGGATGATGATAGCGATGGTAAATTTTAACACTGTTTAGATTGATTCATTGCATGGCAAATAAAACCCAGTCAAAAATGCTGTCAGAAGTATTTTGTTTTGTTTTTTTCAGTAAAAGATCTCATTGTTCATAGTGTGCATTTGATTAATTTTTGCATTTTCTATCATTCAAATAACTATTACAGCATAATAAAGACATGGCTGTTATACAAACAGACAATAAATGATTTTTGAAATTGCTTCAGATGATTCTGAGGAGGTCTTTATGAAAGGCACATCCCAAAAGCAGTTGCTGGAGCGATGGGAAGATTCATGCCTGGCAAGCACAAGTCTGGCACAAGTGTTCCTGCACCTTTCCACCCTGGACAAGTCTGTTATCTGGTCCAAGTCCCTTCTGCACACACGCTGTAGGATCTGTAGGAAGAAGAGTGACCCAGATAAGATTCTGCTATGTGACCAATGTGACCGTGGACACCATCTCTACTGCCTTAAACCTGCACTCAAGGTTGGTTGAAAGTTTATACCTTGCAAAAAAGATAAGCCCTTGAAGGCTGGCATATTATAATCGGGTTTTTCATCTATTCAACACAGAAGTTACCAATCAATAAGTGAAGAACACATGGACAGTAGATCGATGGTCATTGTAGCAGTGACCTTGAGTTGGAAAATAGTTTCAGATGAAGAACTTTTTGGCCAAGGTACTTCAAACTTGGTATACAGGTTTGTCATAACAAGCAGGTGATCCTTCTCAATTTTGTGGTTTGTAAGTCAAAAGGTCAAGATGACCTTATTATTAATAAAAAAAATGTGCATGACATTTGTGTTCTCAACTCAGAGAACAGCCAATGACATTCTTTTTCTAGGCATCCAATGACTGCCTTATCAACCACTTAACTATGCAACCAATGACTTCTTTAGCCGTCAATGAATTCATCAGCAACAACTTTCTTCCTTAGCAATGAATGACGTCCTTAGCAAACAACAACTTGCTTAGCAACCACTAATTTTTTAGCACCCAATGACTTCTTGGCAGCCATTGAATTACTTACCAACTACTAATTTCTTTAGTGACAATTTGATTCCTTAGCAACCACTTGCTTCCTAAGCAACTACCCACATATATAGAAACTAATTACTTCCAAAGCATTCACTTGCTTCTTTAGTAACCAGTGACTTCCATAACAACCAATGACTCCCATTGCCACCCATTACTTCCTTAGCGACCAAGAACATCCTTTGCAACCATGACTTTCTTATCATCTACCTTCAGTCACAGCAACCAATGACTTTCTTAGAAACTAATGACCACCTTAGCAACCATTGACTGTCTTAGCAACCACTTACTTCTGAGCAACTGCCTACATTTACAGCAAACGATGACTCCCTTAGCAACCTATGAGTTCCTAGGCAAGCAATGACTTCCTAAGCAACCATTTACTTCCTTAGCAACCAAGGACTTTCTTTCCAACCAAGGACTTCTTTCCAACTACTTGCAACCAATGACAAACTGTTCCATTATTGACTTCCAAAGCAATTATTGACCATTGTAGCAACCAATAACTTCCTTAACAACCACCTTCTACCTATGCCACCAATGATATAATAAGTATTTTTTGACTTTTTTAGCAACCAATGACCTCCTGAACTTTTATTTCCTAGCATCTACTTTCTTTCTTGCAGTGTTTGAAATTCGCGGTAGCCAGATAGCCCGAGGCTACCAAATTTCAGCTTAGGCTACCGATTTTCCACAGAAACTAGCCTGACCGTGCTACCGTTTTTTTCCATATGTGATTAAAGAACGCGTTACGCATCCGTGTTTTTTATACGGAAAGCCTCATTATTTAAGAATGCTTCCTTCAAGGCAACTGGAGCGACTAACGGCGGATTCGCCGAAATTTACGATAATAAAAAGCGAATTGCTCTGCGATTCAGGGCTCAAGCCATGTGCTGAATGTTGGTTTATTTAATCAATGAACATAAACACATGTCAAAATTAATTAACGCCCGAAGTGACAAGTAATTATCGATCAGTTTCTAACCAGTAGCTGTGTCTGTTAGCAGCAGTCAAACTCTGTGACGTCAATAACTCCGCCCATTATGTAAATGAACAGATAACGTCGTCAGTTTTCGACACCTACAATGGCTATGAAATCAACAATGCTAAATAAGCAATATGAACATTGATATTTTATTTATTTCGTTTAAATATATTTTATTTATTAGCTAAAATAAAAAGAAAGATATTTAAGTTTTTAATGCGGACAGAAAATAATCATTCTACAAAAGTTAAATGCGCAGGAAACAGGTGCCCGTTTACTTCCTGACAAATTGAATCAAAGTGAAAGGAGAACTGTTGGACAAAGTTAACTCATTGTCAGTGTACAGTGCAGTAAGGTTCTATTTTACAACTTTGAGTTGCTTTGCCATTTATTTTAAAGAGCAGTTATAGGAATATTGGCAATATAAATATCGGATCATTTTGTTGTAACTTCTGAAACTTGTAAGTGAAACTGAAAGTTGAAAAGGGAAACATGTCATTGCACAATCGCTGGTGGATATCAGATTTGACAAGGATGCATTGGATAACAGAACTTAAAAGTACATGCATAATTCTTTCCTTTAAATAAATGATATGTTCAGAAAATATTTCTCTCTTTTTATTACCTTTTTGAAAACTTAAGTTACTAACCTTTTGATGACTATACTAGTTATGACTATAATTTATTATTGACGCATTGTTCAGATTGGGGAACATTTATTGAAACTGTATGAGCATGCTTGATAAGATGATCAGAATCATTGCAGAATCATATTCAAACTTCCAAAAACTTTTCCGAACGTGTGATACTTTATAGTGTTTAAGTTTGGGCTAGTGAAATTGGGTTCGGGCTAGTAAAATTTCCCATCTGGTAGCCCGAATTGGCTAGTGGATTCCAATCCGAATTTCGTACACTGTCTTGGTAACCTTTTATTATCCCCCGCCTATGAAATAGGGAGGGGGATATTGAAATGGCGTTGTCTGTCCGTCCGTCCCTCCGTCACCTGCGTTTTCTCAGTAACAAGCCGGTAGAATTTCATGAAACTTAAAATAAATATGAACCACTATACTGGAATGATGCCCGTCCAAATGCCTTAGCAACCACTTTCTTGCCTAGCAACTACCCATATACAAAGCAACTGATGACTTTCTAAGCAACCGTTGATGTCCATAGCAGCAGTCGGCTTACATTGCCATCACATCTATTGTCCCTGGGAACAACCAGCTGACAATGTTTTCACTTCCCTAGAAATACTATTGATTTTCCATTGCAAGCATCAACCTCCTTATCAACCATCAACTTACTTGGCAACCACCTACTTCCAAGGCAAGCAGCAACATCCTTAAAAACCACTGCCTTGTTGGTCATTTTAATCAGATAAGCGAAAAATGGCTATCTCAGCCTCCATTGCTATTACATCCATTGTCCTTGGGAATAACCAGCTGACAATGCCTTGACTTCCCTAGAAATACTTTTGATTTCCCATTTTAAGGACCAACCTCCTTATCAACCATCAAATTACTTGGCAACCACTTACTTCCAAGGCAAGCAGCAACATCCTTAATAACCACTGACCTTTTGGTCATTTTAGTCAGATGAGCGATTTAATTATAATCTTGTTGATTTCTTCCATCAGACTTCTGACAGACTAGCAAACAAGTTGACTCCATCAATGGTTGAGTTGGTTATATCAAAGGCTGTACTAATGGCTATCCATCCGAAAAGGTCCAATAAGGGGCATTTGTCACTTTCTGCTACAGCTCTTGTTCTGCTCAAAATAGAAATCATGGGTTAAAAACCAGAAGTTTAATACTTAATATACAAGTGCTTTTGGCATGGTACAGAATGGTATTTGTACAATTTACCCTGTGAAATGACATACATCATCCTGTCCCTTGGTAAATGTGAATTTAAAATAAAACTTTTTTACTGTTTATATACTATTATCGTTTTAATTTGTCATGTAATCATTTATAGCAATAGTTTTGATTTTGATTTTATAGACAGGTACTGAAATATGCTTTGCTTCTATTACAGCAAGTGCCAGTGAATGAGTGGTTCTGCCCTGACTGCCGGCCAAAGGAGGTGAAGTCTCCAAGGAAGGGGCGTCGCCGAGCCTTCAGTCAGGAGGAGTCCAGTGAGGAGGAGGAGGAAGAGGAGAGGTGAGATTGTCCTACCTGTACCTCTCTTAAAAAATGCATAATAATAATTTAGGATTTTTGTTTTTCCATTTTTTTGCAACATAGCTTAAAAATGCCAAGCTGCTAATGTTAAAGCACAGCTTATTTTATAAATGGCTGAGATTATATAATTTATATTAAATACATTAGACTCTGGTAGGTCTACAAGAATTTTCAGTTTTATCTAAGGTCCTAATATCGGACCCACTCACAAAGTAATCTAGCCTCTATCTGTCCCCATTTCAAAAACGGGAGTGGGGTTGGATTGTACATGATATTTTGTATTCTAAGAGTTCTAACACAAACTCAATTGTCGTTTTCCTAAGTATAACACTTTTGTAGGGGTTTTGTTTGAATGTTAATTTACATAGAAATTACCAATTGTCAAAGTTTTTCCCCAAAGATTAATCAATTAAGTGAGTTTTGTTTTATACACAGTGTGGAAGAGGAGGATGAAGCTGAGGACGAAGCAAGCGAAGAAGAGGAGAATGAAGTGGAGTGTGCCGTATGTGGCAAGTCTGGTACCCTCGTGTGCTGCGATAGCTGTCCCCTCTCATACCACCTGACCTGTGCCAACCCAGCACTCAAGAAGGTGCCCAAGGGCAAGTGGCTGTGTCAGATATGTACAGGGACGGACGCCAAGTCAGGCAAGATCAAGATGAACCTTGGTAAAGGTGAGGATGGCTCATTTTGAGTTTGAGAGTGAGATTATAATTAGTCTAGTAGAAACAGAAATAAACAAGCAAATTAAACCATTCCTTTTGATTAGGACTGAATATTTATAAGTATGTTCAGTTGGACCTTATTTACTTATTTACAAGGATCACTCTTTTCTTATAGAACATGTAGTTAAGGGCTTGAATTTTACAGTTTTCTTGTTAGCTTATTGAACATGAACAGCAGCGTTAAAATATTTGTGGACTTCTATAACAGGCAAGAAGAAGTCGAGTCCTAAGTTGACCCCAAGTTCCAGTAAGGCGTCATCCAGGCGGGGAAGTCCCCGGGACAGTCCAGTTACTGTTGGAGGGGGTAACAAGAAACGTAAGCGGGATGAATCCCCCCTGGTGGAACAACGATCCAAGTTGAAAAAAAGTACTAAATCAACTTCCAAACTTACAGTGGACAATTCAGGTATGGGTATTTCAATCTTTGTGTTGATTATTTCTACAAAGGTTGAACATTAATGTATACTGAAGAAAAAATAGCTAGAAAGCTTGCTTCATTGCTACTGTCTCAAGAAATTAATTGTATTAAGTATGAAGCTGATTTATAGAGCATGAAAATAAGCATGAATTGTAAAACAAAATATCCTTTGCTAAAAATTGCATGTACTTTTCCTTAAAGCTGATGTTAAGCACTATGTGAGCAGTTCACGGGGCAGCACACAGGTGCAGCAGCTGAAGCTGCTGGAGGACGTGGTACTGGGAATGATGGAGGAGGAAGAAGCATGGCCCTTCATGAGGCCTGTCAACAAGAGAGATGTGAGTATAACATACATGTACATCCACATTTCGATAGGACATTTGTCATGTATTCTCAAGATGGAAACATCTTTATACCTGTATTAGGACATTTGTCATGTATTCTCAAGATGGAAACATCTTTATACCTGTATTTAACATTATGTTTGCATTGGAAGCCAGTTCAGTTTTATTTTACCTTCGCACAAGTTGATGCCATTATTAAGTGAATAATTGCAACTCCCATTTCCAAGGAGACAGGGATTTTCTAGAGCTAACACTTAAATCTGTGTAACCTTTCAACATCTCACTGTCTTATATATTTTCATTCTAAGTTATCTTGATAAACTGGTTGGAGATCTCATAGCTTTCATTCAGCAAATTAAACCAAGCTTTTATACAATGACCTTTATTAGGCACCGGATTACTACGAAGTCATCAAGAAACCGATGGATTTCCAAACAATTAAGAACAAGATAAAGAAGTTCTCTTACGGGGATCCTGCTGATCTTGTGAGCGATGTTCGCCAGATATTTACAAACTGCACCGAGTATAACAAACGCACGACCCAGGAGTTCAAGGCTGGGGCTAATATGTCCAAGTTGTTTGAAAGGCGAATGAAGAATTTGGAGGAATCTGCAGCACATAATGGACCCACGACTGGGAAACGAGCAAGAACAAAATAATGATAGTGGACGTTTATCTTAGGAATATCTGTTTGACATACATTGTGTTTTGTGCATCTTATTTATTAATTAAGAAATTAATATTCCATGCTTAAGTGTTACATTTCATGTAAGTGTTTTGTGACAGTATATAGACTAGACACTTTCGTACAAGAATAATGTTTCAAGGCAAGGAAGAAAGTATGCATGTGTGTTTTCAGCAACTTCTGGACTGTTTATTTATCATATGAATAATCTAATATGAGTATCTATGTGTGTTAACAGTACTAAAACCTTTAATATTGTTAAAATATAGGACCTCTATTTATTTCAGTTTGCTTTGAAATTTTTATTCTGTTAGTGCATTACCTCAACAGAGAATATTTTTATGTTGATTGCTATTCTGTTACGATATATGAACCATGACAAGCAGAAGCATGTCTTATAGTCTAGTATAAGGTAAGCAAAAATTAAGACGAATTAGGTCCCTGTTACCTTAAACAGAATTCTGAGGTCCATGGTGTGATCTGTTTTAAGGAACAGCCAATCAGATAAAATTCAAAGGTAGTGACCAAAAAAACTTTCAAGCGGCAAATATGAAAAGAAAGTGATCATTTCGGAAGAATAATTATATGTTTTAAAACAAAGCCATTGTGTATACCGGGTATGTAAAACACCATTGATACAGTGCTAGCATTCATTTTTAGCTCGACTATTCGAAGAATAAGGGGAGCTATCCTAGTCACCCGAGCGTCGGTGTCAGCGTCGGCATAACCACTTATGTTTAAGTTTTTGTAAGAGTTTGTGTACCACCTCAAAAAATTTCAAAGTCCATTCACATATGGCTTTGAAACTTTGCACACTTGTTCACCATCATGCCCCCAACCTTTTCACTGGAGGGGATGACGCATTTTGACAAAATTATGCCCCTTTTTCGACTTAGAATTTACGTTAAAGTTTGCGTACCACCTCAAATATTTTCAAAGTCCATTGACATCTGGCTTTGAAACTTTGCACGCTTATTCACCATCATGCCCCCAAGCCTGTACACAGGAGGAGGTAACTCTATCAAACATTTTGACAAAATTATGCCCCTTTTTCTACTTAAAATTTACGTTAAAGTTTGCGTACCACCTCAAATATTTTCAAAGTCCATTGACATCTGAATAGCGGAATAGTCGAGCGCGCTGTCTCTGTGACAGCTCTTGTTTACTATAAGAGACTTTTGTGCTTGTCTAAGTTGATATTTTACTGTTTTGAAAGATAAAGATTGTAGACCTCATTTTTTGTAGTTCTAGATTAGTAATTTCATAGTAATTGGTTGCCCCCATGTCAATGATTGATCATCAGGTTAGTCTCCTTCAAATACTTGTTAAATAAAGGGAGGTTAAAACATTTCATAGAAAAGGCTGTACATTTCCTTCAACTTATTTGAATTTCTATCATTTGATAACAAACATATTTATGTTCATTTTATCCATAATATAAAAAAAAATCTTTGTCAAATTATATTTACAATTACCTATGGCTATTATGGTGTGCATTTTTCTTTCTACATTGTTTTTCAAACTTACAATTTCATCCTTACAATTGTAGTAAATCACCAGTTTATTGTAAATTGTCATGTCACATAATGGGTACAAAATAAAATGTCTAAACGACTGTTATCATTATTTATACATGCATACCTAAACTGTGCCAATGTTTTTACTGTTGTCCTCTTATTATCCATTCTCTGGAGTTACTCAAATGTTTAGGACTTGGCTAAGTTTAAAGCGTTTTTGCTTTGGGGCTTTGTACCTGTTTTTACTGAGCCCACTAGTGTATAGCTCTACATATTCGCCACATTGGCAGTTTGGTGTTGGTGCGTGAGTCAGTCGGACTTTGGCTTGTATTTTAACAACTAAGTACAAATATTAACCATGAGAAGACGACGTGTTGCACACAAGACCAATGTCTATAGGTCAAAGATCAACGTCACACTCCATGGTTATTGGTCAAAAATCCTTGAACTTTGGCTTTTCTGGGCAATATCTTAGCCATGCATAGGGAGATTTCAAGATCACAAGTTTTTACCTTTGAAGACAGTGTCATTTGCAAAAACCATGTCTGTATGTCAAATTTGTATTTTGGATTATACAGGCTGTAACAAGGCCATGCATTGGAGATTTCAATAATACAAAGCACAAGTGTTCAACTTGAAAGACATCACATACAAGTCGCAGGTCTGTCTGTAGGTCAGTCACACTCATGAGAAGATGGTGTGTTGAGTGTCATACTTATGTCTAGGTCAAAGGTCACACTCTAGGTACATTTGGTCAAAATCCCTTGTATTTAAGCTTGTCTGGCCTGTTACTTACCAATGCATTGGAATTTTCATAACAACTTGGCCCTCATTTTCAACACAACAAGACCGTGTTTCGCCTGCATGACCCATGGCTTGTTTGAAATCACTATAATGCAGTGATCAATTTTCCAACAGTTCCATTCAGAACTGTCTATGATTGTGACATTGACAGTCTTGTCTAATTTGAATGTTAGTATATAAACTTGCACCATATCAGTGTTAACCACATAGTGCAGGTTCTAGTGATATACATTCAACGTAGCTAGATTGTAGAGCATGCTCCAACAATATATCTTCAAGGCCACTCGGGTCACTTCATTCAATAATAGTTGTCTCCTTCATTTATCGGGAGACATATTGTTTTGCCTTGTCCGTCCGTCACACTTTGTTTCTGCTCAATAATTATGGAACGCTTGGACCCAGGAACTCCATACTTGGCATACAGGTTGGTCATGACCCCTATTGATTTTGAGATCAGAATGACAAAGATCAAGGTCGCAGAGACCTTCAGGTGAAAAATGATATGTTGCCAGTGACCTTAAAGCTGAAAAAATGGTTTACGTTCAATAACTATGGAATGCTTGCACCAAAGAACCTCAAGATGGTCATGATTAGTAAATGACCCCTATTGATTATGAGATCACTGATCTCATGCAGTAGATGTTCACTATTGAAGGCCAAACTTCAAGGTCACTGTTGGTTTATCTCTGGTCCAAAGTTCACATTTCATGACCATCATTGATTATTTCTCAGCAATGACCACACAATGGGGGAGACACGCGCTTTTACATTAAAGCATCTCTGATACCGGGTCACCTAAGGAACATTTCTTGGAAATGACATATCATAGTCATTTGTTCAACTATCACCAATTTCACCAAATATGGTCAGAATGTGTATGGGCATAAAACCTTGAATGAGTTGGACAACTAGTTAAATCGCTAACAAAAAATAGAGCCCAATAAAAGTTTTACTCAGGTGAGCGGTATAGGTATATAGTGTACAGAGATTACCAGTAGTTTGTTTCCATGAAATCTTTAACAGCTTGGTGGATTTTTATGAAATTTTGTAGGAATGACAAGTATCAAGCCTTTTTGGCATTAGCATCATCTTCTCCGCATTTTTTTCATAGAGTTATGACTCCCAAGTTCTTGTCTTCACGTAATCGCCAGAACATGATCGCATGGATTTCTTTTTGCACACTGACTGAACATTATAAGATGTGCAACATATAAACAGTTTTCCTTTCAAATTGAAGTTAAATCCCTAGTTAAGTAGAAATATTGATCATTGACAGTAGGTGACGAGGTCAATATGTCAAAATATGTGATGGGCTCCCAACAGTCTGCACAGTCATACAATTTGTGGAATTCTACTTTGTTCTAAAGAAGGGGACTTTGGCTGCATCAGCTTAATCTAGTGCAGACAATAACTACAGTAGTTAATACTGTTTCCAAATAAATGTTTCACAAATCAGATTCACATTTCAACGTTCACCAATGACAATATTATTTTAAACCACACGAGCTAGAGCCTCAAGTTTAACAAATTAAACATGGTACAAGTTACCCCTGAATATCTTGAATTATAGCTAGAGCGTTGTTTGTCACTGGATACTCACACACCCATATAAGCCTGACATTGATGCTCCCGAGACGTACCATTGCCCACACACAATCATGCATTTGGGCGAAGTTAATGCTTCAATTAAATGCTTCATAACCTTGAAACTCTTAATCTTTTTACTAACAGAAATAAGGTATTGTCTTATCATGAATATTGGGAGAGTTTGTGGGCCTTATAATCAGGTCAGGCTCAATCACGTGATAAATATATTTGTTTTATAAAATGCGACCAAAATTGACAATCCTTTTCAATAATTTTTGGAGCAATATCATCCACACGAGATGATCAACTGTGCAGTACTACTATGAACTTGCCCCCTTATAATTTGGAATACAATGTTTCTGGGGTTGTATTAATTATTAGTAAAGCATCTTAGTTAATACTTTTTACTTGGGTAGTGTAAATTTCGTAATTTTTGACAACTATTTTGAATACCTTCATCTTTTTCAGATGTATTCATATACATATATTGTTTAGACCATTTTTTTCACTTATTTTTATAATTGGGATGAACAAGCATGGTGAGTTTTCTTAAAATTCAACTTACGAAAAGGGAATTTTCCATCAAGTTGAAAATTGTAACCAAGATTCTTAATGCATACTGCCCCTAATCACTGTGTACGTAATAATGGAGTCGCTCCTGTAACACAATAGTTTGCCCATTTATTTTTCATCTTTCTTCCGACAGAGGCACATGGAGTTAAGCGTGCAAGTGTTGTTAATATATTTCTAGAGAAAGATGAACTGAATATATCTTCATGTTTTGCCCCACTGCCCAGATACCATTTTATATGTGCTGTTGTCCTTAAAATGTTTTAATCCTACAGGTAGCTTCTTCAGAGGGCAAATCAATTCCTGCTTGGCCCAGGTTTACAACCAATTAGAAAAACTCCTAATGACAGGCAGATGTGCATGTGATTTCAATTGGAAAACCCTCCTTATGATTTCCCAATGGTAAAAAACGTTGAAGATATTTCTGCTTATTATTTCAACAAATCATTAAAATAGTTGACTCAACATGTGGCTATGCAACTCAACCAGGTATTCAATTTGGGCAATCCAAGTTACCATGAAAAATCAGACAGACAAGGGCAGCTCTATATATCTTGAGCTTTATCAGCAAATAGAATACCATTGAATACAAATAGGAACAATTCTGTTGAAGGTTGTTGAATAAAATATTCAAGTGTTATTTACGAAAATGTAAAACAAAATGTATTGTTTTAATGGCTTTGTTCAGGGGACAGGCAAGCTACTCCTGGTGAACACTTGTGCAAGGTTAAAGCCAGGCCAAGACAAATATAAGGAATTTGATTGACAACCTTAAAAGTGTGACCTACTTAATTTGGTCTTGCACATTACACACCGGCTTTTCTTGGTCAACATTTGCGGCCAGAAATTTTATTATCCCAAAATCCATGACCAAGCTAGACCTGACAAGTAAAAAACAAACTATTAACCTGGAGCTTGTACAACACACCAGCATCTTTGTGGAAATTCATTTTAAAATCCTCCAATTCTTGGAGACAAACCATAATACAACAAATCTTGACCAATGACCTTAACCTGTTATCCACTGATATGGGTCTTGAACCAGTCACGTTAGATACTTGTAGCAAAACATTTAAACCAAGCTTTCACTTGAGCTATCACTGAAGGTGATTATACCCCAGAACGCCGCCCCGATATGAAATTGCAGTCAACTATTTGGAAAGCCAACCTATAAATGACAACTTTATTTTATGGACTATCGTCAGTTATTCATTTTTTGATCATGCTTTTAAAGGTTAGAAAAAAGGGTTTAAACAATATCAGTGATGCTAATACTAAGATGTTAATACTGATATATTTGATGTTCTAAAGCACAGAATATACGATTGCCTATGACCATCTATAAATGAGTTAAGTTACTTTTTTTTATACCAGTAGTTTAAAAGCATGAAGAGGGATGGTTTATATAAACATATTTAGAAAGGAAAACACAAAATGTTATAGATGGGGTTATTTTTGTTTTGTACAATTTCGGATTGTTATCGTTAAAATTAGAAAATAACGCTTTTATAATTGTTGTGCATTGCACAAGTTTACATGGCAATCAATAAATGTTATATAATTTCCAGTTATGCTGAGGGACAAAATTTTGATTGAAGAGAAACAAACAAAAGAGCACTAAAAATGTATGTGAAATATAAACAAACCTCTTTTGCCTGAACTTTTATGTATTCATCAACTTGGTTCTTCCATGAACTTTATTTAAACTGTTATCACTGATGGCCTTTTTTATGAAGTAACAAAGGGCAATCACTCTGATTAGCTAAAATGTAGTTGTGGTTCCTGTACACTGCACTTCCTCTCATTATGATTTATCATTGTATGAAGTTTTATGAAATTCCATCTAGTAGTTTTCAAGTTATTGTCCGGACAAAAGTTTGACAAAAAAAAAACACAGAAAAAGGCAAAAACTCTGTAATTTGGTAAAATAGTGTAATGATTTATGTACACTGCACTCCTTCACATTGTGCTGTACCATTGTATAAAGTTTTATTACATTCCATCCAGTAGTTTTCAAGTTATGCTCCGGACAAGAAAAAAGTAACAAAGGGCAATAACTCTGTAATTGGCTTAAATAGAATTGTGGTTCCTGTACACTGCACTTCCTCTCATTATGATCTATCACTGTATGAAGTTTTATTAAATTCCATCCAATAGTTTTCAAGTTATGCTCCGGATAAGAAAAAGTAACAAAGGGCAGTAAATCTGTAATTAGCTGAAATAGAATTGCAGTTCCTGTACACTGCGTCCTCTCATTATGATCTATCACTGTATGAAGCTTTATTAAATTCCATCCAATAGTTTTCAAGTTCTGCTCGGGACAAGAAAAAAGTACTAAAGGCCATAACTCTGTAATTAGCTAAAATAGAGTTATGGTTCTTGTGCACTGCACCTCCTCTTATTGTGCTTTACCATTGTATGAAGTTTCAATAAATTCCATCTAGTAGTTTGCAAGTTAATGTCTGGAAAAAAAAATTGACAGCAAAAAAATAAAGGGCAATAACTCAGTAATTAGCTAAAGTAGAGTTATGGTTCTTGAACACTGCACTCCCTCTCATTGTGCTTTACCATTGTATGAAGTTCCAATGAATTCCATCCAGTACTATTCAAGTTATACTCCGGACAAAAAAAAAGTAACAAAGGGCAATAACTCTGTAATAAGCAAGAATCGAGTTATGGTTATTGTACACTGCACTTCCTCTCATTATGCTCTGCCATTGTATGAAGTTTAATCCAATTCCATCCAGTAGTTTTTAAGTTATGCTCCAGACAAGGTAAATTGCAACGGACCGACCACAGGGTGACTTCAATATACCCCCTTCAAACTTCGTTTGTCGGGGGTATAAAAATCCTTTATTCATGGCCAAGTTACAGCCAGGACAAGCCATATTGCACTTTAATCCTCTGACCTAGACCTCGAACGCAATATAATCATCTTGGGTAATCCCCCTATGTATGCCAAGTTACAGCCCAGACCAAATTTCAGTAGGCAGTCTTCCTGGTGAACATTTGTGCCAAGCTATTTCAAAATCCCCCCATGCATGTCCAAGTTGCAGGTAGGACACGCATTGCAGACGCCTTCCTGCCCTTCAATGACATACTCAGACCTCTTAATAACCTGTTTTAAGGAAGAAAATATTAAAACAACATTAAATAACATTGTTTTATCAGTGTTGATCAGCAGCCGATTGCATAAAACTGGATCATAATTTGGTGAAGTCCATGTTGGCAAAGAATGTAATTGATGCGTATATATTTATCCAACAATTACTCTTTAACAAATGAAATCATTTGAATGTATAAAATGGCCAATAGATAAACTGTGGAAAACAAAACCAAGTTTCTACAAGTGGTCACTGCTCTCTCTACAATACCAGTAAATATGTTTGGTCTGATAATGATCAACCTGGGCAAGTTTCAATCCTAAGGCAAGCCTGTCTACAAAATAGACTTGATGATTATATCAACACAAAGGGATCTCATGAATACCAGTCAAAACTAGAACTCCGCGAGTCGGATGTATCGCCTGACGAATTATTTACTGTCGACATTATAGCTGTTAGATTGGCATTTTATTCATTTATAGACAATGATGTTGCCATTTAACTTTAAAGTGTAGGTGGCATTTGAACCCTCAATCAGATATACCTACGGAATAAGTTTCAGGTTGAAACCTATAGTTTACGAGATATGCCACGGACAAAACCTAAGCAAGAAAATTAACAAAGGGCAATAACTCTAAAAATATGGCAGCAAGAGTAACGGTTCTTGTGCACTGCACTTGCCCTCTATGAGATCTATCTAGCTATGAAGTTTCAAGTTGATACCTCTTGTATTCTTTAAGATATGCCCCGGACAAAACTTTAAGCATGAAAATTAACAAAGGGCAATAACTTTAAAACTAAGAAAGCAAGAGTTACTGTTATTGTGCACTGCACTTGCCCTCAATGAGATCTATCTAGCTATGAAGTTTCAAGTTGATACCTCTTATATTCTTCAAGATATGCCCCGGACAAAACTTTAAGCATGAAAATTAACAAAGGGCAATAACTTTAAAACTAAGAAAGCAAGAGTTACTGTTATTGTGCACTGCACTTGCCCTCAATGAGATATATCTAGCTATGAAGTTTCAAGTTGATACCTCTTATATTCTTCAAGATATGCCCCGGACAAATCTTTAAGCATGAAAATTAACAAAGGGCAATAACTTTAAAACTAAGAAAGCAAGAGTTACTGTTATTGTGCACTTCACTTGCCCTCAATGAGATCTGTCTAGCTATGAAGTTTCAAGTTGATACCTCTTATATTCTTCAAGATATGCCCCGGACAAAACTTTAAGCATGAAAATTAACAAAGGGCAATAATTTTAAAACTAAGAAAGCAAGAGTAACAGTTCTTGTGCACTGCACTTGCCCTCAATTAGATCTATGTACATATGAAGTTTCAAGTTGATACCACTAATAGTTTAGGAGATATACCCCGGACAAGCGAAAATGGGACGCGGACGCCGCCGCCGACAAAAGTAACCCCTATATGTCGTCTTTTCAGGCGACACAAAAACCAGCAAAGAAAACCAAAACAATGCAGATCGGGGTTTTTTCTTTTTATTTCTGGCACCAATCACAATCATCAAAGCACACTTAGATGTTCGTTTAAGTTACCCATTAATAACTTATACATAACATTACACAGTGTTCATTATCCAAAATGTATGAAATCACTTGTAGACCTTTCCCTGGTTAAATTTCAGTCCTTTTAAGTCTTCAAAGTCTCCCTCCCATGCGAAGTGCTCTTGTACCATAGTCTTTGTCTTTGGATCATCAGCGTTCAGCTTGGTCCAGGTGTAGGACTCGAAGTCTATCTGCCAGTCAGGAGACAGCTGCAATACAGAGCTCTTGATTAAACACAAGGTAAGGAAAATTTATAAACAAGATAATAAAATCTGTTTTTATTACCAAACTTAAAAGGTACAGACCACCGGTCAGTGTTGCCTTTTATTGCAATTTTAAAGTCAACAGGCACTTAGGTGTGCATTATGCCACATTAACTGCCAGCAAGTCATCCAAGCACATTCAAATGAAGATTAATATCGCTAAATTGTCAGCTTATGATGTCAAAATAGAAAACTAGAGCAGTTCTCTGTTATGTAACCACCAAAAGCTATTTATTCTTCCTCTAGTTCTTACATGAAGGTCTACAGACAGACAAACATGCCTTTGCAAGAGGTTTATTCATCTTCACTCAAGTTAGATTTCATTTATTTTCTCATTTTTCTCTGCTCAATGATGTTTTAACATCAATTTGGCATGGTCTTAGCTAAAGGCGTCACCAATTGTAATACCTATATGGCCTTTTCAGGTGAGAAAAATCCTGGCCTTGTGATATAATTCTGTGCAATACATACATACATTTGGTTCTCAGTCACAAAACCAAGCAGCCAAGATGTTTATAAATCTCTAAATGTTGTAGTGCTTAAAATGCTCAATATCTCAAAGGCAAAAACCTAGTTACTAGGTGTAAACCAATATAATATTGCACAAGATTTCAAACCACTTTAAAAGCAACTATTAGCTGCATGTTATGCTTTCAAACCATGGAACCAGACTTACCTCAAATGCAAGGTCATGTCCTCTCCAGAACCACACTCCACTGATCTGGTTCTTGTCGTCCTCACCAAGAATGCACATGCTTCCAAAGGAAAACTTGCGCATCTTCTCAATTCGCTGAATGAAACCTGCAAAAAAAATGTTTCTATTAAAGTCAGACGGAGGGTAGTTAATCTAATGTATAAGGAGTGTTGCCTTTATCTAACTTCCAACAGCTGAAGAAACCCCCAATGGCAGGAAATTTAGCCAAAAAACCAGAACAGCAATTTTTTTTATTTAAAAACACTGAATCTAACACGGAATCTTACTTATACGTAGGGATGCAAAACGAATGGCAAAACTGATATTCCAATACTCTGTTATTCTTTCCAACGAATATTCATTTACCAAAATACATCTTTAAGAAGTTGTAGTCAACTATTATTATTATTCACTAAAGTAATAGCCGAGGAATTTTAACCCTACTTTGTCGTAGCCAGTACACGCACAGAGGACCCTGATTTTCAATAAATGAGCCTCTGAAATTCCAAATTTTTAGAAAGAAAAAAAAGGAAAACATTATGAACAAACAAAAAAAATCGCGCCAATGGAAGGTCTTTCCGTAGGACGAGTAGCCTTGTTTTGGGATTTACTTCTGCTTAATATAAATATGGAAAAGCCATTATTTGCGATCACATTGGTGTGAAGGCTGATTCCTTAAATCCTTAACTTGCAGACATAGCGAAAATGATTGAAATTTTGATGTCACCTGTCTATTAGCCAAATATTGGAAACATTACAATGGACTTTCTATAGTACCGGTAACCTGACGTTTTGTCGCTAGATGTCATATGACTCGTGTTTAGTGTTTTGTCATCACATTCACACTGTATACACAACAACAGAGTTGTGGGCAAAATTAGTATCATTCTATTTATTCAACAACAAAAATCAAATATTCGAATACCTATTTTGACATTCGAATACCAAACGTTTGATCGAATATTCGTTTGCATCTATACTTATAAGATATAAGTAAGGCACAACAACCACAAGCTTTTGATGAAACGAGAGAATGTCTCACCTCCCACGAGATTACAGGTCATGAAGATCTTCTTCAGTTCTTCGGGGTATTTGTATACACAGTGCCAGATGGACATGTTCTCCTTGTCAAATTTCTCCCAGAAGTATGGCAGGGCCACTGTCAAGGTGTCATTGTTGGAGTAGCTACGCTTGAATGCATCAAAGTCAAAAGACCTGAAAATGAGTTCAATTATGTTTTCACCAGAGTATAACAAATGGTAATGCAAATACTAAATATCATAGATAGGTAACATCGCTAAAAAAATAGGGTTGGTATTAAGAACGAAAATAAGTCAAACATAACAAAATGAAACATAAAATGGATCTATACAGACCCATTTTACAGTACAAATTTTAAACAGATCGTTCTCATTTGGAAAATGTTTTATTTTCAGATTAGTTCCGTGTTACCATTTGTATGCATTGTGAGAAGAATCAGGAATTAGGCCTAAAAAAAATAATTGTTTGGTTAGGGTTACACCCTTTTTAAAAATAGGAAGGGTAGGTAGGCTTTTTTTTTTTAATAGGCTTTATATAAGTGTCATTTTCATCATTGGATAATGGTGTTAAAGTTATCTTCTGTATAAGCATTTAAGGTTTTCAACTACAAAGTGAAAAGCAATTAAAATAAATACATATTTTTATTTTTTATTTTTTTTTCAAACTGACTATAAAAATGGTAGGGTCGGCGCCTATTCTGTAGGTAGGGTCGGGTTACCCGAACCAAATGTATATTTTTTTAGGCCTTAGAGCCATCAGTGGTGTAATATGAAAACATGCAGTTGACAATTATGCAACAATGACAGGAATTACTGAAAAACATGTTCTTTTCTTTCATTGAAAAAGTTCCCAATTGTATGCAAGTGATTTAACTTGCATCAAAATATTTCTTAAGTGGACTGTTAATATTAACCATTTTTTGTCAACAGTATTTACGCTAATGATTACGCAAGATGTTTCAGCCATCATTCTCTAAACAATGACATTGAGACATGTGAAAACGGTGATTGGAGTAAAGACATCAACAGGAGTGCTAACACAGCCATTTGTGCTCTTAAAAAATAATCTTAATTATAACTCTCTCACATTCTTTATCTTCTCTGTCTACTATTTACTAAGGCAAATGTGGAATTTACAATTTTATACAAAATCAAGCATTTTTTTCCCCAATCAAAAATGCCCAGGACTGTTTCCCAAAAGGGTGGAAAAACACACACACACTGAAACATATTTCTTTGATGACTTCATCTCATTACACATATTAAAAAAACCTGAACAGTATGTCTTTTATTCCTTTTATGGGTCTATACTGTATACATGCACGTTCAGCCTTACGTTTTCGGTGAATTGATCCATGGGTCTTTTTCATCCCTCCTTGGTGCATCATCTTCATCCTCTTCAACCTCCTTCTGTTCACATACATGTAGGCAAGTTTTTACATTTATAGTTTCAGTATTTTACTTGGGGCTTTCTTTTTATAAAAATTCGGAGTTTGAGTGTGTGATAGAATTGACATAACAATAAATTGAAGCGGAAATTTAATCATTTATGCCATTTCTTTGTTTGCCACAAAAAAGCCTCTTACTTTAATAAAAATCCGCCAAATGCAACCAATTTTCGACCTTTGACCATTTTGTCAATAATAGCAAGATTTGTTAAAGAACATCATGCATCTATAAACATATTATATGACGAACTCAAAACAAAAGAATTGTTTGATGGTCTTTAAGCCTTTAATTATTTTAAAGCAGAAGTTTGCACATGCTTGACTCAATGAGAGCAGACGGGTGCTTCAAGAAAAGGACAGGTACCCTTCCATAAATCTTAAGCTGAAAACCCTATTCACCTTCTTTTTCTCCTGCTTTGGCTGTTCTTTCTTCGGCTTTGGCTGTTCTTTCTTTGCCTCCTTTTTCTTGTCACCACCGTGCAGTTCTGAATACTTCTTTCCTATTATAACATGAACATATCACATTGATTTAAAAAGAAACTCACACAAAACACACTGTTCGACAAGTAAACTCCTGAAACTCCACTTCATCAAAAGATCATAATATATATGTATACATTTAGAGATTTTAATAGCTTTTACTCCACTACACAAGAGCTTTAAAGGGCACAATATAGGTTACACTTGATTGATGCCCAAAAATTGCTTAATTTTAATGCATCGTTATTTATATCAACTCACTGGACTTAAATGATAAACAAGAGCTGTCACAGTATGTGACGAATGCCCCCGAATGTGACATTGACCTATGAACAGGGTCAGTACATAAAAGTTGATCTTGCCTTAATGCGTCAAATACATATGGCAAGTTATTTTAAATTGCCTCTGAACATAAAAAAATACCACCCATATTTGACAACCTACACTCTTATGACCTTTTATTCAGCATTCCATGGTGAATAAACACTAAGTGTATCTTTCACCTTAGAGGTAGGGACATGGGTTTTGCATGCGACACATCGTCTTGGTATATCGAACACATGTGGCAAGTTATTTTAAAATCTGTCCATACAAGAGAAAGTTACAGCCCGGACATGACAACCTATACTCTATGTCCTTATATGCAGCATTCCATTGTAAATAAACACTAAGTGTGACCTTGAACTTAGAGGTAGGGACACGGGTCTTGCACGCGACACATCGTCTTGGTATGTGGAACAAATGTGACAAGTTATTTTAAAATCTGTCCATACAAGGGAAAGTAACAGCCCGGACACCTGTTATTGAGTACCATTGTATTAAGTCTCAATGCAATATCTCAAGTAGTTGCTGAGATATTAACCTATGTGTGCTTACACGCAAAACCTTAACCAGAATTTTTAAGTCGAATAATAAAGGGCAATTATTTGCATTTAATGCAAACTAGAGTTATCTAACTTGGTTAATTAAGTAGGTTGGATGGTTGAGTACCATTGTATCAAGTCTCAATGCAATACCTCAAGTAGTTGCTGAGATATAAAGCTATGTGTGCTTGCACGTAAAACCTTAACCAGAATTTCTAAGTCAAATAATAAAAGGCAATTATTTGCATTAAATGCAAACAAGAGTTACCTAACTTGGCTAATTAAGTAGGTCGGATGGTTGAGTACCATTGTATCAAGTCTCAATGCAATACCTCAAGTAGTTGCTGAGATATTAACCTAAGTGTGCTTGCACGCAAAACCTTAACCAGAATTTCTAAGTCGAATAATAAAGGCCTATTATTTGCAATAAATTCAAACTAGAGTTATCTAACTTGGTTAATTAAGTAGGTTGGATGGTTGAGTACCATTGTATCAAGTCTCAATGCAATACCTCAAGTAGTTGCTGAGATATTCACCTACGGTACATGTGCTTGCATGCAAAAACTTAACCAAGGTGTGATGCCAACGCCGACGCTTGGGTGAGTAGTATAGCTCTCCATATTCTTCGAATAGTCAAGCTAAAAATATAACCGTAAATGACTGGTTATAACACACACTTTTTTCCGTCAGAGTTGGATGTAAAAAAATGCCTGCATCTTAAAACCAGTAACAAGCTTTTAAACTTTTTTGCTGAGGACGATTTTAGACCGAGCATTTGTTTAGATTTATGTAGAAGAAATGTTACTCGCGTCATATCAATCGAGTTTATACGGGTTAAAACAGCAGTTGAAGATCGGGATACGGTATATCGTAAGACGTTTTAATTTAAAAAAAATTATTGTATGATTAAAATTATTAAATATGGTTTTAAAAATAACCATTGCCATTTTCACCGTTTTTTTTCCCCGTCACTGTCAACAAACATGGTGGTCGAATGCGGCAGACGATTTTGACATTTTTTCTTTGCGTCCTATAACCCAAAACATAGATTAAAAGTTTTTTCCTCTGTTTTTTCACGGATTTTTTTTGCCTGCGTCTTATAACTAGTGATGGGCAATCGGTTGAATTTTACCATCGATAATCGGTTACAATCGGAGACCATCAACCGATTAGACATCGGCTATAATCGGATATTATAGAGCAGTGGTTGCTAGTGATATACTTGAAGGTAATGGGTATCACTTCGTCTATGTAAGCTGAATTGAATATATAAACCAAACAATAGAACTTACATATTCATTTTTCAGGAAACTAACAAACATAAAACATATTTTTTTTTATATTTTTAAGTTAAAAAGAAAAAAACATTAAACTGAAATGTATACATCAGAAATTTCAAAGTCACCAGTACGAATCTACCAGTAAATGTTTGTTTAGAAATATTGTCTGGTCAATGAGATATGGGTTCATTCTACATCTCTTCTTGCTCATCACCTGTGATCTAGTTACTGTATACCTATTTTGCGTAAGCCTTTTTGCATTTTTAGGCAACAATACGCCTTGCTTATGTCAAAGTTTTCTTTGGTTGGAGGTCCTGGTTTGATTTTTCTAAATGCAAAAAAGAGCCAGACTTTAGATTTTGCTTTCCCACCCGGATAATTGTACAGCATATCGTCATTGTCGTCTGCCATTCTTACGAATTGTACCCAAAGAAAAATGAGCGGAAATGTCGGCAAGATAAAAAAAAAATCGTAAATGAATACTGAGTAGCCTCCCTTGATAAATTTGTATGATGTTCCGCGATAATCGATTATGATAATTTACAATCGATTATCGCCGATTTTGAAGCTTTCCGATCAATTTTCGATTATAATCGATCATCGGCCCATCACTACTTATAACCCCTATCGTCTTATAACCAGTCATTTACGGTAGGGATATTTTGGCAGTGTTTTAACTGATATTTGTGGCCATGTAGCTATGGATAACAATGAATTAAATTAAACTAGAAATGTGTCCATAGGACACGGATGCCCCCACTTCGATTTTTTGTCACAGAAAATAAGCCATAATGATTATTCAGGATAATCTCAAGTCTTTTTTTGCAAATAAAGGGCCGTAACTCCTAAATGACAAAAGCGATTTCCATGGCTATCGAACTTGATCAAGATATTATGGTCACAATCATGTATGTAAAGTTTGGTGAGGATTGGACACATACTTTTCAAGAATTAGATTGGAAACATATATTTTTGAAGTATTTTTGGCAAAAAAGGGCCGTAACTCCTAAATGACTAAAGCGATTTCCATGACTATCGAACTTGATCAAGATATTATGGTCACAAACATGTGTTTAAAGTTTGGTGAGGATTGGACAAACAGTTTTCAAGAATTAGATCGGAAACAATCTTCGGGACGTACGTACGTACAGACAAGGGCAACCCTATATGCCGCCACTTTGTGGGGGCATAAAAATAATAATAATCTTTTAATCAACCTGTTTAATGCTTTTTAAAACCCAATTTAGGGCTACAACAATGTATCAAAAACAGGTTAAGTACACCATAGTAGAAATAGAATGAAATTCATTAACTGGAGGTACCTTAACCATATTGCAATAGTATAAAATGAATACTAGACAGATTTTACCGTCAAACAGAGCCATCTTTTCACAGAGTTTGAAATCTCCGATGACCTTCTTAAACTGAGGCTGGTTGATGAGTGTTGTGAACCATCTGTTGACATTTGCGTATGTACCTCGGAAGCTAGGGTCCAACACCTGAAACACAGCACATACAAGAAGTCATGTCAGTGATGTCAAGGTCAAAGAAACCATAATGACTTAGGTTATAAACTAACTCTTTCCTTCTGAGAAAGAAGGTATGTTTTAGACTTTTGACAATATCTTTGTTGTTTAAAGTAATCAGACATGTTAAGCTTTTCGTGCAAATGACACCGACTGCTATGTGACAGCACTGCCATCCACATCCATTTAAAACTTGGATAATAATTGAACAATCTTCCATTTGAGGTTGTAATTATATAAAATTTCTTTTATATGTCTAGCAATATTAAATATACATTTTGGTAAAATGTGGACGTAAAACTTGAGGGTCACATGGTTCTGTTATTCTCAGAAAACACCTTGAGGACAAGCAGAATCGAAAGTTTATGATACAACTGCTGGGCATCGTAATAAAGAACAAACCAGAAATCTGTCCTACTAAATGTATCAATGCACATTACTCTACCTCCAGTTGTTACAGGTTAGCCTATTGATAAGGCCAACCTGCCTTTGCTAGAGGAAGGCCTCAAGCCCTGAAACAGCTACCGCAAGGATGGGATTGACCTGGCAGCTGAAGGGCTGAAACCATTTTGGTGTTGAGTTTGTGGGGCGCATTAGAGCCAATTGGGGTCAAAGCGGGTGGAGCACCATACCGCAGAAGCAAAACTGGATTTAAGAAGCCCATTTGAGGGCTCTCTTGACTTCAAATTTGAAGGAAACTGGAGTGTCAACACTAACAACAAAAAAGAAACAACCAAAAGCAACCAGATAAAAAAATTTAATCAGAAAACAACACTAAACTCCTGTCCATGGAGCCATATGTGCCATTTATTATTGGTAATGAACATCAACCTTTTTCAAGATAACAACTCAAACACTTTCTATCAATATATCAAAACATACAAAATTTATGGAAGCGCACATCAAATTCACTCAGTATAAAATAATTATATTTTCGATGACTGACTTACATATTGGTATGCGAGGAGGAGGTCACAGGCGACAGTGATGTCAGCCTGGCTGACTCGTTCACCGACAAGGAAGGTGCGGGGGGCCAGGTAGGAGTTCAAAACGCACAGAGCCTTCTGGATCTGTTCCTTTGCCTTCTCTGTGTCCTGAAACCATTCAATATTTATCATCATTGTAGTAAAATTTATGATGACAACAACTCCGTTACTGATCTTGATCAACGAAAGATATGAAAAAATTCAGGCCTTGACAAACCTTTTTAGAAACTAACTTTTTCTAAAGACTTGGAAGTTGTTCTGTATACTGTGTATTAATTTGTGGAAACCAGACCAAAGTCTCTTTTGGCAGAATCGAGTTTTGGACCATTGATATACAGTTAAATACTTATCATTCCAAACACTTTTCAATTCCAAACAAAAAACTTTCAACAGTGATTTTTTTTTTCAAAAACAAGGTTTTCCAACCTATGGCTAAATGAGTTAATTTCTTCCAACTTTCTTGTGATGCGACAAAATGATTATCAAA
The DNA here is from genome assembly GCF_026914265.1 of Mya arenaria. Classification (NCBI taxonomy): domain Eukaryota; kingdom Metazoa; phylum Mollusca; class Bivalvia; order Myida; family Myidae; genus Mya; species Mya arenaria. The sequence goes on from NC_069132.1 coordinate 2,102,512, forward strand.
CAGGTATCAAGTGACATGCCCATTTCAGAGCTAATTTCTTCAACATAAAGTGCAAATGCCAAGTACAAAGTTATGCCAAATGTTGGGAATGATACACTTGCTAACCACAAAACATGGCACCAGTTGGATTATTCCCATTACTCTTCCTTCACCTCTTACACAGCTGGAAACAGATCCACAACCATGCCTTATAATGAAGGTTAAAAGATCATTTTAATCTGATGCACTAAGATACTGATGCTTCATTAAAAAATCACAATCATTGCTCACTAGAGCATTATTTTTACTGTTTGTTGTATTGCGTAATACCAAGGATAGGCTTCACGATAGTTTTTTCTTTTAAAGACTTGCCCATTCAGGTAGACAACATGGAATTTCAACTTGCCTAAATCTATTTTGACCATTTTTGTTAATAAAAGCTAATTTTTTGTCAAATTTGATTCTCAAAATGAGATGACCAATGGAATAAATGCCTTCTTCCATTTCCAGGCATTAGACTTCTGCAATTTTCGGGTAGGAAGGTCTGGCCCTTTATACCTTCCTTACAACTGTCATTATACCTTACAAACATCACGATTCAACAATATGCCTTTATTGTTTTTACCAGTATCAAAAATAAAGGTTACAAGTTATTTATAAAACACAATATAATTGACTGGTTATGCTTGTAGAAACAAAACATGTTGTTTACACAAGAAATCTGACATCAGTTCTAAACCAGTCAATATTGCATACAACTTCATTATGTTTGTTTACCATTTCACCAATAAGCTATTGATCAGAAAATGTATTTTCAATATACATTTCCAATCTTGTTCATTTTTTCGACCAGTATTTTTAATTGCCCAATCAGGCAGACAGGTTATAATTCTTATTTGTCTAGCAGTATTTTTAATTTCTTCAACATACAGTGCATATGATTATCAAACAGGTATCAAGTGACATGCCCATTTCAGAGTTAATTTCTTCAACATCAGTGCAAATGCCAAGTACAAAGTTATGCCAAATGTTGGGAATGATACACTTGCTAACCACAAAACATGGCACCAGTTGGATTATTCCCATTACTCTTCCTTCACCTCTTACACAGCTGGGAACAGATCCACAACCATGCCTTATAATGAAGGTTAAAAGATCATTCTAATCAGATGCATGTCGTTACAGATGCTTCATTCAAAAACCACAAGCAACGCTCTCTTTTCTTACCTGTTTGTTGTACTGTGTAATACCAAGGCACGGAAACACCCATGTGCATGACGCTGGAATTATCTCATTGTCGCCAAAGTTGATCCACTGTTGGACTAACGCGGCATCAGTCCTTGATTTTCCTTGAAGCTGCTCATTGCCAACTAAAACAAAATAATGTGTTGACATTAATCAGATATTTAAATTGATAAAAACATGCAGTCATCAAAATATAAGTTTATAGTTCATAGTGATCATATTGGTTTATTGAAGACAAATTTCAATAGGCGGTCTAAGCTGATGTGAATCGTTTTGAGTTTATCAAAAGCAAGAACTTCAACTCAAATGGCCATGAGTACTTGCCTCTGATTGGGCTAAAACAAATGAAACCTACACAACTTGCAGGCTGTACATCTAAAATTGCCAAATCTGTCCTAATTAACCAAAGGCCGAACTTAATAGCTTGTTTGGCTGTATGTAATATATCTCAATCTGCAATCCAAATGATTTTTTAGCCCTTCCAGCAGTCAAAATAAAATAACCGCCAGGAATTTCATAAGGCATGACGGAAGGGGAGGGTTTTGGAGGGGTGTCCCCTCCCTACATCGATTTTTTTATATTTTCATATCCAAAATGGTGCAATTTCCTGCATTTTTAACAAGTTTACAGTTATGTTCCTATGATTTAGAATTACCAAATCAAGTCCGATTAACATTAAAAATATTTGTGAAAAGGTTTAATGGTTTCTCTTCATTAATTATTGGTATTTCTCAAGTATTCCGACAAAACAATATCGACGATATCAACTGACTCATGTTTCGTTTAGTGCGGGTATTATTTATATTGACACCATTGACGTCACAGCAAAATGTGTCAAGCAAGCTGCATGCTGGAACACAAAAGAGCCCGGAGCAAAGCGACTGCTCATGGGTGTATTCGTATTTAAAGCTGCAACAGCTAATATATTAAAGTCCGGTCGGCTAAATAATAACTTAAAGGGAATGTAATGTGTATTTTCAGATTTATTCATCTTTTTTCTAAATAAATTAAAAGAACAATAAAATAATTAAAGTTTAATAATAAGCAACACAAAATATAACTTTACACTAAACTAAAGACGGGAACGTGACTTAAATACATACGACATAGCATAACCCTTGTTTATAATAACACAGATATCTTTACACGGTTCTCAATTACAATTTAATAATTTAATAATTGGTTAACAAACGCACTCGGGATTAAGAAACAAAATAAAACAACACATGATTTATGTTACCGAAATCAATTAACACTTATTGTTTACTTTGCGTTCATAGATGATTATAGGGATGAAGGTCGCAATAACGACAGTGGTGTTTTTCACACATTCCCATTTTGATAAAGAATAGGAGGAGTTTGGTTAATTGCACTGTTGAACCTCACCGACACACCTTCATGCCGTCGTCGATCCTGAATGACCGATACAAATGCCGTAATAGTCCCGACACGCCTTCTGGCTGTCAGTCAACTGTGTATTGTCAAAACTGATGATTGTTTTGATAAGGATTGTCGCTACGCGGATTAAAGCATGTCGGCATAATTAACGTGTGTCGGTAATTAGCCTTGCCAGCGGAAGGCACGTCGGGCTGACAAGCCATAAAGGGCTGGCGGAAACCCTGACCGCTTTACATTTTGAAAGTTCAGCGGAATAATATTTTCGAAGACTGCTCCCCATATGTCAATTGAATTCAATCTGAATTATGTGTTTAGAATATATAAAAACAACCGCAAACGTACCCACCCCTCAAAATGTGTTGGGCAAAGCCAAAGAAATTCTTCTATAATTGTGGCCCAAAAAAATGTTTTTCAAAGAGAAAGGTTTAAAATTTAACAAAACTTTTTTGGTAACTAAAACTTGACATGTTCAAATTGATGGTGATATAGCTATGATGACTCCATCTTCCATAAAAAGTTGGTACACCAATATAACTTCTATTCCATGGGCTGGGGGAAAGGGAATCAGAATATTGGATAGCTGGTATTAATCTCCACCTTAACTTGTTCGCTCTTCAATTTCCTTGAAAATTGTTGTTGTTGATCGACAATGTTTTGTTCAATTTTACCTTTTTTTCATTAAAAAAAATATCCCAATCTGGCTAATAATATAGACTGATTTACAGAGCTACAGATAACTTTTTTACTTAAATTATACTTTACACCCTTATGCAATCTTGTAAAGTGTATGGTAAACCCATGGGCCATTCATTAAAGTGAAATGGCGATTTGTAAAAGTGTACTGGTACATTATATTACAAAATTGAATGACTTATTTTATTTAATGAACTTTTATAGTACATAATTATATAAGAACTTACACAAAATTGAAATGGTCCTGATTAATTTAAACATCTTTATTACTTTCTTGGCTTATAGCCTTCTGCAAGTCTATTAGGATAGTAAATCGATTTAAACAAACCGATACAACATTTAGTCAAAACAGCTAGCTAGAATGGTATAAAATGCTCAGAAAAACGTTAAACTATTTATTATTTTTAATCTTAACGGTACGAACAACTGTTTGTTTTTATGTCATAATGGCCAAGTTTTAAAGTGTATTTACGCCCATTACGACCCTTATCTGTAGCTCTGGATTTAGCAGTGTACAATCTGCCAAGAAAATCTTATTAAATGAAAAATATTGGAAACGTTATTATACTATGAAGTATTAAAATATAACAAACCATATTGAGCAATTGCGTTTGACTCAAAGATGCAGTCTCCATTGCTTGATTGAAATGCTGGAACCTGTTGGATTGGTAAAAAAACACATTGTATACATTTGGAATTTTCCAAATTAACTTTTCACAAATATACGTGATCAGTTAGTATTTATCTGTATTACATCGGGCCAGGGGAGTTTCTTAAGCTGAGAGCAACGCACAATCCCACATAGCCCTCCTTTGAATCAAAACAGAGGCGGTCTCTGAGGTAACATTCCGTTGCATATAATTGAAACTACTCATAAGAAAGCTTAGAAGTTTTCAGATATGAACAGGAAAACTTGATCCAAACTAGTAGTAACTGTCTTCTTAAGCCTAAACTAGGAGTCTAGAGGATTCCTTACAAAATCTACAGTAGGAGTCTTGAACTCTTTTGTTTTCAAACCGGGCAATGACAACGAATCTTTATTCAACACGCCCCAGCTTAATCTTTCTACTCTTTTAAGTTCTTGTAGCCAACTAGCTACTTAGCACTATTTTGAAATCGAAAGTGTAAAATGAATGATGTTACTAAATGATGCAAGTTTGAGAAATGTCAATACTAATATCATGTTTGAACTGTCAAAAGTATAACCAAGAATGTTTGAATTATTTTACCTTTCCCATAGGGAATTTCTTTAGAAATGCAGCATCCTTGTTTGTTTCTCCAAGCTTGAAGCTGGTGTCAACTGTCACTTTAGCACCACTGTATTCAGAAGCAATTAGAGCCTTGAAGGCTCTAAAATTGCCTGGGTATGTGTACAGCGTCTGCAAATTCATTAAATAGAAGCCTCGTCATAAAAAAGATTGTATACATTATTAAATAACTTGAAACAAAACAAAGATTATTGTTTACAGACAAGGATATTGACCGATGTATTATAATATCCACGTATACTCACTCCAGTCGCCATTGTACCGGCTCAAAAAGGAAGTTCACTTTACTTCCTCACATGCGCAATATAAACAATTTTGACAGAAGAACCCGGATGTTTCTGCAGTAACTGGAGTAATTTCAGCATCTAATTTTCGTGTCAAAAATGGTAATTTCGATGTCTCTTCGTGTTTTTAATGACTTACTTCAAATATTAATTGAAATTTATTTCCGACTAACACAAAATATTTCCAAAACATTACTCACTTGAGATAAATATAGACTAACGCGTATTTGTTTTCATTTTTATATGCTGTAAACAAGTGGATGGGGAAATAATTTACTACAAATTGTGGAATTTATTATGACAGTTGTTAAACTCTGCTTCGAATTTAAAATTATTGCTGCTCTTGGCATGCTGTCAATTGATCAGTTAAAGTCTAATTGCTACCAACATTTTTTTATAATTAGAAACTTTTCAATTGTCAACATTATCAGCTTGATGCTAACTCATTTGATGAGTGAGTGATTTTTTAAACTGATTCATCAGTCTTAGAATTTTTGCCATGGATATTTAAGACACACTGATATTGGTTTTACTTATTAAGATATTTTATTAAAAGTCAGCAGATTGAAAGAAACTGTTAAACTTCAATTTTCACTGATTAAGTTCATTAACAGTTCCCCATTCTTGACATGAATATTTGATCATGACCAGTGTCACTCTCACAGTGACATTAATTTACTTATGATATACTTTCAATGAAAGTCAGTGGAATGAAAGAAATTGTTCAACAGTAGGACTAGAATTGTGCCTGAAATAATTTATAAAAAATGGAATTATTTTGTTGAAAGTACCATCATAGCGAAATCAGCATTGTGATTAATAAAATGTTAAAATAAATAATTATTTTATTAATATAAGTTTATTTCTTAATGATACCAAGCACTAAGACAATGGCATGATGATGATACTATATTTATATCCGATAAATAATTAAATCTACATGGTGTTTAGTTTAACACCGAATTAAAAATGAAAAAAATTGTTTTGCAGCTAAATTCTATGACATGTCACAGTAATGAATTGTCTGTCTGTCTGTCTTTCTGAAGTCATTTTTAAATAAAACTTATGTCAGAAAATAGCTCAATGAGCTTATGTTTTTTGTTAACACATACCCAACTTTAGAAGTAGTAGCATGTTTGTTACTTAAGGATTTTAGATGGTACAACCAAAACTTATTGAGAAACTTGCACATCTACCAGATTTTACTGTGTATCGGAAGCTAGCATAGAAAGGTTGCAGGCAAAAAATACATGCAAAATCCAGATAAAAAACATTAAAATCTTAAACCATAGATAGGACGCAGTAAAAAAGTTTCAAAATTGGTAGCCACCATATTTGTTTTGACAAATTTTATTGAATTGTAAAAATGGTAAAGGATATTAGACAGTACAGCACGCGTACATAAATGATAAAATAACAATAGCACAAGTGGTATAAAGCACATTTATAGTTATTTGCACTAAATATTGCATAAATAATAAACAACAAGTTCATTCTTTCATCCCAATGTCGCTCTCCTCCAAGCCCCCAAATATTTGTTGTTGTGGCGAAGTATAAAAGCAAAAGCAGTTTATTGTACATAGATGTTCTCAACATCTCAAACCTACAGCCAAGTATTACAAACACCTTCACAGCAGTTTGTACTATTGGCATGTTACTATACAGGGTTTCACCAGGCCTTAATGACTTGTCGAGCCCGAGGTGCCTTCCTGTGGCAAGACTAATTACCGACACATGTTAATTACACTGACATGCCTCAATGGCAGTAGCGAAGAGCCTTATCAAAATAGTATTAATAAAAATAATATTGACAATAAACAGCTAAGGCTTTCGTAATAGTTGACCGATAGCAAGAAGGCGTGTCGGCTGTTTAATCGTGTGCATAGCTGCTTTTGTAATGGTTGGCTGATTGCCAAAAGGCGTGCCGGGAATATTTTGCTTGACGCAGCATCCAATTGTGTTTTCGGCTCTCCTCAACTCCTCCTATAATTTTCAATCAATTATATTATTGGCCATCAATTTCAAATTAAACAATGATGTGTTACTGGATGAGGGCACTCCATTTGTGATTTAGCACGAAAATTACACTATGCACACAGCGTTGCATCGTTCTACAAAATTTCGTCAAGTTGAAATTTGTAGAATAGAAGCAAATCTAAACTATTTCACAGTATTTCATGTAGAAGCAGAAAATAGCATAGTCATTTACAGACTGAGAAATATTTACGAATGTCAAAAAAGTTATTTAGAAATTATCGTCATTTTCTTGTTTGTTCACATTGGATTTGACCCGTGGTGACCCATGTAAGATCCCCATTAAAGTCACATGATTCCTCAATCTGACATTGCAATTGAGTATCAGAAATCAACACTGCCAATTTATATTGAAGATTCAACTGAAAGTTTACATGATAAACAAATCATTCCGTCTAAGAATTTCAACATGTCTAAACACAGACTCTTCATGCGTCCTATGAGTTTGGTGATCTCATCATTTTTCAAGCAAATACATGCGCGGATGCAGGTGACGTCAGCTGGTGTTTAAATGAAGCTTGCAATATTGTCGCTGTAATTTATTTGAATATGGAGATCTTATTTCCTATTTGGTAGTCTCCTATCTGAATGCATTCATGAGTGGTGACCCATGTGAGAACCCCCGCTTCTTCGAAGGGGGGGGGGCATAACTTGTTATAAATGGAATTTGGTTGTTATCAAGCTGAATCACTGCTGTTTTTAACAAGCTTAACAATTCCAGTTCAGATTTATCATCAGACTCCATGTTTGAATTGTTTCAGACAGACTTGAGTGTCTGGCGACTTAAGTAGGTGTTTGTGCATTATACTTTTTATGTTCTATTTTCAGGGAAATGAAAATTCTCTTCCGATGGAATTATGTTCCAATTGTAAGTAATTTGTTTCTTTTACCCAAGGGTTCTAAAGGTTGAGATTAATCCTGAAATCAGTATAAGTTAAACTGTTTGATCTACTGTAAAGTTGTAAAGATTATTTTTTGCACTGACATGTGCATCAAAAACAGTAGAAAGTACCTTGAATTAATGAAAAATATTTTGGAAACAATTTTAAAAGTGGTCTAAGCCGCTTGGACCTGCGTTTGGCATCACTTCCTCATAATCCAAAAGCCCCCTAGCTATTGACAATAATCAGCTGTTTGAACCCACATTTGCCGGATTACGAATAAATAATTCTTCTTTTTTAAGTTTCTTTGCATATACAAAAACTCAAAGTTCTCCATTACCAAGCTCCAATAAACTGTATCATTGGCATTATTAGATGCTTACTGCTTTGGCATAGGTCTCTGCTGGACTACTGACTTACAAATGTAAAGTGTCCAATGTTCAGAAATAATGTCAAAGAGAAAACAGAAAAAGATTCCAGCAATTGACAAGAACACTTATACATGTATTTCCAAAATAGCACTTAATTGTTACTGTCGTCCTTGACATGAACTAGGAGTAGGACAGACAGCCATCATTAAAGATATAGGAGTCTAGGACACCTTTCAGTGTTCAACCCAGTAAGGGGCCCTTGACAGTTTTAAAAATGTTCCTAGTAAACTTTTCATGTCAGAATGGTATCGTTAGTAACATATACTCATATAAGTTAGAAAATTTATTGGTTTGGCTTCTAGGAAAGGGAGTTGGCACCATATTTTTTATTAATGCATATCTGTTTCTGTTTGTAGTTGATGCCGACGAAATAAAGCGATTAGGAAAAAGGTTTCGGAAATTAGATCTGGACAATTCTGGAGCATTGAGTGTTGAAGAGTTTATGTCTCTGCCAGAGTTACAACAAAATCCACTAGTGCAAAGAGTAATAGATATATTTGATACTGATGGAAATGGTGAAGTGGATTTTAAAGGTGAGCTTGTGTTTCTTTGTAATGTATATATTTCAGAGTTTACGAATTAAATCATTTTGGCCATTTAAAGGGGCTAGACACCTGATGATACTATAGTGTATTATCAGCCTCATACTATTTCGTATGGACAAATTCTAGGCTTTTCTTGTGGAAATAATGTATTTGCGGATTTGGAACAATCTGGTGACTAGCCCCTTTAATAAGTAGACTATATATAAGACTATAAGTAGACAATATGGAAGTAATCTACTTTTTTTCAGAAAAGTTCAACTCATCCTGTGGGAAAATGTAAAGGGATTTTATATTTCCACAAAAACAATTTATTTACATTTAACCTTATGGAAATATTCCAAAAGGCACAATGCTAATGAGTTTAATAACGAAAACAATTAAGGTATTGTCATAGCGCAGTTGTCTTTGTCGCCGGCATCGTCTTCAACCATGTCTCAAAAGCTGTTCAAGATTTTGCCAGAGACAATACATACATTTATAGCTATGTCCATAACTCTTGTTTGTATTATTTAAAAAAAATATCCCCCTTATTTGGTTCTAAAAAACAACAACAGGAGCTGAACATTGATGGCACTTTCTTTTATTTTTTTAAAGAATAGGCATGATTATTTATCATGATAATCTGGAAGGAAATTTTAATATTTAATGTAGTGTACAGTCACCAAAATGAACATCTAGACTGATTTTCACCATTCCATACTGATACTTTGTATTAAACTATGCCATCAATTTGGCAATAGCTTGAGGTGGAAAGCAATGTTAAAATGTAAGTGAGATTTCCATTGGTATACAATGACACATTGGCTTGACAATTTTTATGTATCATGCATATACTCACCATTATTGTGTAGCAAGTGCCATCAGTCAGACAAATATCTTGTTTTTTTCCTCCAGATACCCTGAATGACAGATGTTGATGAATGTTTGAAGGCTTGTTCATATGTCATATTGTTAATGTTATATCATATAATTAATTGTAATTTAAATGAAGATGTATTTTATTTTTGCACATTTATTTTATTGATCTTAATTTATATCTAACAGGCAAAAATGATACATGATGACATATTTACTTCCTGTATAAACTTTTTTTGATATGGCATTTATGTCAATATAAACATACATGTACTGTACTATACTTTTGGCACAGGCTAACAACTAGATAAACAACTTGGTGAAATTTATAAAAGCAAAATCATTTTATTTTCTATGTTAATCTTGTCCTAAGATGCTCTTCAAACTGTTTAATCGGGCATTGAGTTCTGGTTTGTGTCATGTCTTGAGTCCTAGTTTGTGTCTTGCCTTGAGTCCTGGTTTGTGTCATGCCTGGAGTCTCGGTTTGTGTCATGCATTGAGTCCCGGTTTGTGTCATGCCTTGAGTCCCGGTTTGTGTCATGCATTGAGTCCTAGTTTGTGTCATGCCTTGAGTCTCTGTTTGTGTCATGCCTTGAGTCCTAGTTTGTGTCATGCCTTGAGTGTTAGTTTGTGTCTTGCCTTGAGTCCCGGTTTGTGTCATGCATTGAGTCCTGGTTTGTGTCATGCATTGAGTCCTGGTTTGTGTAAGGCATCGAGTTCCCGGTTTGTGTCATGCATTGAGTCCCGGTTTGTGTCATGCCTTGAGTCCCGGTTTGTGTCATGCATTGAGTCCTAGTTTGTGTCATGCCTTGAGTCCTGGTTTGTGTCATGCCTGGAGTCTCGGTTTGTGTCATGCATCGAGTTCCCGGTTTGTGTAAGGCATCGAGTTCCCGGTTTGTGTCATGCATTGAGTCCTAGTTTGTGTCATGTCTTGAGTCCTGGTTTGTGTCATGCCTTTAGTCCTAGTTTCTGTCTTGCCTTGAGTCTCGGTTTGTGTCATGCCTGGGGTCTCGGTTTGTGTCATGCATTGAGTCCCAGTTTGTGTCATGCCTTGAGTCCTGATTTATGTCATGCCTTGAGTCCTAGTTTGTGTCTTGCCTTGAATCCTGGTTTGTGTCATGCCTGGAGTCTCGGTTTGTGTCATGCCTTGAGTCCTAGTTTGTGTCATGCCTTGAGTCCTAGTTTGTGTCATGCCTTGAGTCCTGGTTTGTTTCATGCCTGGAGTCCCGGTTTGTGTCATGCATTGAGTCCTGGTTTGTGTCATGCATTGAGTCCTAGTTTGTGTCATGCATTGAGTTCCAGTTTGTGTCATGCCTTGAGTCCTGGTTTGTGTCATGCATTGAGTTCCAGTTTGTGTCATGCCTTGAGTCCTGGTTTGTGTCATGCCTTGAGTCCTGGTTTGTGTCATGCCTTGAGTCCTGGTTTGTGTCATGCCTTGAGTCCTAGTTTGTGTCATGCCTTGAGTACTAGTTTGTGTCATGCCTTGAGTCCTGGTTTGTGTCATGCCTTGAGTCCTGGTTTGTGTCATGCCTTGAGTCCTGGTTTGTGTCAGGCATGAGTCCTGGTTTGTGTCAGGCATTGAGTCCCGGTTTGTGTCAGGCATTGAGTCCTGGTTTGTGTCATGCCTTGAGTCCTGGTTTGTGTCATGCCTTGAGTCCCGGTTTGTGTCATGCATTGAGTCCTGGTTTGTGTCATGCCTTGAGTCCCGGTTTGTCTCATGCCTTGCGTCCTGGTTTGTGTCATGCCTTGAGTCCCGGTTTATGTCAGGCATTGAGTCCTGGTTTGTGTCAGGCATTGAATTTACATCATTGTTAATATTATATCATATCATTAATTGTATTTAACTCAAAAATGTATTTTATTTTTGCATATTTATTAAACACCTACTTCTCAACAATTCTGCATGACATCTGTGTGAAAATTAAAACATTAAGAAATGCATCCTTCAGTCTGATAAATGTGTGTTTATTTTTCAAATTTTCACAGATGAGATAAATATTTTCACAAATCTATTTTACATGTTATATGTCAGTAAGTTAAGGTAGTGCACATATCTTTGGTTGGTTTATAACAATTTTGCCTTCATAATCTCAGGAACATTCCCAAGTTAACTGTCCACCTTTTAACCATAATTTCTTTGGTAGCAATCATTCTTCATCAATATTTAATTACTTTATTGTCAAGATTGCAAACAGCTTTCATGTTGTGGGAGTAAATTGCTTGTGTGCCCTATCTATTATTCATATTTAATGCTCAGCTGAAAGGCAGTTCTCTGTTGCCTTCTGAAAATTTGCTTTAGGGACTTGCATTGCACACACCATTAATCAAACTTTTCTGGGGAAAAAAATGAAATGCATACCATATTTGTTCAGCACAAGCCCTGTACTGTTAAAATGCTTTTTGTGGTTGCTCAAATTCTGTTAGTTTGTTTAAACAGTCGGACGTGCTTAATTTTTAAGGCTTAACACTTTAATATTAAACTTTTAGCTCGTTCATTCAAAGTCTGATTTTCGAAGACTGTTTTTGTGTAAACTAAGTTTTGTGGGCTTTGACATTGTGCTTTTTATATAATATTTGTCAGTGGTTTGTCATTCAATATATTTGAGACCTGCTAATCATGTGGTCTAACCTACAGTTTGTTGCAGCAAATAAGATGCTTGTAGCAGTTAGATGGTGAGTGAAACTGTCAGGAAAAGTGATAAACTTTCTAGGTTATGTCAATGGGGAGTTTGAGAAAATCAATTTTATCCCTGCAGTAAAAGATCATAATGGTTTTTGCCATATGCATCATAAAACCAGGATGCCAGGCCTAATAATTAGCTGCATCTGGTGAATTGTTTTTATCATGTATGGGTGCATTACATAAGATATGACATTACTGCTAGGTAAGCATGAATGCATCTATTTCTCACTCTCAAATAGTGAAAATGAATACTTAACATGCCTCCCAACAATTCTCCTTAAATATTTTCTTTTGTATCCAAACTAACCAGGGATAAGAAACATGTCCTTGTTAAAGCTTAGTTTTACTCTCTTTTTTATCTGTCACAGATTTTCATGAAGCATGAAACTAGCACGGCCAGCTGCGCACAACTGTATTTTATGAAAAGAATATTCTGCTTGAGATAAACTTTATCTAATCAGTTGCATTGCAAACTATTTCTAAGGATACAGTCTTCGCTGTTTAGCTTATTGCATTGTGATTAGAATATTTTTTTGAAGACTTTAAGGTATGGTACATGTACTGAATACGGTTTAAATTGTATTCTTGGAACATGTTATATAACTGTATGATTAAAATAATTTTTCAAGTATGTTACAGTGTTCGAGATCTAAGACTTCTCTATCAGAAGTTTTCTCATGTCAGGAATGTGACAAATTCTAGAAGCCGCTTTTATGGGCATTGCATCTATTGTGTGGCAATGTAAATCACTCTATATTGATTGTGAAACAATTGAGACACATACTGAACTGCACCAGTTAGTTTATGGGCCTGGTAATTCAATTGTCATCACAAGTCAGATCAATACAATGCCATCATATTCTCCATTGGAATCTGATCCTGAAAAATTAATAACACGTAATATTGAGAAGGACAAAGCAATTGTGAGCCGGCTAGATTTTTTCTTGCTGTAATTACCATGTGATTGTGCAGAGCAATATGTTTATTAAGGTAATACTGGTTTGGATTGCAAGTTGATGGCATGATGTTGATGTTTCACTTGGTCAACAACTGTTTAAACCGCTTCAGTCAAGTCTTTCACTTTAAATGTTACAATGAATAGTTAATTATTCTGTTGTACTAAACATTGTCTGTACCTTCACCCTCACATTGTGAAAATGCTTTGCCAGGATGATGAAACTTACATTGTCTCTTAGTTTGGCTGTTTGTTGAGCAATCAATAGAGCAATAGGTGAAGTTGAAAATGTAAAAATGTTTACTGTGACTGAAGCCAGGAGCAGGTGTTGTCATCATGTTATATATATATTTTTACCATTCTTGTACAGCTGAATGCATAAATGTTTTCTTTCAGATATGAACAAGATTAGAACCCTGATTTCTTGTACTAATGTTGGTTCTGCAGAATAGCGGAAGTTGGCACAAACAATAGGAATAAAAATAAACAAACATGTGAAGCATAATAAAAGTCAAAGAACTCCAAAAGCATACATGTAGATGAATGAGAAAGAGACGATTGTGAAACATTTGTGTATTTCAGAATTCATAGAAGGCGTGTCTCAGTTTAGTGTGAGAGGTGACAAAGAGAGTAAACTGCGGTGTAAGTATCCCCAAACTTCTGAACCATGTTTGCTACTTCCTATAACCGTTGTTCAGTCATGATGCCTTCTTTTTTGCAGAGTTCATAGACGGTGTTTCGCAATTTAGTGTTAAGTGTAACAAAGAGTCAAAACTTAGGTGTAAGTATGACCCACAGAGCGTGCGCTACAGAGTTTGTTTCAAATTTTGTCAGTAGTCACTTGATACTTGGCATAGAGCAGTGTTATGGGGAACATTAAAATAATTCACACAGTGGGCATAACTTTTTTCATGCAAATTGTTAGTCATACAAGTCAAAAACGTTGTTTGTTTTAAATTAACTTTTTCTGAAATGATTTGCAAAATATAATAATACCGGTAAACTTATTATACAGATAAAAACATTTACATGGTGTTTAAGGATTGGGGTTGGGGTTGGAGGTGTTGTGGGAGGGGGGTTAGGTGGCAGTTAGAGCTGTGTTCCGGATGTCCTGCCAAGTGCCATAATAAGACAAATGCTGAAACAAGATGATGTATCTTTTTTTTACTCAGGACTAGCCTTACAGTGTAGCATGCATTTGATTTATACATTCTGTATGAATTGCTCCTCTATCAAATCAACTTTTACTTTCAAGATGAAAGGCCAAAATGGATGTACATTTGTTGGTGTACAGTGATTGATCTTTTAACATTTCATGTTCAAATTAGCTTACAAAGTAGGATAATATACATGCTTTTATGCGTGATACCAGAACTCTATATTTTATTAGTTTAATTACTAAGTCGATATTTGTTCATAAAAGTTGAAGTATTTGTAAATGACTTTGACTGCTTTCCTTCAGATAAATTTTTACAGCTCTTCAGTTTGCCATCTAGTGACATTGTTAATATGACTATATCTTATTTATTACTGGTAATTTACCTTTTTTTAGTAATTACTTTTTGCAATTTAAATAGAGATGCAATTCATACATTGGAGCACATTATATCATTTTGAACATTTTATCTAAACATTGTAGATTTACTTATCTTTCATGACACATAATCTTTATTTCATTCTAATACAAAAAAAAACAACATGTTATCTACTGACAAACATGTGTAATAGGACTCAATGTATGTTGTAAAAACTTTACAAACATGCTGTCACTGTTCATTTTTCATGTTGTCATTTTGTGACATTTTTTCGAGTGTCGGAAGTGACTGTGATACACACGGTCTATGTTGAACTTTGTCCTTCGTCCAATCACCTTAACTACCTACATGTAGCTTCCAATAACATACTTTTGAGACTTGTCTACCCTGTAGCTCCTAACTGTGCTAGCAAAAAATTGACCAGGGTCAGTATTCATAAAACATCATTTCTTAGCATAGTCGATTTCCTAAGATTGTTATAGTCAAATTTCAAGTAGAAGAGTTTGTTAACATAAAAGTATTTATTCTACAGTATACTGCAGTAGTACATACAATTAATGAAAATAAAGTATTTAAGATATTATTAAATCCTTATATCATATGACTTTAGATGATTTATGAATACTGGCTTAGGGCTGCTGCTTGAAATTTCCCTACTCTCTAATAATAAACCTCCTGTTTCTTCTATCAGATTTAATAATTAAATCTCCTGTTGCTACTGTAAGATTTTCAGCATCTTTATTTATTTATAGCTCTTTCAAATATATAAATGCACACATTTAAAATAATAATAATATTAAAATGTGCATGAATTATGTGAAGAGCTTAAGCATTTCAGGTAATTGATATCAGTCACTAAAGCTAAGGTTCATATATGTTTCTTCCATTTTCATTTTTAAAAAAACAACAACAAATAATAATACATTAAAAAATTGGCACTGAAACTCATGTCATAATTCTTGTTATTGGAACAATCTGGTAGTGTGCAGCTAGACAAGCAACTAGATCATAACTGTGGAGTCATTTGTCATAGATAGGGAAAACAACATCTTAGTGCAGACAGAATAACAAGAATGCTTGCAAATTTTCTCTCCTCCCATCATTCTGTAAATAACAATTCTGTGTTTGAGTCATTTTATTTCTTGCATCTTGCTAACAGAGAGAAGTGTATGTTTATCAGATTTGCATGATAGAATAAATACTGTATGATGGGTGCTGACATGTCCCCCAACTCTGCTAGGTCTGATAACATGATGGAATAAATACTGTATGATGGGTGCTGACATGTCCCCCAACTCTGCTAGGCTTGATAACATGAGTGTTCTACCAGAGCTAACAAATCTTGTAAACTTTCTACATTCTACCATCTTAATCTTTTATGGCACAATTTTGCCTGGAAAAAGAAATCTGTCTTAATTTTTTTGTCTGATTTCATTATCTCATCTATTTTTGGTAGAACAAAGTGGAGGTATTGACATGGCTTTGGCTTTCATGTTCATCGGCCATAAGCTGCAGAATCTTTAATTTTGACCATAACTTAAAGGTGTTCAAGATATATCAATGAAACTTGGTACAAATGCTGCCAGAATTTTTTGTTCAAATGAATGTAATGCAACTGGCAAATAACAATAAAAAAAAGTTGGTGTTTGCTCCAAGCCTACCTTCTCTCATATAGTTACCACTAGTTTTATTATTATTAGAAAATGGTAAGCGACAATAATTTTATTGTGCTGTACATTTTGCAATTTGTTTTCTGAATAGTGTTCATTGGGTTACAGATTCAATTTTGGTCATTTAAACACCCAAACATTATAACTTCTGTTCAAAACAATGTACAGCGTTCCAGGCAACATGCATGTGAATGAAAAATAAATATAAAAAAAACCACCATTTTTATGATGTATTATTCTTAGAGACCAAGACAAATGTCACAGTTATAAATCTACCATTCTATTTTTTTTGCTGTCTTTTTTTTGCTGTCTTTATATTGACTGCAAAGTTCTGTAAAGTGTGTGCTATGTTTTCCCATGTGTAGCCTTTCTCTCTGTTCTGAATTAACTCTTTAATGTTAATCTTTAAAAGCCTGTGTTTTCACTTTGTTAATTTAGAATAATATATTTCATTCGGTAGTTGTGTGCTGTCACGATTTTGTTAAGAGATTTTTTTTAGTCTTTTTAACTTTTCATTATCTATTGTATGCTTTCAATACCAAATAACAGACTAACAGTAACACAACTAATTAAAATAAGATTAGCTCGATACCATTGTTCTTGGTTAATGTTTTAATAACAATTGTGAAACACTAGAACTGGATCATTATATGTAGTACCAACATTCTCAAAGATTAATCCTTTTATATTTTATGTCAAGTGGCAGACTTCAGTCTTTTCTTATTTCTGATCATCACTTTGTAATATAAGAGCGTAGGATTTTCAATAAAGCAGAGAAAATATTGGCTGACTGATATGAAGCAATCTTACGTCAAGAGTGTTTCCCAGGGGGTGGGGAATGTGAGAACTAGCGCCAGCCTCATTGATTTCTGAGGTTTACCAGCCTTGTTTGGACAGTCGGAGACAAACTGAGGGAGAATCAATGCTTCCAGTACTCCCTGGGGGACCTGCCATTGTTTTATTGCTGGAGTTTGGGATGTTGCAAAACCAATTAATTTCTGAACACTCGACAACTCTTCGGCCTGCAAATCTTTCATATAATATTAAAGGTGCACACTACTGGTTGACACATTTAAAAAAAAAAAATTGATGCATTTTTGTGTTTAATTAATTTGACTTAAATGATCAAAGCTTAAACATGCATTTGATTTAGGTATAGTTGAAAATATTTTAGCGATGTTTTGGCAATTTAACTGAGGAATTAGGGCTGCTTTTTTGTGTTTATCAGTAACGTCAGTCAGTTCATGAGTTAAAAGAGAAAAATAAATAAAAATATTTTGTATCAACCTATATAGTGCACCTTTAAGGGAATATCAATAGTTAAAGCTTGTTTGAACTCTCTACGATTTTTATTAGAAAACTGAAATTCTGCTGAATGCTATTCTCTACTATTCTATTATCCAGCAGTATGCTTCAAGACAAAGGCTTCTTGATAAAAATGCCCTCAAAATGAAATCAATAAAGAGAAGTTTAACATGTATTGTTAAGGAAATCAGGGGAACATACATTTACTGTTCTGTTTTCTCTTGTTTTAATGTTTTGTTTTTAAATTTCTCAACCTTTCAGTTGCATTTAAAATCTACGACATGGACAAGGATGGTTACATATCTAACGGGGAACTGTACCAGGTGTTAAAAATGATGGTGGGCAATAACCTCAAGGATCATCAACTCCAACAGATTGTCGACAAGACCATCATACATGCAGATGCCGATGGAGATGGAAAAATCTCGTTTGAAGAATTCTGCTCTGTAAGTTAGATGAGTATTTATCAAATGTTTATATCAAGATGCACCTTGTTGAAGTTGAGAAAATGTTATTATAGTTTGAATAAGATGCAACAAAATGATATTTTGAAACTGTAATTGTTGAAAAAGATTAGCCATATCAATAAAATCAACTAAACTTTCCTCAAGAAACATGTTTAACTCAACTATTCAAAGAATAAGGAGGATTACATAACTTCCATATTAAAAATCTTTTGGCAACTTAAGAATTTAACTCCGATCTCATATAGAAAAACAGTTGTTACTAAATTTCTTTAGTCAGAGTTGATATATTGCAATCAGACTTGGTATATAGGATGAGTTTATGGAGACCTTTCACAGAATTGTGTTGGGGGCCTGTAGGGTCAAGGTCAAGGTCACTGTTACTAAAACAGATAACTGTTTGGTATTGAATAACTTTAGTTAGGGTTGATATATCGTGACCAAACTTGGTATGCATAAAAAGTTTATGGAGGACTTCGATGGGATTACATTTGTGCCCCTAGGATCCAGGTCAAGGTCACTGTTACTAGAAATAGAAAAAACGAGAAACTGAATCTCATAACTAAGTTCTTCTGTCAATCATTGAAAACCTGGTTTCATCGCATTGTGGCTTGTTTACTTTTTCAGTTGACATTTTTTAATTGCTTTTGACAGGCACATATTACATCATTATTGTATTCCTTTCTAAGACAATATGGTGTATCGTCGAGCGTGCCGTCCTACAACAGCTATTTTTAAAATAGCCATAACTGACTTTTAAGTTGAGCATCAATTTTTTAAAATGTTGATGTTTCACACACTTTTGCTTCTAGGGTTTTCAATATCTCAACTGATGATATATACATGTATATGTCTGTATCTCTAGCTATGCATTTATTGTACAGTAAACAAAATTTTTGTTAAATACAATGCTATTGTTTATTTCAGGTGGTAGGCAGTATGGACGTCCATAAAAAGATGGTGGTAGATGTATAGTGGCATTAGGTTCTAACAAATTCCATGTGACAGTCGATTAACATTTATTTTAAATCTATTTCTTGATGCCGTTTTGTTTCCATGACAACTCTCCACAGCTTTAATTAGATTTTTTATGACCTCAATCATCATGACATCAATGACATCACTTCCTGTTGAGATGGTATGACATGATGAGGCTACATGTGATAGCAAATACTTAATGAAAGCTGTTCCTCGTTATTTTAGGGTAAAACTTTGTTCAGTTTACTAGTCTATGAATGCTTCTGTAGGTTGGTATCTGTGAGGGTAGGTCAAGCTGGTTTTATGGATTAACAAACACCATAACAAATTGCATGTATATAATTATCAAGACATTGTTTATACATTTTCAGACTGTACCACTAGGATTACATTTATAGATGTTTTTTATGTTTTTATTTGTATGATTTAAATTTGCTAGTTTATTGCTTTTGACCTCAAAGAAAACAAGTAGAAATTAAAAGATATTGTTATTTCAAGTTTAGTGATATTGAGAATATGTAAGATTTTTGCCTATTTTTTCGTCAGTCCTGTTTTACTTAAATCGATTTAGATAATATTCATACCTCCCTGAAAAAGAATTAATTTTAATAAAAATTGATTGAGAATTTTTCAGGCCTAGTTCATCAGCAGGTCAATTAAAGGTCATACCTTAAATGCTACTCATCAATTATTAGTTATTGTTATGGACACAAATTGTATATTTTCTTATATTTGGTATTAGATTAGCTGCAATACTTGTATGCTACCATGAACATTGTCATTTCAGAAGATACATAAATTATATAATGCTCAATGCACTTCTGTAATCATCTTGGTATATATGAGAATGGAAATGTTGTCTCTAAACTGGCATCAAAACTCGTAAATGATGGGAGAAAAAAATGCAATTATTAATGAGTGTTTAAGAAACTATTTGGCTGACTTTTTCAAAAATTTTGTTTAAGAAATACTTTTTTTCATACTTTTTCATGGTAAAAATCTTAACACGAAAGCTTTTTCCTTTAAGAGATCGTTTTCATTGTAAATGATCATACAATCGTGCATTAAAGTTAGTTTTTTTATCATTTATTTTTGTAAGTTTAAGAAAATCCAGTCACTTTTGATGATTCCATAATCATTTGCATGAAATCAATCAACCAATTTATACAGTTAATTCTAATGAAGCATGTCAGATGTTACAAATCTGTGTAGAGAATTGATTAACTAATCTCAATGATCCTTTCTATCGAATTAAGTTTATACAGAAGATATCAAATAATTGTACGTTCTTTGAAAATTGAATTGTGCTATTGTTAACAATAACCTACTCAACATGTTAGACGTTATTTTGTGCTTATACGTGAAATAATGTGTTGCTTATAACTTTGTGACTCTTAAATGTCAACTTTTCATTTATGTTTCATTCTCCATTACAAAGTTTATAACTGGAATGTTTACCGTTTATCCCATATGTTCATTGTTTATTATTTTACAGAGTTATGTCTATAAGGCTGAAAAAGGCATAGAAATCTGTGTTCTTCGTGTAAACTTGTATGGCTTTTTTGTACTCACACCTTATGCTGTTTTTAACTTCATCTGTTCGGATTTCAAGTGCCCATTCATTGTTTCCTATGTAGTTGTAATTCTTAATATTCAACACAAACCTACACAAGAATCGATCAAACAAAATCTGCAAACAAAAACTCATTGTGATCCAGATTACGACATATAGTACTAAGTAGTGGCACTCTATTAAACTCTGTATAAAGCAGACTTGATGTAGAAGAGGTAAATGCAATCTTGTTGAGAAATTCAAGGCTTCAGCGTCACACCTGCCTGTACTAATACTCTCAGCTGTAGTTTTCCCTGTGCCCGTGTCCCTATGTGAGGAGTAAGTAATATTTGTAGATCGGGTCATATTTTAGACTCAAAACTTATTAAGAAATTTCAAACCTAATATAGCAATTACAAACTGTATCTATATTTCCAGGGAAGATAGAAAGTATGGTATGTTATTGTAAATACAGTGTTTGAAAATCTACCTCAATAGTGCACACAAATTGTACAATAGAATGAAAAAAAATACAACAAATCTGAAGAAATACTGTCATAATTAGTTTATTTGAAGTCAAGTTCATCAAAATGCAACTTGAGCTCCTGCTGTTAGTATTTGAAGTAAAAGAACTATGTTATGTTGATCCCTGCCTCTGGTTATAAGCATTTCTACTGTAAGTTATTCAAGGCTTTGTTGACCCTTAAGTTAAACAAGTAAATGTTCTGTTGTTTTTTTGTAAGCTGCAGCATTTCTAGCAGTACTATGTAGTGTTGATTAATATTTGCTGGATTGTAATACAAATTATACAATTAATCAGACAACTCTTTTTTCCAAGGTTTTTTAAGGCAATATAAATTCTAAATCATTTTTAAATTATCATGTAAAAGCTTAGACTTAAGACCTGTTTTTTACATTAATTTTATTATATAGATTAGATGTTTTCATATATCAATGTTTATTCATTCCATCGTAGGTTTTCTATATTTGAACAATATTAATGTTGTTTTGATGTCGCTTCTTATTGTATTCTTAAACAACAATACTGTACCCTGCTGTTCTTTAACTACTTTTAGAACAATACTGTACCCTGCTGTTCTTTAACTACTTTTACAACAATACTGTACCCTGCCGTTCTTTAACTACTTTTACAACAATACTGTACCCTGCTGTTCTTTAACTTCTTTTACAACAATACTGTACCCTGCCGTTCTTTAACTACTTTCACAACAATACTGTACCCTGCCGTTCTTTATCTACTTTTACAACAATACTGTGCCCTGCTGTTCTTGAACTACTTTAACAACAATACTGTGCCCTGCTGTTCTTGAACTACTTTAACAACAATGCTTTACCCTGGCGTTCTTGAACTACTTTAACAATGCTGTACCCTGCCGTTCTTGAACAACTTTAACATTAATGCTTTACCCTGCCGTTCTTGAACAACTTTAACAACCATGCTTTACCCTGCCGCTCTTGAACTACTTTAACAACAATACTGTACCCTGCCATTCTTGAATTAAGCAGCTATTTGAACAAATATATATTGCTTCTTAACTGAACATTTTTTTGTTGTTTTGTTTTTTATCCAGTGCACATAGAACAAGATGTTTTTGAAGATCTGATGCCAACTGTAGGTACATGTGATTGTATATAACTGTCTTTGTCAAATGGTTGCCTGTTGACATGTCAAAGATATATTATGTTAGATCAGCTACATTTTGGTTTTACTCTTTAATTTGATTAAGTGAAACATGCATCTGAATTCATGTCAAAAGGATACCTTTGAATTCATCAATCCTCCTGAAATGTTAGGATTTTAATTCCCATTGTTCTCCTGATAAAGATCTGACCGAATGTACCTTTCAAGGTGAAACATCATACTTATCTGTAGTGCAAGTGGTGTAATATCTACCAGTTATTTCTGTGTTGACTTGCATTATGTTTTTTGTGCTGATTTCCTTTCATCAATAACAAACACTTCTGTTACGGCAGTTTTTCTCCAAATGTGTCTAATAAGAAATCTAACGCAAGCCAAGATGCAAGTTCTGCTGTTAGCATTGTTTCGATTTGTTATGTTTTCATGTTTATGTTGAACAAATATGTATATAGTGTCTCTGTGTATTTTGACATTATGTAATTTATTCTCATACTTCACTGTTAAGGGTTTTCGTAAAGTTTTGTGAATATAGATATAAAAAATCTTCTATTGATATTGTAATACTTACACTTTTGAAATTGTAAATTATGTCCAAATATCTTCTTTTTGTTTTTTCCCAATATAATAAAATCTTTTATAAAAATCTTTTTGGTGAATTTATTATCCCTGAATTGTCTCCCTTTTATGTTCGATTTTAAGCTTGACTTTTCGAAGAATAAGGAGAACTGTACTACTCACCCTGGCGTCAGCATCGACGTCACACCTTGGTTAAGGTTTTGCATGTTAGCACACATAGGATAATATCTCAGGAACCACTTGATGTATGCATTGAGACTTTATACAATGGTATTCAACCACCCAACCTACTTGAATAACCAAATTAGATAACTGTATTTTGCGAATAATTGCCCTTTCTTATTAGACTCCGAAATTCTGGTTAAAATTTTGCATATAACCACATTTATGTTAAAATCTCAGCACATCACGTATTGCTTTGAAATCTAATCTATTAAACTTTTCAATCCTTACACTGAAAAGCGGCGGAATAGTCGAGCTTGCTGTCTCTGTGACAGCTCTTGTTTTGTTTTATTGTTTACTTTAATTAGGTTCTGAAATTAACTGATCTGTAAGATGTCATCCATTATTAGCTCACCTGAGCACGAAGTGCTCAAGGTGAACTATTGTGATTGCCCTGTGTCCGTCATCGTCCGTCGTCAACAATTTGACTGTTAACACTTTAGAGGTCACAATTTGGGCACAATCTTAATGAAACTTGGTCAGAATGTTACCCTCAATAAAATCTTGGATGAGTTCGATATTGGGTCATCTGGGGTTAAAAACTAGGTCACCAGGTCAAATTAAAGGAAAAGCTTGTTAACACTATAGAGGTCACATTTATGACTGTATCTTCAGGAAACTTGGTCAGAATGTTAATATTAATAATCTTTAGGTCAAGTTCGAATCTGGGTCATGTGCGGTCAAAAACTAGGTCACCATGTCAAATTGAAGGAAAAGCTTGTTAACACCCTAGAGGTCACATTTATGACTGTATCTTCATGAAAGTTGGTCAGAATGTTTATATTAATAATCTTTAAGTTAAAATATGGGTCATGTACGGTCAAAAACTAGGTCACCCTGTCAAATCATAGGAAAAGCTTGTTAGCACTCGAGAAGTCGCATTTATGACTGTATGTTCATGAAACTAAGACAGAATGTAAATATTGATGAGCTCTAGGCCAAGTTCGAATCTTGGTCATGTGTGGTCAAAAACTAGGTCACCAGGTCAAATTTAAGGAAAAGCTTGTTACCAATCTAGAGGTCACATTTATAAATGTTTCTTCATGAAAGTTGGTCAGAATGTTTATATTAATAATCTCTAAGTCAAGTTTAAATCTGGGTCATGTGCGGTCAAAAACTAGGTCATTAGGTCAAATCATAGGAAAAGCTTGTTATCACTCTAGATGTCACATTTATGACTGTATGTTCATGAAACTAAGTCAGAACGTTTATATTGATAAGCTCTAGGCCAAGTTCGAATCTGGGTCATTTCGGTCAAAAACTAGGTCACCATGTCAAATTTAAGGAAAAGCTTGTTAACACCCGAGAGGTCACATTTATAACTGTATCTTCATGAAACTTAGAATGTTTATATTGATTAGCTCTAGGTCAAGTTCGAATTTTGGTCATGTGCGGTCAAAAACTAGGTCACCAGGTCAAATAATAGGCATGTTAACACTCTAGAGGCCACATATATGACCATATGTTTATGGAACTTTACAATTTTCATGTTTATACTCCAACCATAACAAGAATAGAAAATAAAAATGTACAAACAAAGACAAGTACGCATCCTTTCTAAGGTAGCAGACCACCAGGCTGACATTTTAAATTCTCTAAAACTGTAATACCCTCAACTATAATATTTAACATGTAGCATTGAAAACTAGTCATAAATTTGTTTTAATTAAGTCCCCTCTCATTGCACTTTCCATTGCCCTGAAAAACACTTATTCCCTCCCCCTGTCACAATTGCCCTAGCCCTGAACTCTTATTTCACACTTGAATTGGATCAGGTGAGCGATACAGGGCCGTCAGGGCCCTCTTGTTTTTCAGTTGAATTTGGCCTGGACTGTTATTTGTCCTGCTTGGAGAAATTTTTGAAATTAACATAATTAAATCTTCATTTTGTCGGTACAAAAGGCATTGCCATATGTGAAATACTCTGGTCTCCATATGAAAGGTTACACAAGATCTGTATCTGTGTGCAGCTTGGAGGTATCTCAAAATCATCGTAAAAAAGTATAATATTGTGTCTGCGTGGGTAGGTACCATGCATCTTAAGAAGGAGTTGAATGAGCCCTCATGCACATGTTTGTCCTGAGCAGTCAAAGGCTGTAAACATTTCTCTTTATTTAAACCAGAGCAGCCAGTTGTTCTATCATTAAACACCATGTAGCACTTTCAGCATGCTAACAATTCACCTTGGACTTGACAGGGGGATACATTACCATTTCTAGCACAAAATCAGCAACTGGTAAATAATGATTTCTTTTATTAAAACAATACACACATGATTGGCAGTAAGTATAATGGTGCAATATTATAAACATGATTAAACACTTGACTCAAACACTGAGACAAAAAAATAATTGGCCTTGTATTGGTAATCACAGTAAATTAGGTATGTGCATCCATTCATGATTGGTACAGCAAAACAACAAATATTCAAGTAGCTTGGTCAAACTTTTTGTATTGGTCCTCAAACACTTGGTATTGGTCCTCAACCATTTCATGAGAAGAACAAGAGCTGTCACAGTATGTGACGAATGCCCCCGAATGTGACATTGACCTACGAACAAGGTCAGTACATGAAAAGTTGATCTTGCCTTTACGTGTCAAATACATATGGCAAGTTATTTTAAATTGCCTCTGAACATAAAAAAATACCACCCATACTTGACAACCTACACTGTTATGTCCTTATATTCAGAATTCCCTTGTGAATAAACACTGTATCTTTCACCTTAGAGGAAGGTACATGGGTCTTGCACAAGACACGTCGTCTTCGTATGTGGAACACATGTAGCAAGTGATTTTAAAATCTGTCCATACAAGAGAAAGTTACAGCCCGGACACGACAACCTATACTCTATGTCCTTATATGCAGCACTCCATTGTGAATAAACACTAAGTGTGACCTTGACCTTTGAGGTAGGGACACAGGTCTTGCACGCGACACGTCGTCTTGGTATGTGGAACACATGTGGCAAGTTATTTTAAAATCTGTCCATACAAGGGAAAGTTAAAGCCCGGACACGACAACCTATACTCTATGTCCTTATCTGCAGCACTCCATTGTGAATAAACACTAAGTGTGACCTTGACTTTAGACGTAGGGACACGGGTCTTGCACGCGACACGTCGTCTTGGTATGTGGAACACATGTGGCAAGTTATTTCAAAATCTGTCCATACAAGGGAAAGTTACAGCCCGGACACGACAACCTATACTCTATGTCCTTATATGCAGCACTCCATTGTGAATGAACACTAAGTGTGACCTTGACCTTTGAGGTAGGGACACGGGTCTTGCACGTGACACGTCGTCTTGGTATGTGGAACACATGTGGCAAGTTATTTTAAAATCTGTCCATACAAGAGAAAGTTACAGCCCGGACACGACAACCTATACTCTATGTCCTTATATGCAGCACTCCATTGTGAATAAACACTAAGTGTGACCTTGACCTTTGAGGTAGGGACACGGGTCTTGCACGCGACACGTCGTCTTGGTATGTGGAACACATGTGGCAAGTTATTTCAAAATCTGTCCATACAAGGGAAAGTCAAAGCCCGGACACGACAACCTATACTCTATGTCCTTATATGCAGCACTCCATTGTGAATAAACACTAAGTGTGACCTTGATCTTAGAGGAAGGGACATGGGTCTTGCACAAGACACGTCGTCTTCGTATGTGGAACACATGTAGCAAGTGATTTTAAAATTTGTCGATACAAGAGAAAGTTACAGCCCGGACACGACAACCTATACTCTATATCCTTATATGCAGCACTCCATTGTGAATAAACACTAAGTGTGACCTTGACCTTTGAGGTAGGGACACGAGTCTTGCACGCCACACGTCGTCTTGGTATGTGGAACACATGTGGCAAGTTATTTTAAAATCTGTCCATACAAGGTAAAGTTACAAAGCCGGCCGGCCGGACGGACGGACGGACGGACGGACGGTGTGATTTTAATATGCCCACCTTCAGGGGCATAAAAAGAATAATGTTACTTCCATAAAAACATATGCATTTGGGGCATACAAAAAAAACCCACAAATATTTTACAAAAATTAAGAATAAATGCATGGCATAGTAGTCAACAGTTATAATAATATGTTGAAAATATTTTTTTGCTTATTAAAAATACCCGACATTATACAATGATTATTCTAATTATTCCGATAAGAATGTCATTGATGGCTGCTAAATCTGAACTTTTATTCTATTTTCAAACTTTTGTTGATCCCAAAATAATCATGTACAAAATAAGTTGGTTAACTGCGCTGAAAAAATTTAATAGCACGTCTGATATAGCAATCAATAATTGGCCCAATCATATCAAAGTCATACATGTGTAAATAATTAGGATTTGTGGTGACATACATTATAACACTTGGTACATTTAACAAATTATAGTTAACAATTACATCAATTAATTTAAATTGGATTTCTGATTTAAGTCTGAATTTCACTATAACCTCTTTAAAAGAGTTCTGCATATAATTGAAATGGTATGATCAAAAGTATCTTAAAAAGGCAAACAATTCCATACATGTCATATCA
Organism: Mya arenaria; assembly: GCF_026914265.1. Classification (NCBI taxonomy): domain Eukaryota; kingdom Metazoa; phylum Mollusca; class Bivalvia; order Myida; family Myidae; genus Mya; species Mya arenaria. Next base: position 2,130,280 of record NC_069132.1, read on the forward strand.
CACAGCCCTCTATTCCCCCGTGGGAGGTAAATATGCCCCAAAATATAATAAAAATTGTGTGTGAAGACTAGATTGCTTTGAATTTACTCAATACTGTGTTTAAATTTTAGTTAATTGATAGTCAAAATTTCCCCTGGTTTTCGTATCAAGCCCCCCCCCCCCCCCCCCCCCACACACACACACTGATTAAAAAATATAAAAACTCTGAGCACCATTTTAAATAGATAGAATACAAATAAACATATTCTGAACAGTAATGTATAATACTTGGCCAAAAAATTATACAAATACCGGTAGCATTAATTTTCTTTGACATTTAAACCAGTATTAAATTAAAAACAGATTTTGAGCAACTTCAATCATATATGATAATTCAAAACATTACTGGTAATGAATACATCATAGCAATTATTAACACAGATAGACATGACAAAAAAAGAATTATTTCTAAATAATAAAATAGATACCTGTGCCAGTGATCAGTCCATGTTAATCTAACTTTAAATTGTCATTGAAATAACTGAAATGATTACAATTATGCTTATTTCCTCTCCAGATGTTATCACAACTGAGCACCTATATTTGATAGAGGAGACCAGCAGAAGAGATGTTATCCCCCCCACCTCCGGTCTGGAAAACCTCTGTACACACGAGTACTGGTGCCAGGCAGATATCAAACTCCTCTTCTGACCAGCATGATACTGGTCGGTTTTCCTCCAATGGAATTTTACTTGCCTCTTCTACTCTTGCAGTTGTTGAAAATGATTCATCCATCAGCAGTTTGGCCTTTTCCATATCAATATAATTGGAGCCACAGACGTGCCTGTTTGCAGTGAGCGAAGCTTTCGCTGCGGCCGCCATTGTGTTTTTCCAGTCCGATCCTTTCTGGGTTAGAATGGCCTGGTAGGCTAGAGTGTGTAAATGCAGTCTTGTCAGTTTCCGTTTTCCATCTTTTTCTTCGGTGTTCTTTAGAAGATTAAAAACTACCCTCATCTGATCAAGAACGCTAGCGATTCTTGGCTTTGAATCAGAGACTAAGGCTATTTTACCACTGGTTAAAATGCTGACCAAATTAGGAAGTTCCTGTTCATTCATGCCAAGGGAATCAGAATAATAGACAACATTGTCAACAATTTCCCTCATCAGGGTTTCATCACTGAAAGAAGCCAATTCAAAGTGGGTTTTTGTGGAACGGTCCGTTTTGACAAGCATTTCACGTAACTTCTCGATTCTCTCTTTCCTAACACCTGGAATAACAATGAAATGAGTGAATCAAATACACTTTGAATCGTATGAATTACAAATAAAAATCATCGCTTAATGAACAAGAGATGTTTGTCAAACATAATGCCCCCACGGAGTGCCATGTTGTCAAGATTATTTGGACAATTGAATGAAATATGCATGGACCTCCATGTCAAGTTTGAGGGCCATGGGTGCAGGCAGTGTCAAGTTATCACACAGACAACCTCCTGCATTAAAGGTCACTGTGACCTTGACCTTTCACCCGATGATACCTTAAATTAAAAGGGGTCATCTACAGGTCAGGTCCAAAACCCTAGTCAAGTTTGAGGGCCATGTGTGCAGGCATTGTCGAGTTATCACTCAAACAACATTTTCGCATTCAAGGTCACTGACATTGACCTTTGACCCGATGACTCCTAAAATCAATAGGGGTCATCTACTGGTCAGGCCCAGACTTCATGTCAAGTTTGATGACCATAAGTCCATAAATTGTGGCTTCAAGGTCACTGTGACCTGATGACCCCCAAAATAAATAGGGGTCATCTACTGGTCCGGCCCAACCTCCAAGTCAAGTTTGAGGGCCATGGGTGCAAGCATTGTCGAATTATCACTCGGACAACCTTTTATCATTCAAGATCAATGTGACCTTGACCTTTAGCCCGATGACCCCCAAAATCAATAGGGGTCATCTACTGGTCGGGCCGAACCTTCAAGTGAGGGCCATGGGTTCAGGCATTGTCGAGTTATCAATCAGACAAGTATTTATCATTCAAGGTCAATGTGACCTTGATCTTTGGTCTGATGACCCCCAAAATCAATAGGGGGTCATCTACTGGTCAGACCCAACCTCCAAGTCAAGATTGAGGGACATAGGTGCAGGAATTGTCAAATTACCAATCGGACCTTTTATCATTCAAGGTCACTGTGACCTTGACCTTTGACCCAATGACCCCTAAAATCAATAGGGGTCATCTACTGGTCAGGCCCAGCCTCCATGTCAAGTTTGATGACCATAGCTCTAGGCATTGTTGATTAATCACTCGGACAAGCTTTAAAATCCTTTCACCATTTTAAGACCTTTGACCCGATGGCCCCTAGAATCAATAGGGGTCATCTACTGGTCAGGCCCTATCTTCATGTGAAGTTTGATGACCATACGTCCAGGAATTGTTGAGTTATCACTCGGACAAGCTTTGGTCTACCGACGGACCGACCGATTGACCGACATGTGCAAAGCAATATACCCCTCTTCTTTGAAGGGGGGCATAAAAAGTAACAGTTTTAAAGTGTTTTAAGTAACACACTTCTTTTTCTTAAATTGGACCTTTAAAACAGATTTTCTTATCCCAGAATAAACCAATACTGGAAAGGGAATTCCTTACCTTGTTTGAAGGGGAAGTTGTCCATCATCTGCAGACCACCCACCACCAGCACTGAGGGGTCGAAGGCCGGCAACACGGCCTCCAGGTCCTCGAGAGTATCCAAGAAGGGGTTGCTCTTGTCACTATGGATTATGAACCTGAAAGTATTGCGCCGCAAAATGTAATATTATGTATATTAAGGTTTGATGGTTTCCAAAAAATGTACCGTAATATATCATTTCTTTCTTTCCATTTTATTGTTACCAGAAGCTGGATGATTAAAGATTCAAATTTGATGTAATAAAAACCCAAACTTGCTCATCTTAAGAATATTATATTAAACTAATGTTAGTGGGGTTTTTTAACTATAAAGGCATTAATACTTTTTGCTGCAACCTCTTCATCAATTTAAAAATAATAAAATAAGATCCACCATCCTACCTGTTTGCCCTTGAGGCAGTGTAGTTTCCCCATCGACTACCAGCTGCATACTCAAACAGAATGTGGAGCTCATCTTCCTGCAGAGGCTTTCCAAGCACTGGAAATATTTTTTTGTATTTAACTTAAACGGCTTCCATTAAGAATTTGGAGCTGAAAGTATGAACTTCTATACCATCTGATAGACAGTTATTCACTGAAATGTGGAAGTCTAAGTCTCTTGAATACAAAATGTTCTACAATTTGTTCAACTATTTTTCAACTATTGTGTTAAAAATGAAATAATTTGCTAGCCAACTATAACATGCCAACTTAACAGATTTATGTTATAATAATTCATCTTACTGCAAGACTGATTGAAAATGTGACCATAAAAATAATATTGAAACCAGGTTTTGCTATTTTGAATTTCCAAGCCTTTGAAGTTTTCTCCAAAATTATAGACCAAGGATTGAAATAAAAGCCCATTTCTAGGGATTAATATACCGGTACTTCCAAACATCACTTCACCGAAGCCATGTGTAAGCCAGATGAAAATTTCATCACCAAATCCACAAACCAATAAAAATTATATCCCAAGGAAAAGATTGGCAAACTAGGCATTTTATTTTGTCATGTAAGTGTATACATTTAATGGTTAAAAAATAAACTATAATAGCGTGATAGTGATTTCTAAACAAAAGACATGTTATTGTTTATGTTAAGTTCACTTGATTTTAATTGCAGTGCACTTAGTGATGGTAATTAAGTATTTGTCTAATTTTTTTTCTGACAGCCATTTCCTTATACCATATATATTATACTGTGTATAAGACACACTTATTTACCCCAAAATTTGTAAAAATAATTGTCTGCGTCATATACCATTAGGTTTTGAAATGTTCAATCTCATTTTACCCCTTTCTATGTGAATGTAAAATTATCAAGGTACTAATACTAACCTTTTATGGTATCTGGCATAAGTTTCAAAGCTTCTTGAGTGAACCTTGCAGCCAGGAGGATTTCTGCCCCCTCCATCGCCAATCTGGTAGCCATGGCCGGAGCATTTCCACCTAAGGCTGTCCTTGCCCCTGGTACAGACCTCGCAACTTTTGCAATCTCAGAAAAGAGGGTTGCATTTTCAACATATCGCCTGAAGATGACAAGGAAATAATATATTTCTAACATGTCACACATATATTTCAACAGCTTTGCAGACCTTTTTCTTGGCACGCACAATTGCACCAATAATGCAAAAAAACGCTTGGGAATGAAAATTCTAGGAGCTACAAATAAATGCTACTTCTGCATGACTTTCCCATTCAGAATGGGTCTTATCAACAGGTTGCTTAGAAAAACACTTGCAAGTCACTGTTCAAGTGTTGGGCTAGATTAGATGGGGTGTTTACTTACAAAAATACCGTAGAGGTCCTGAGTTTATTCCACAATCTGTATATATACTTACTGTAATGGTGTCAGAGACCTTAGCTGAAGGTACCTCAGTCACCAGGTGGTAATGGAACCTTTTCTTGCTACTGTGTACACACACTATTTATTGCATAATATTATCTTGTATGTACATTTATTCAATACTTACTCCCCGGCAGCACCTTGCTTGAAGAAATAGGTGAATATCTTGGTAAAATCAGTCTCAGAGAGAATGTCAGTCACGTGTTCTGGATCAGATGGGACTGTGTAGTTAAGACCTTGAAGTAGGTCCTGTGCATCAACAAATATATCTTCACACCCACCAAATCCTAAAGCAATACGGGTGTTTCTATCCACACCAACTTTTCTCTCGGCCCTCAAAAGTCCATGCAAAACTTGGTGTATTTTTTCCTTCTGAAGGGTGTCAGATTTTTTCTTGTAAATGAATGCACATAACAGAATAATTGTCGACAAAATAACAATACTTTTTGTATTTAAAGACAACATCTTGTCAGTTAATAAAACTATTTCATTAAATAGAACGTGTTTTGTTTTGTTTACGTCCTCACATCAGGATCAACAAAGCGCTTTCATCCTTAAGACAAAACGTCCCAAATAGCAAAATTTACATTCGCCGAACACCGTCAATGTGTACACACCGGTCTCAAAAATAGTCAGTAAGACCGGTGTGTACACAATGCGAACACCGTACCATACGCACGGGTGCCGAGTCAAAAAAGCCATTGGGTACAAGAAAAGACCGGTCCAAAAGGAGCATGCATACAATGAAATAAATCGTATCAATAAAACTTTTAAAAGGTTGTTTTATTGCATTTGTACTAAGATCAATACAACCTTGTCGATGGATTGATAAACATATCTTAATTAGTTTATATATTTTCAGAGACAGTAAATAAAGTGTAAACTTCAACTATATTACTTTTGCTATTTTTAACGAGTACGAAAATTTTAAATGTATTTTGACAATATTTTCTTCTTATAGATTCTTTCAAGCGCTCTTTATGTCCTCGATGGTGGGCAAATTAGAATCGCACCGTCCGTCCGTATTTTTGGATAAATTGTCCCACATGTTCGAAACATTAATGCAAGACCCACGGCCCTACCGTAAATTCTAAGGTCACACTTCAATTAATATGGTATTCTGCAAATATACACATAGATGGAGCATCTGTTTCATGGCTGTAACTTTGTCATGCACAGCAGTGGGGATTTTACAATAACATTGACACACGTGTTCGATACATAAAGGCGATGTGTTGCATGCAAGACCCACGACCCTACTTCAACGATTAAGGTCAAAATCGGAGTTTAATTATTATGGAATGCTGCATATTTGCACATATATATAGTATAAGTAGTCGTGTCTGGGCACTTTTTCATGCACGGACATATTTCAAAACTACTTTGCACATGTGTTCAGAACATAAAGAAAACGTGTCGGATGCAAGATGCACGTCCCAACCTCTTAATAAAAATACTGCATCACACCTCTACTCTTAATTGACGTTAACCATCAAGGGGGTCGGCATAAGCTCGTACATGTAGTTTATAATAGCCCTTACTTATATATGCATATTTTGGCAAAATCCATTAAACTAGATTGCACTTTCGGGGCATTTGTTGCTTAGTATGACAGCTCTTGTTTTATGAAATGTACATTTATGTTTATCACCCGGTACAATAAAGTACACATTTTCAAACTGGGCCCAGTTTTGGATACTGGACCTTTCCTGTACTATGACTTCTTGATTCTGAATGCCCGATAACCACATAATATTTAGTAATCATCTGAAAGGGTTTGATACGTAGAAAACGAATATGTAAATTTAATACTGGTGAAAAATACAAACAAAGCCGGCCATTTTCGTTCCTGCATGACCAGCAAATCTGACTAAAGTATTCGATCTTGCTGCGTATTGAGGATATAATTTTTTATTTTATGTGCTTTTCAATAAATGCATGGTGCAAACCGCGTTTTTACATTGACAAAAACAAACAAACAGTATCTTATTATGAAATAGATGTTCATAATTATGAAGATGTGCTTTCACCTAAAGCTTAACCCAATAATTTGAACTGGCGGTATGATCCAATCCCTGATGATGGGAAGAAGGAGTTCCTGCATGTAGATCTATGCTGACTGTGGTCGTATTTTGTACATCATATGCTCCGTTATTATGTGCTTATAGTTCTGTTGTTGGTGTGGCAAAGTGCTTCTGTCGATTATGATGATAAATCATGAACAGCATCGAAACACTTGATAGGCATATGCGCGCCTAAAGTGAACCACAGGATCTTGGTGATTCAACATGGAGGTGTCAATCAGTGAATGTGCTGTGTACAAATCTAGCTGCTAAATTGCCGCTGAACTTGCTCATGTCTGTGCGTTCAGATCACCTTTACGGTCCCACACAAGCGAGGTGCATAACGAAAAGGGCAGGACCATGGATGAGTATATGGCGCTTATGATTGACTTTGTACATTCTTTCAAATTGCGGCGGATGAATCCTAGGGTTATGTCGGCAACGACAGTATTGTTATAATGCTTTCCAACTAAATATTTATTCCCTATTGCTGTATGAATATCTTAGATTATTTTAATACATTATATAATTATATTAAATAGTGAAAAAACCAAAACGACGTTGCTTGGAAGCTTTGATTAAAATTTGCAAATAATTGTAACAATAATTTTACATTAACAAACATTTTAGCTCGTCTGTTTTTCAAAAATGTTTTTAGATATTGCATGACAGAAGCCTTGTTAAACGGGAAATGGACACATACTTTTCCATGGATACAATATTTTTGTACGAAGCAATCAAGCATACTTTTCATAAATTAAAAATGTTTTTGTATCCACAATGACATTACTTAACAGTATACCTATCATTTTTCCGATGCGATTCCATATAGTACCTTTTACACTTAGCCGTTTTGACTTTTTTCTTATATAAAATCTAAGCTTTTCTCGACACAGAGCTGAAACGGAAGTAGTGGAGTTTGCGGGTAACTTAATTTTTCTGAACGGTAAGCTTATTGTGGTTATGCTAATATCATTAACAACGACAACAGATGCGTTAACGTTTTCTCATTTAAGTATATAAGAATATGAAACGGACGAAAGAACTGTCCAAATCTACATTGTAAACCCGGGGGGGGGGGGTTGTTTTCATGTCGCTGTCATATTTTTTTCTGGCACATACACTGTTTGGTCTTCATTTACTCCGGCTACCAGCTGACTGTGAACCTTACCTTGATATAGTTCATTTGTACCTGATGTGCGCTGAACAAAACAGGGAATAAAATGGTCCATCGGTTGATGCACGGGTAAACAGTAGTCTAAAATAATAGACGTGTTATACGGGATTATTCCAATCCCTAACGTCTAAACGGGAATGTGCAAAAAACGGGGGTGTTTTAAAAATATTGAAATTGTTTTAAGTGAAGTATTTTATGGTTGAAATTGATCATAAAGAGTTATATTCATATTTTACCATGTAAGTGAAATGTTATTTTGCACTAAACAAGCATTTAGTGCATTAAAACAAGTAGTTTACCTTTCCAATAAAACGAAAGCTGACTGACACAGACAACAATTATGCGAAGGGGAACATCTCGATACAATCGTAATAGCTCGGCCTCCTCCGACAAAGCTTCGAGATAGACCTCGTTATACAATCGTAACAACTCGCCATGGCCGAAATGTTCCGAGCGATTTAAAACTGTGCCCTAAAGCCTTGCAGGTGCCCTTCATGTATATATCGTTATGTTTTGACAGAATGAAATGAAAAAAAGCCGTCAAACTCATAATTATAAGTTGGATATTTATTTTTTTGTGTACGGAACTAATATAAAATAACATTATCTGGTAATATTTCTTGTTTTTATGATATTTTATACGCGCTATATGCTTTAACCCGGAATCCTGATCGGAACAACCACCCACTTTTGAGACTAAACAATTTGTACGTGAAGGATTTGCCATATCAAAAATCTAAAAAAAATCCGTCAACGTACAATTATTTGGACTACCATGTAAGTGAAATGTTATTTTGCACTAAACAAGTATTTAATGCATTAAAACAAGTTGTTTACCTTTCCAATAAGACGAAAGTTGACTGACACAGATAACAATTATGTGGAGGGGAACAACTCGATACAATCGTAATAACTCGGCCTCCTCCGACAAAGCTTCGAGATAGACCTCGTTATACAATCGTAACAACTCGGCCATGGCCGAAATGTTCCGAGCGATCTAAAACTGTGCCCTGAAGCATTGCAGGTGCCCTTCATGTATATATCGTTATGTTTTGACAGAATGAAATGAAGAAAAGCCGCCAAACTCATAATTATAAGTTGGATAAAAAAAATTGTGTACGGAACTAATATAAAATAACATTTTCTGGTAATATTTCTTGTTTTTATGATATTTTATAGTTGATTGTTGTTGAAAATAATTTGTTTTAAATATGTTTTTATAAATAAAGACTCACTATTTACAATGTTAGTAACTGATTTATTATTACAACAATCATGACATCACAAGTTCCATTGATGCTCCTTCACGTATTGCATTTAATGCATCTGAAAGAACCTTGAAGTCATCTTCACATGAGGTAGAAATGATGTAATTACACGGTAGCACAACCCCACCCCCTTCTTCATGTTGAGCTGGCCAGGGTGGGTAGCTAGGTACAGGTGCACCTGTGACCTCTGAGGACACTTTGCCACCTCTGTCTATGAAGTTTCTGAAGTAGGGTGTCAACGATCTGGGAGCATGACCAACTGGCAAACCAGCCACATCCTCTAGCTTTAAATGTCTTTTGTCATCAGTTGTCATTCCCAGTTCATCCTTTGAAAAGAAATCCAACTCAGGAACCCACACTAAGCAGGCACATACATCCTTAATATTTGTGTACTCCGGTTGAACATTAAGGAGACAAGATGGTGTAGTCATTGGAGGTCTTATTTCAAAGGCATGATATCCCTTGATGACTGAGTGCTTCAAAGTCATTTGATACAAAGTGTAACACCATCATGTTGCTTGGAAGAAAGTTCACCTATATCATCTTGCTTTTGAAAAGAAATAAAAAAAAATCGAAAACAGCTAGGTTGCATGTAATAAATTCGTGTACCTGTAATATACCAGGATGAAAAATTCCATTGACAAGAAAAAATAAATCTTGTTCCGTTCCGTTCCATAGAATATCATTATTCTATGGGATATTTATACTTTGCGGAACGAAACGGAACAACTGTTTGCAGTCCCGAAGATTTTAATATCCATTTAGAAGTGGGTTTTCAGATGGTTCAGTTCGAAAAAGCCCTTGATCGACTGTTCGCTAGGCAGTTTCAATATATCATTATTATTATTTAATATATTTACATATTAGTAAAAAAATGCTGTGCCCCGTGTGGTGCCTCAATGTTTGTTCCGTTCCGTTTCGTTCCGTTCCGCAAAGTATAAATAGCCCTTGAGAAGCCTTTGTCCAACCAACACCAAATTTTATTAGAATGTGTATTGGCGTAATATTTTGGACAAGTTGGATTACCAGTCATATTGCTCGAATCATTCAAGAGTTATTGCCCTTAGATCATAGAAATCACCTAAATTTGGTCTTGTTCGATCAATAACTTTTGAAGCTTTTGTCTGATCAACACCAAATTTAGACTTATGTTAAAGGGCCGAATATCTCTGTCAGATTTAATAACAAGCCACATCATCTGAGTCACCCAAGAGTTATAACCAATTATCACCAAACTTGGTGTCCTAAAAATAGGACAGGTATATTTTGCCACAGTTAGCAATCTTGTTGTTGAATGTTTTCTGTGTATAGGACGCTAGCATAGATAGGACACGGCAGATATCGCGAAAACCGTCGGTCCAACGGACCTGACTGGTAAATTTTTACTTGACCGACTAAATTTGTAATGGTCAATCTGACCGACATTTTTTACAGCCAGATGTAAAAACTAATGAAAATTTAATCTTTATCAATTATCAAACACCAGTTAAAAGTTAGAATAATTTATTTTGTTTAACAGACAATCACGTTTTTATCAATGACATTGTCAAATAACCATTTGTTAACAAATCCGATGTCGTTTTCCGGTAGTATAGATGTCGGAATGCATACCACATTAAGTCAAACACCATGCAGCATTTGCCTCCCTTTACAATACATTACCAAATAATGTTTACTCCTGTGTATATATCGCCCAATGTTTTGAAACACTTTAATGATAAACTTTTTTCATGAACATTGGAATGTTTTAAATGATGGTTCCAAATGTTCCAAAAAATAATCTTATCCTTTGGAACATGTTATTCGATTACATAACCGGTATCAGTACGGTCCGAAAAATACAAATGCCAACAAATCAACCATTCAGAATTTTCATTACGATTAAGTGCGAGTGTCAAAAAATGGCTTTTATAAGTTTTTATATGAACTGTCTAGTTGATAGCAGAAGAAATTAAGCTGGTTTAATAATATTTTGTCAAACTGTTATTTGTGTTCAAGTTTAACTTGTTAATATTTTAATATGTTTTTATTTGTTGTAAATGTAAAATTAGCAGCAAAGGCTTTGAAAAAGCAAGTTTTCAAACAAAAATTGTCGGACCGGCAAATTTTCTTTCGAATGACCGAGACTTTTTCTGAACTTAGGCAATGTCTGACACAGGCAAAGAAATATGTGAAAAATCACTCTCCGTCAAGTGAATTGTAAAAGCAACAGCTCTTTATTGTACATAAATGTTCTCAACATGTTAACACATTGGAGCTAGGTATTACAAACATGTGGTATAATGCATAAGACAGAGGAAGTTTTTCACACCCTCACTAAAGGACAGTGAACAATTGTGCTAGTTCACAAGACACAGGTTTTTTTATTAGTTTTATACAAAATCACACTACGTAAAATCACCTGGGCCAAATATCTTGTGATTCAACACCAAATATTATTTTGAACTTTGATATTAATACAATCTAAAAAAGAATCAACAGTTATATAAGTCTGCATTAATAATTCTCAAAATTAGCTAAACAGTTTGTAAACCAGCAATCTCTTTATCTAAGTTTTAGAGTCAAGCTTTTTAATGCAGGTAGTGATGTGAGTTTAGGTCATCCTGGAGTCTGAAGAAATGATCACGGCCTGTGACACCCAGGACTTTGTTCCATTTGGCCGAGAATATGTCCACCAGCATCCTGGGAAATTCCAGATACAGGTATATACACATGTATATGTCAGACTTTCAATTTAGTTGAACATGATTGTCTGTAGTTTTGTCATGATTTTGGCGTCTTTGTTATCATTGTAGGTGTACAGCAGTGATAATACGCATTCCTGTATTATGATTTCATTTTTTCGGACAAATTTAATTTTCTTTAATGATTAACGATTTGCTTAATTTATATAAAGGTACGAAGACATGATATTGTTTGGATAACTTTTAACTTATTTTGTTCATAAAATATACATTTTGCAAATATTTCAAATCATACATGTAACTAATCTACACTCCGACTACAGTTATTTATTCAAAACAGTTTTATTCGCAAATATCGGTAGTAAATATTAAATAAAAGTTAATTGATTATATTGAACATCCTGTTGTTATGTTTCTGCTAGGTCCAGAATGTTGCACACAGTGAGCCTGGGCTGCCTCTGCTGAAGTCTTTCAGGGACATCTCCATACAGGATAATGGAAAGGCATGAACAATTTTCCTGAGGAGAGGGGCAGTTCGGGGGGAGGAGGACGGGATATATCTATCTGCCGTGACAAACATGAAGCACTTGGAAGCAACCAATATAAACACTATTGCTTTCATAATTTTGATAAAATAATCTGTAAACTTTGTTCGATGAATTCATTTACTCACTGTCAAAAATGATTATTTTAAAATATTCTGCATTTTAAAGTCTACTTAGATATTCTCACAATTCAGAAGGAGCAGTGGACATTCAATGCGTCAAGAGGTGGTGAGAGCAGTAAAGGCTGTGATGAGGAGTTATACGTGAACGGGCACACAGTGGTCTGGAGCCGCGGGGGACAAGATGGCTGCCGGACTGTGGTCAAGACTTTCACCATGGACACACCTGTCATACAGGTTAGTACAGGCCTGTGTTGTCATTTTAATAGTGCATTGGTTATGTTGGTAGAAGTTCTAGTATGTTTTAGTTTGTCTGTTTGAAAGAAGATGAGAACACTTGTTTTGCCCTGGTGTCATTAGAGGTAGCTTAATTGGCTATTATTATATAAAACAGACAATAAAGATAATTGCATGAAATTTGTTAAACATTTTACCACAAACAAAAGGTAAAAGAGCAGCAGAGCCCATAGCTATGAGTTTGAGAATTGCGAATAATTCATAATTTTATGTTCCTTTACCAACTGAGAAAATGGAGGAATTTTGGCATCTGATTACAATGCTCTTGCTTCTTTCTAAGATATTGTAAAGGTTTTTAAGCAAATTTGAATCAATGTGCTATTGAATGATTTTAGAACAAAAAAAACACATCATTTTTTACAGGCACTCTGGTGTAGATTTGTAGTTCCAGAAAGTTCCATTTCAGATGAGATCTATACAACTCTTGACACTAAAGGTAAGCATACTTTGCACAGGTCAGTAGGGTTTGTTGATTGGATGGACCATGTCTTGTTAGCACAAGAACTGGAGAATAGTTTGACATAGGACTCTGACACGGCAGTGGTAGGTTGCCCTTCATCATTAGACAGCCACTATTGTTTTGGGGGTCAATAGTCATAGTCACAGCTCACAGTATTATGGAAACTCAAGGTTATGGTGACTTTAATTTTTAAAAAACTAAAAAACTGGTTTTTGCATATTTTATGCAAGACACATGATCCTTCAGAATTATTTGACATTCTACTATTTGACATCTCTTGTTATATTCTTTTTTATGCCCCCGAAGGTAGGCATAAAAATCGCAACGTCCGTCCTTCCGTCCGTCCGTGTGTCCGGCTCAATAACTCAGGTCCGGGCTGTAACTTTCACTTGTATGGACAGATTTTAAAATAACTTGCCACATGTGTTCCACATACCAAGACGACGTGTCGCGTGCAAGACCCGTGCCCCTACCTCAAAGGTCAAGGTCACACTTGGGTCTTTATTCACAATGGAGTGCTGCATATAGGACATAGAGTATAGGTTGTCGTGTCCGGGCTGTAACTTTCCCTTGTATGGACAGATTTTAAAATAACTTGCCACATGTGTTCCACATACCAAGATGACATGTCGCGTGCAAGACCTGTGTCCCTACCTCTAAGGTCAAGGTCACACTTAGGTGTTTATTCACAACGGAGTGCTGCATATAAGGACATAGAGTATAAGTTATCATGTCCGGGCTGTAACTTTCCCTTGTATGGACAGATTTTAAAATAACTTGCCACATGTGTTCCACATACCAAGACGATGTATCGCATGACAGACCCGTGTCCCTATCTCTAAGGTCAGGGTCACACTTGGGTGTTTATTCACAATGGAATGCTGCATATATAAGGACATAACAGTGTCGGTTGTCAAGTATGGGTGGTATTTTTTATGTTTAGAGGCAATTTAAAATAACTTGCCATATGTATTTGACATGTAAAGGCAAGATCAACTTTTCATGTACTGACCTTGTTCATAGGTCAATGTCACAATCGGGGGCATTCGTCACATACTGTGACAGCTCTTGTTTGTTGCTATAATTTGAGTAGTATTTACTACTTATTTATAAAAAAGAAATGAGATATATTAAACCCCAATGAACAAAGTTTTGGTGGCTTGGTATATAGGAATGAACTTCTCAGTCGGCCAGCTGGTTGGTCACTCATGAAAGAGTTCATGAAATGAATAATGATTATTACACATGTATATTTAATACATATAATGCAAGTGAAGTTTAACTTTGGTTACAAACCATTAATTTTTGACGGAGTTGACCCTTTTTAGTTTATAATTTGCCATAAAATATGGTGTGTGTACAATAAATTCTGAAAGGGTTGAAGGATTTAAAGAATATTTGGTACACATTTTAAACATCACAAATTACAGGTCTTGTTCAAAATTAGTTAAATTTTTGGCAGAGTTATGGTCCGTTTTTAACTAACAATTTGCCTAAAATACTGTGTCCTGACGATAACTTATGAAATGTTAACACCATAAAAGACAAGTCAATCTTGACCTTGTTTTCAAAATACCAATTTTTGAGGGAGTTACTGCCCCTTTTCATCTTCACATTTGCCAAAAAATATTGTGTCTGATCAATAACTTGTTTACAAATTTTGCTTTACATGTTTAATACCATAAGATTCTGTTTGTTGATTTTGCTAAGTTATGTCCCTGTTTCAATTTGCTAAAAAAGGTATTCAGACGATAACTTATGACAGGATTGGCTCAATTTTTTTAATTTGAAGCAATTTTCAGCTGAAAGAATTGGACAGTTCTTGAAAACATTTTAACAATAAGAAACTTTATCAGCATATTTAAAAAGGTAATTATTCACTTTAAGCTTGACAGTCTGTTAGAAAGTTTTGAGCAACTGTACCTGTGCAAATTGCTGTTAATGTATCTTAATGCCCTGTTTGTATCCCCCTGAGAACATTCAGCCTAATGATAGTGTGAAGGTCACTTTTAATGGAGAAAGGAGTGACTACCATCACCCCTCTAGTTTTGTATGTTACTGCCCTGTTTGTTTCCCCTCAGGGAAGGTTCAACCTGGCGTGTGTGTGGTGGAGTCTGGCTGTGTTAGCTGCTTCATGGAAGGAGGCAGTGACTACCTCGCTGCACTGCCTTTCCAGGTATGAAGGGGTGCTTTGATATTGTCAACACCTGTCAAGTCTTTAAACTGGAGGATGGTTACATGTTGGACTAGGATTTTGCCATCCTCTCATCCTAAACATACATAACAAGAAACACATCAATGGGATCAACAATGTGCAGCAAGACATCACATCATTTTATTAAAAATAAACCGAAGGATACTGAGTTAACTAAGTGTATTTACAGTGCTATTAAATATGTGTTAAATAAACTTTGCTATGTTACGAATGCATGCTTGTGCAGTCATTTTGTTTTACATACATTCTGTTGTGTTTGTAGAAAATATAATAACAAATTATTTGTCATTAATTAAACAATAATTCAACATACCGTACATGTATACTGAAACATGGTTACTTGTAGCCAACATAGCAATCTTCACAACTAAATATCTAGCGTCACCAATAATTCGCGAAAGTTGTCATTTTCTAATGATTGTAAATGAGTAAGATCTGAATTATTGTTCAACCAAACTTTTAATCTGGGTCCAGACGACTTCGGATTAACAGAGTTAAAATGTATTCATTTTGAAGAGATATTCTATTGCTTCTCGCTGCCATTGCCTTTTCTTGAATATTCGAGAGGTTGTACGGTGTTCTGTACATTACAGGTTGCCCATGTGTGGGGAATTAAGAATGGCCTGCTGTTTGAACGAACTGTCTCACCCTCTGAGTTCAACACCTCAAAGACGTAGGACATTTCATATTTGCACTGTCCCAAACGTGTTGAATATTATCTTGAGTCTCTTATAACGGAACAAACCTATGCTCACTATTTGTGTTATGGTGTATTTGCAGTTTAATCTGGCTGAGTTAAATATGATATTTGCACCTGTTGCACTTTAAAATGTTTCAGAATTGTAGATTTTATGCCCCCGAAGGTGGGCATATCAAAATCGCACCGTCTGTCCGTCGGTCCGTCCGTCCGTGTGTCCGGCTCAATAACTCGTGTCCGGGCTGTAACTTTCCCTTGTATGGACAGATTTAAAAATAACTTGCCACATGTGTTTGGCATACCAAGACGACGTGTTGCGTGCAAAACCCGTGTCCCTACCTCGTAGGTCAAGGTCACACTTAGTGTTTATTCACAATGAAATGCTGCATATAAGGACATAGAGTATAGGTTGTTGTGTCGGGGCTGTAATTTCCCTTGTATGGACAGATTTTAAAATAACTTGCCACATGTGTTCCACATACCAAGACGACGTGTCCCGTGCAAGAACCGTGTCCCTACCTCTTAGGTCAAGGTCACACTTTGGTGTTTATTAACAATGAAATGCTGCATATAATGACATAGAGTATAGATTGTCGTGTCTGGGCTGTAACTTTCCCTTGTATGGACAGATTTTAAAATAACTTGCCACATGTGTTCCACATACCAAGATGACATGTCGCGTGCAAGACCCGTGTCCCTATTTCTTAGGTCAAGGTCACTTTTAGTGTTTATTCACAATGGAATGCTGCATATAAGGACATGGAGTATAGGTTGTCGTGTCCGGGATGTAACTTTCCCTTGTATGGACAGATTATAAAATAACTTGCCACATGTGTTTGACATACCAAGACGACGTGTCGGTGCAAGACCCGTGTCCCTACCTCTTAGGTCAAGGTCACCCTTAGTGTTTATTCACAATGGAATGCTGCATATAAGGACATAGAGTATAGGTTGTCTTGTCCGGGCTGTAATTTTCCCTTGTATGGACAGAATTTAAAATAACTTGCCACATGTGTTTGACATACCAAGACGACGTGTCACGTGCAAGACCCATGTCCCTACCTCTAAGGTAAAAGATACACTGAGTGTTTATTCACAATGGAATGCTGAATATAAGGACATAAGAATGTAGGTTGTCAAATATGGGTGGTATTTTTTCAAGTTCAGAGGCAATTTAAAATAACTTGCCATATGTATTTGTTTGATCTTTAACTTTTCATGTACTGACCTTGTTCATAGGTCAATGTCACATTCGGGGGCATTCGTCACAGCTCTTGTTTTCTTAATCCTTGGGGCTGGTCAGGGCAGTTCCAAAATTCCAATTTTGTCTAGATATGACCAAAAAAGCTTAAAAAAGAGAAAGAATGTTTAATAGTAGTGATAAGTCTGTTTATTACCTCAACATCTCTTTCATTTAAAAACAGTTTGGGGTTTGAAGGTGTAATATCCTTATGAATGAACCATGCTCATTACTGTAGTCTGCTATTTATATCTATATTGCATGCTGGGATAACACGGTACTTCCGTGATATTAGATCTTCAATATGGCTGTCGAAATAAACGTAGTTTCAATCAATGTGATTCTTATAATATCTAGCCCTTAGACATAACAGAAGGTACTGAATAGCCTGGATATCGTGGCAAAACAGTATTATAAAATGCAATCTGTGATAGTATAAATGTATAAACCTACAGAACAGAACTGAAGATACATTATTTAAGCTCATAGGTTTTTTAGTACCATATAAGCAAATCAATACCAAAACATCTAACAAGTGTGTATATGATGTGTTGGAGTTGTCCCGTAACAAATATATTTTTCAGAGAAAAAGTTTCAAAAACAGCTGTAATATATCTTGTTGAAATTGAATCACTCGCATCTTAATAACAACAGGTTTAAAGCTGCACTCTCACAGATTGAACATTTTGACAACTTTTTTATTTTTAAATGATGTCTTATACAGTCCTCTTTAACCGTTAGTAACAGTTTAAGCCATAAAACATTAATTTTCGAACAGAAATATTAAAATTTAAGATCTGATTTTTTTGTCAGCAATCTTATATAATTGGTTTGTAGATATTTACGCCAAAAATTGCTCTTTCCAAGATAAAAAACAAAACAGTTGTAAAATGGTATAGCTGTGAGTGTGCAGCTTTAAATGTGTCCTAAAATATATTTGCAGTGATGCTCCCAATCAGACGACAGTGTTCAGTATGCTTCACCCCCTAGATGAAGTGGCACCTGTCATCATCAAAACTGGAGGTAGGTCATGTAGAAATGGCAGCAAAAATACAGATGAAGCTCTGATGTAGATGAAAACATAAAAATAGTGATGATGATGATGATGATGATGATGATGATGATGATGATGATGATGATGATGATGATGATGATGATAAAGACGATGATGGGGGTCAACAGTGATGGAAATCATTGCACTGATGTATTGCTAATTGTTATAAAATGCTCTGCCCTGAATGGCAATCCAAACCATATAATTGAAAGGAAATTGGCCTTTAGTTAAAGCAAAAACAAATTGCACATAGCCAACAAATATCCTTTTGTGTGTTAAAATAGGGGATAAAAATATATAATTATGACCTTCAAATAGATATAAGGCTATATAGGAGTTGAATATGTCATTAACACTATCTTGTGCTGCATATATCAAAAAAATTATTGCGCCTTCTGCCCTACGCTCGTGAAACTTCATAGGAATGTTGGTCAGAAGCATGGGATATTATGCACCTGTCATTTCTTTCACCTTTCACTTGATATTTTCACAACTGACATTCAACCATTCCTTTGTCGGGATCTGTAAAAGCTGAACCTTTAGTTTATTAAAATAATTTCATAAACTGTCATAGCCTGATCGGTAAAAATGTTTGCTGTAGAATAACACTAAAGGAATACAAATATCACCTACACCACTGTGTAATTGATGTTTTAAGGGACTGTGGGTGTGACCAAGACATCATACCTCACAGATAACACCCGGCATATTGTGTTCACAAGTGAGGACCCATCACTCATATTCACCTACGACACCATGACGGGAGTACACTCTGCCTGGAAAGTCCGCAAAGCAAGGCAGGAGGTGAAATAGTATTAAATTTATTATAAAGATATATCATTCATAGTTGGTCATGCATGTTATTATACTAGTCACCCATCATTTCATACATGTCCAGTTGATTTAATCATTCTTCAGGTTGATGTATATTTATTTGTTACTATACTTACAAATGTACATGCAGATTGATTAAACAATATTTGGTAATAAAAAGCAAGGCTCTTTTTTCCTTAATTGGTTTTAAATAGTATTTAATATCAGATTTTGCCTTAAAGCAATTAATTTATGGATACTTTGCTTACAAACTCTAAACATACCCATCAGGAGTGTGAAGCTGTGTCCAACACCTGGGACCATAACAACAGCCACATGTTCACCCCCGGTCAGAACTTCAACCAGTCGAGCAGCAACCTGTCCCGTCTCTATGGCAGCATGTCTGGGGTGGCCTCACCCATGGTGTCCCCGATGAGGAACTACTCCGGACGCATAAACACGCCTCACCTCATGTCTCATTCACAGAGCCCACTGACCATCAGCCAGCCAGGCATTGACAGGTTAGAGCTGGGGAATAATTTTTAAAGCTAGTTTTACAAAAGAAAATTGTAGTAACAAGATTAAATATTCTCAATTTTTTTTATCTGACATGGGTACAGGTACTTATAATTTTTCATTCTCCATCAAGTCAGTTTAATGATACATTATTTTACACTTTTGTGATGACTTCAACAATTAACAAGCTGATACTTAAGTTCATGTGTACTTTTAACATAAATCTTATCGCATGATTTTGTGACAGGAGATCCCAGAGCCCTGCCAACTTTGGAGACACTTCTTTGCACCGCCTTCACACACCCTCACCCCAGGTCATTTCTCAGAGGTCAGCGGGGTCATTTTACCGCTCCCCTGCCAATATGTCCATCCTCAATGAGGGAACCACAACAGAGTGGATGGAGCCAATCACACCAGAGATCTGTCTGGAACATATCTGGACTGAAAATGCTCCTGCCATACGTGATGGATCACTAGGAAAGTCTTCAAAGGCATTTTTCACGAGAGATCTATGTGGCCAGCAGTATATTTGCTACTTGATTTCTTATCGTCAGCAGTTACGATGTGTAAAGTTTGATGACAGCAATGATTTAAGAACATTTGTGTTTGGAACTGTGAACATTATACCTTGCAAGGATGCTGTGCCAGTGGAGAGTAAAGACTTACTGATAATACTAGACACAAGTGGGGTACTGTTTGTTTACAGTGGAATAACAAAAATAAACAGATTGCATGTACCTGTCTTGCCACTTGGGAACATCTCAATAAGCATGTTACGCCAGAATACTCCCCTACATAGCCCTGTCAGAGGCGGTGTGTTCACTTCTAGTCGACCCCCTAGTGCCATGGAAACTCGATTTGATGAGGACTTCCAGCTAAACCAGATCTCCCCAGTCCCTACAGAACTGGAAGAAGAATCCTCACACTTTGAGGAGTTTCCTTTAGGCTGTGGTTTTATTCACTCTCTCAGGGACAATATTCAGGATAGGTTCACCATTGAGCTGACTAACGGCCACATGTTTCGATGCACCATACCAGATATGAACAGCTCTTCTGGTGTCAGCCTCTGTATTCGAGGCCTTAAACACATGCTGCCCAGAGACCTCGCCATACAGATGATGGGTCGCTGGTACACGGCCAGGAACTCCCCTGGGGCTGTGGGGACACAGAGTGAGTGGGACATGTTTAGAAAGTGTCTACTGGGCATGATGGGATATGACACTGGAAAACTGGCTATTATAAGCAAGGTATAACATGTATATTTCTGCATCAATGATTAAATTTAAAATTAAATATAACTAAACAATTTATATACATAGTGCATGAACACCATTGGCTCCAAGTCCATTGTTGGAAGAGATAGATTGTTTCTTCAAAATAATAATACATGAAAAAACAAGCATGCATTTCTGAATGCCTTTTCATGCTAACATTGACATCTGCTATGTAACTTACTTTACTTAACTAAACTTTGATATTCAATTTCATTAAAATTATTTACATACATGAATACATATAAACAAATGAATTGAAATGTTTCAGGGTGATATAGACTCAGAATCACTATCCCCAGTGTCTGCCAAGCGGGCACGCACCTCCGACCACGGCACAGATGAGGTATGTGTTTTAGTGTAATTTTGTTTAGAAATATACATGAATACTGAAATCAATCAAATTGCGATGCAAGAAAGCTAAAGAAACGTCCCAGATTAAACTATGGTAAGTTTATTGCCTTATATATTAAAAAGGGATGCAAACAAATGGCAACCTTGATATTCGAATATAAGTACTAATATTATTTGCTAAACTAATAGCCGGGGTAATTTTATCCCGTAATTTGTTGTAGCCAGTACGCACGGCGGACCCTGATTTTTCCCAAATGAGTTTTAGAAAATCTCCATTTTCAGGAAGAAAAACCAATTCATTATAAACAACAAACAACAATATCGAATAATTTCAATTCCGCTGCCTTTTTATTTGTAAACGATGTGAAATTAGATGGATTCCTAGTCAAATAGAGTTTTGCGCCACTGGAGAGTCTTTCCGTAGAACGTGCAACCTCGTTCCGTGGTTGATCTCTAAATTGACTAAATATGAAAAACCCAAACCAACTCGGGAACTAGTAAAATAATAAAAGGAAAATATATGTGGATATGAGTCATATAGTGTACAACAATAGAGGAAATATATCCTAAAACGCTTTCTTCACATTTACATTTTAAAGCACGAACATTGTATTGAAGCATGGAAAACAGTTTAAAGCACATATATGTTACAACAGAATTGTAGCGCATGGCATTCAAATCAATACCGCGATTTGAGCTACGTTGCATAGCTTAATTTGCAGCCAAGACAACACACTGGTGCACACTGGTGTTAAAGCCGATTCCTAGCCAGATATTGTGAAAGTAGGGGGACTTTTTATAGTACCCGACGATAAGTCCCTAAATGACATATGACACGTGTTTATTGTCATTACATTCACACCTCTAGCATAAGGGGCAAATCGTTACAAAAACAAGACAAACAAACTTCATAAACAACAACAGTGTTGAAGGCAAAAGTTTTTTTATTCTCTTTATTGAACTTTTTTTTCGAATAATCGAATACCGATTTTGACATTTGAATACCAAACGTTTGATCAAATATTCGAATATTCATTTGCATCCCTAATATTAAACTATAAAACAGTGTATGATTGAAACGTTGACAAGATATTATGCACATGAATGTTATGTTGTCTTTAGTCTTAAGCCTATATAATATTGAATTCAATAACAACATTAGAATTACAACCCTCATTGCTGTACAGGACTGGGAGTATGTGCTTGGATCAGAGCACCACAATATGGTCTCCAGCTCTCTGGTCAGCTGTCTGGGGCTGTCAGAGTGCCAGCCTGTACCTAATGCCAGTCCCCCACCCCAGCAGACGACAATCAACACAGCAGCCATACTGTTCACGTACATCCCAGCATGCTTCACTGCCCTCCATCTTGTATATGAAGTGAGTGTTAGAGAGTTCATGATACCTACAATTTTGATAATTATATTTTTTATCATTGTTTTGTATGCGGCATTTATTGAAAGAATATAGGTACATTAAAAATATGCAATTTAGTATTGTGTTTTGGTGTAGACAAATTAGTAAATCAAGGGCTCAACTTGCCTTTTGCTGTCCTTTATTAAGTACTTAATCCTCTCGGCCTAAACCTACACCTCTCACAAAAAGCTTTTGTATAATATATGGTAGACTTTGTTTAAGAATTAAGATTATGAACATTTTCCACCTAAGGAAATGAAGTTGAACACCCTTTTGCTGGAAGACCTGGGGCACCTGTCAGTGTTGCTATGGCAACTGGCGAGTGACCTACACTGTCACCTATACACAGATTACTACCTTAGGGACTTCCCCAAACTTACACTACAGCCCGAACACCCCAGCCAGGTTAAGGAAGGTAGGACAACGGCATTATGTTCATTTTATGTGCATTACTTTTAAATTAAAAGTGGTTCCACCTGCATCATTCTGTACCATTGATTTTTAATTTTTGGGTAAAGTTTTTATTTTAAAATAGTTTTCTATGTAGGAGAGAAAATGTTATGTTGGCCAGATCGGGTTGTAAATGAACATGTATTTGTTACCTTGAGGATACCTGTTGATTGAATGTTCAACATAGCAACATTATTCTATTTCTCTCTGGTAACAGAGCACCTGCAGAAGCTTCAGTACCCTTCTGTGTTCAGCAGCGAGGTTCCATCCGTGTTCTGCTGGATACTCAAGTCTATGGAGGGGCAGGCCCCACCCCCTGTCCTCTACATACCCAATGTCTGTGTCAATCTGCAGAATGTTGTCTCGGTAAGTTAGATAGATAGTACAAGTATCCAGGAATCACACTTGAATCAGAAACATCTGATAAAAAAACGAACAAATTTTAGAAAAAGTGTGAGTACAATCTAGTCTGCTGAATGTTAAATAATTGAATTGTTGAAAACTTTGAGGATCCCTTTGCCAGTTAAGGGACTGCCTAATGAGAAAAGTACAATCTCTTTATTCTGTCTGTCAAATTAATGATTTAGATTTATAGTTGCAAATGCAAAGTTGGAATAACGCCTCTATAATTGCATTTTTTCTAAAAACAGTATTCCGCAATTATGCTAGTTGTACCATTTAAAAATGAAATGTTATTTTTTTTGTTAAATGTTGCACTGATATTTATTAAACAATGTAAATGTAATTTTGTTGACATGTTTTCAGTTGTATGCTCTCCTACTGAACAAGCATATGGGGACAGAACAGGCCATAAAGAAATGTCTACGTAAAGTGCCATCTTCAGGTGAGTCAAGGTCACATTGGAATAAGGAAATTCATCTTCTATTTTATGGAAAAAGTTATTACCAGTAGTATTATTCTTCTTTAAAAAACTTTTTATTGTTTATAACCGGAAACATGTTGTTGTTTTTATAGAAAATAGAGGTATTCTTTTAAAAAGGCTTAAATAAATGTTTACTAAATAAGTTTTCTTTGTGTAGTTTTAGCTGAAGGTAAGCTATGTATCCCCTCATTATTCTTTGGCTTTGCACCCTCTTGCCATCCATAGGAGGCAGCCATTCTCATTTGTCTATTTTCATTCCCTCAAACCACTACTTTTCTTCAGTTTAAGCTTGTTTTGATGTTATGGGTGTCATTGTTATCGCAAATTTTGTGCAAAATCTTTAATGTTGGCCACAATTTGAAATCTGTTAAATCTTTCATATAAGATGAACATATACACATGTTCACTTTTACGCATTATTCACATGTGAAGCAAGTCGCATACCTCTGGCGAAAGTAATTGTCATATTATATTCCTTGATAGTCTTGAAATATAGAAGAGAGTTGGTCTCAGCTTGAAGTGCTCATGTCTTATGTAGTTCATGTAACAATTATGTAGCATGACATTCAAGTGTTTCAGGCTTTGAATGGGTAGTTTGGAAAGCATGCACAGTTTATAGTCCTGAACTGGGGATGGCCATTCTCATTCTCATTCAGCTGTTGTCATTCTTCATTTCCCCAGATATATTATAAGCTTGATTATCTCATTATTGTATCATGTTGTAGCATTATGGATATATGGGAAAACAATTCTTAACTATTAGAGTGTATAACAGAGAGATGGCAAATGCAAGTACCTTTATATACAGAATAATATGGAATTTGTACCATGAATAATGTATGTGGTATTTGTAATTTTTGCATGCTAATTGTTTCAGCATCAGTTTAAGTGTCCTTGTGCACGAATTTCCAATATGTAGTGACTGATTTCATTGATATGTCATTTACAAAAAAGTGGAGCAAAACATAAAACCATAATAATACAACAGACCTAAATTATGTCTGATTATACCACAAAAAAGCCAAAGTTAATTTTTCAATGTTCAGCTCTTTTCTTTACTGTGTATCTTATTGAAAAACATTCAAGAGCTCATTTTCAACACCCTACCTGTCTGTGGCTTGGTACTATAAAGTACACGTAGAAGCCTTCGTTCTTCTGGTCTATTTACATTTTGCTACATGCACATACATGGCCACTATGCTTCCTAGAACACCCAAGTGTAGAAGCATTATAATCGCAAAACCTTATTAATAATGGTAAATATCTTAATCTATCATGGCTTTGGATGCTCACTTACAAATGGAGAAGCTTCATAAAAATACAATTATATTTATATATTTTGTGTTGTTGATATCATGAATAAAAACATGTTTCTTTATTTACAACACGCTTGTATTTAAAACAAGTTGTTGTGTAAAAAAACATTGTGCATTGATTGTGCATTGTTTGTTAGTTAAACTAAGAGCTATACTGTATTACATTTCAAATGTCCGAGCTTTTTCAGTCTAAATGCGTGAATTAAGGCCTAGATTAGTAATTTTGGAAAATTTAGCCAATTTACGTCAAAAATGGACTTTTTTAGCCCTTAAAGTCATACATTGGGAATCTTTAGCTCATAAATGTCATACATTGGAAATTCAATATTAAATTATAATATAATAGATAATTTAACAGACAAATGTAAAAACAGAAATGTAGAAACAAACGCAACTGAAACATTGACACTATGATTTTTTTTATAGTTTTATTTCTTAGGTTTCTGATTTTCCTTTTCCAGTATCTGCCATATCCATGCCTTTCTTCACTTGATTTTTGGGAAACAGAAGTATGAAAATAAGTAAAAAGAATTCTTCAATCTAATTAGAAAGTAACTGAATTTTTGCCTTTGATAAAGAAGGTGAAATAGCCCTGTACATTCATCAAAATTTACATGTTTATTTACACATCCTATAACTTCATGGAGTTAATATAATTCTAATGCCTATTTCTAGGTCATCGAGCACCGACATGTGACATCTCCATGTCTCAGAGCTTCCATCGCTCCAGCCCCACCCAGAACTACCTGGAAAGACTCGTCCTTTATATGACACAGATCGGTAAGTTCTCTGTATGACCCAGATTAAACAGTCCTCTATACGACACAGATCAGTACGTTTTCTGTATGACTCCGATTTGTTAGTCCTGTATAAGACACAGATCGGTAAGTTCTCTGTATGACTCAGATTTGTCAGTCCTCTACATGACACAGTTTTTAGCTCGACTATTCAAAGAATAAGGAGAGCTATACTACTCACCCAAGCGTCAGCGTCACACCTTGGTTAAGGTTTTGTGTGCAAGCACACATAGGTTAATATCTCAGCAACTACTTAAGGTATTGCATTGAGACTTGATACAATGGTACTCAACCATCCAAACTACTTAATTAACCAAGTTAGATAACTCTAGTTTGCATTAAATACAACTGATTGGCTTTTATCATTTGACTTAGAAATTCTGGTTAAGGTTTTGCATGTAACCACATCTAAGTCAATATCTCAGCAAATATATCATGTATTGCATTAAAACTTTACACACAGGCTCCCAACCATTTTACCTTCTTATTTAATCAAGTAAGATAAATCTATCTTTCATATTATATAATTTTTGCCCCTTTATTATGTGACTTAGAAATTCTGGATAAGGTCTTGCACGGTAGCACACATAGGATTATATCTCAGCAACTACTTGATGTATTGCATTGAGACTTTATACAATGGTATTCAACCACCCAACCTAATTGAATAACCAAGTTAGATAACTGTATTTTGCAATTAATGGCCCTTTATTATTAGACTTAAAATTTCTGGTTAAAACTTTGCATGTAACCACATTATGTTAATATCTCAGCACATCATGTATTGCATTGAAATCAAATCTAACAGTGATCCATGCATGTTTCGCCAAAACTTTTCAATCCTTACACTGAAAACCGGCGGAATAGTCGAGCGCACTGTCTTTGTGACAGCTCTTGTTTTCAAGTCGGCTGAAAAAAGTTCTGTAGATATTCAACATTTTTTTTCATGCAAAAAAGAGATTACTATTTGCCTTGATGCATTACTAGTATTGATATATATTTTTTTTTTTAAAAAGACCATTTATAACCCTTCATATTCATATGCTAGTGTGGTGGGTCTCTCATCTCATCTCATTTTTTTCCTAGGTTTGACAGAGAAGGAGCTTATGTACCTGCCAGTAGGGATATCCCTTCCCCTGAGGGAGGCTGTGTTCCGATGTCGATGCAACCCTCCCTCTGATTGGCCAGAGGAGGCATACACTCTCATTGGTAATGTATGAGATTAACTTCAAGGAATAGTTAATATTAATTGTTGCAAGTATGGTAAACTTTTCTCATGGATGTGCAACTTCAGTAGAATCTTGCCTCATCAGTATATATCATATATTATATAATGCGTGATGTTGTGGATGATATGAACTCTCTAATTCTCAGGACGAGAAGACATTAGCAAGCTGCTGTCCCTGCATACTCGTGAGCAAGTGGCCCCACCCCCAGGAATCTTCAAACGAAAGCCCCACCCTCCAGTCAACCCACAGGTACCAGGGACCAAGGAGGAAGATGATGGGATGGAACACCTCGATGATGAGGTCTGTTTAATAATAAAAATAATTATTTTCACTTCTGTTTTCCCTCTTGGCTTATTCATGGTAATACAGAAGTTAAATTTTCCCATTTCAGTTTATAGTACTTTAGCTATAAGCTGGTGTGTTTTGGTCATGGTTTTTGCCATAGCCTTGGTGTCATGGTTACTGTTGTCATGAAACATAATTAACATTGGCCATGATATGAAAAGCATTAAAGCAATTGAAAGGAAACATGGTACACAGGTTGTTAATGACACTACACACACTTGAAGCAAAGCCAAGAGTTGGTTTGGATCATTGCTAACGTATGCCCCTTGTTCAGCTGGAAAAAAACAAAACAGACTAGCATTTGGGATCATTCAGCAGCCGTCTTGTTTCTTTATTGGTACTTGTATCTCTGTTAGATTGGTTGGTATGGAAGAAAAATAAAATTCCCATCTTTATTAGTTATGTAGAAAAAAAGAGGCATTGTATTTTCATTCGTTTATCTTTTCACGGTTGGCGGTCCAAACCCTAAACAGTACACAAATCCATACACCTGTTTAAATGCGCATTTGTTTAAGGTGATCAATAATTTTATGATCTAGATGAATTCAGACACTAGTGCTAGCAACATCGTCCAAATTTCGTCTTGTTTTGTTGAGTGTTTTGTGTGCGCATCTTTGAGACTTCTCAGTTATGTTAACCTTCATTTAAGTAAATTCACTTAACATTTTGGAAAGGCATGTTTTGAAAAATATAAACAAAATATATTTTGGTAGCTAAGGGGTAAATGAAGCATAATAATAAATCATAAATTTATGTACATGTATTTTTAGAAGTTGGTTGACTTTTGGAGGTTTTCAACCATCAAGTTATTGTCAGATGTTTTTTTTCCACTTTTAATAAGTCCAAATTAAAAACACTACATCCTTTTCGTCAAAATTAAGCAAAACGTTTTTAGAATGGTGTATTATTTTAGAAAACAACAACACCATTTAGTGTTCATAATTGTGCCCTCCATAGCATAAATTGAAGGGCGATTTACTCTCCATAAAATTAACGATTTTCGACTTAATATAAAATGAAATTAAAATGAATTGTGAACCAAGCAAATGTTGACACTTTGACAAAGATGCTCCATACGAACATTTATTCAATTATAACAAAAACTCTCTGAGATAGTTGAGTTCGGATTTGGGCTTTCAAGAAGCCACTTTTAAAAAAGAACCTTTTTCTTGCATTACTATATATTTTCATTTTTCTTTAGGTTTAACTTTAATGTGCTAGTTTGGCAAAGATATCATTCTTAAGAGTTAAGTAGGTTTTAAATCCATATTTAAGTTTACAACACATGTTATCCCTTTTCCATTGTCTAGTACCTAAGACTGCGGTACAGCGAGGACCTGCGGGTCCAGGAGGCACGGCGTCTCATGCAGTCGTCCCGGCCAGTCGTAATTGCCCTCACCCAGAAACCGGAGATTAGTGACCATGACTTCATCGAGGAGCAAGAGCGACATCTATACTCTATCTGTACACGCACCATGGCCCTACCGACCGGCAGGTAAGCATTGGAGGGGATGCAGGGGTGGGGGGGGGGGGGTATTTGTGAGAAAAGTTGCATTGCATTATCACTTATAGATTTCTGGCATACCCTGATGATACATCTGATGTAAAATAATTTGCTTTTTCATCATTAACTGATTTACATAATTATGATCTCTCCTTGTATAAGATTATTTTTATGAATTCTTAGTAAATTAGATTAATGTTTCACAGTGTGCCTTGATCAAAGACACTTGCACTGAGCTTGTGGTTTTGTGTTCCGGGGGAAATCGGAGTACCAGGAGGAAACCCACTTGTCGGCTTGGTGACCAACTCACATGCGCCCAGGACGGAAATTGAGCCCATGTCGCTTAAATGAGAAACATGTGCGATAACCGCTGCACTAACTGAACAACCTAGTCACTTAAGAAGGCGCTTTGTGAAATAAGCAAGCTTCAGCAGATGACAGTTACACCAATGTGCTTTGTTTTTTTCTTAGTAAGCCAGTAATCATTGAACATTATCTTAAACATATTTTTGTGTTTAGGGGCATGTTCACCCTGAGGACGTACTACCCGGTCCCCACGGAGACCCTGCCGATCCCCAAACTTTGCCTCACTGGAAAGGCACCACCCAGGTGAGCAGCACTGATGGCTTTTTATTTTTAATCGAGACATTAATAAGGTTGTAAGTGTTGAATTTTTAAGAGTTATTTCTGAAACAGAAGTACCTAGGGGCAGTTAAATCAGGCTAGTCGATCGCTTTTATTACTTCATAATACTGAATTGACAAGTACTGTCTCTAAGGTTTTTGTTTTACAAAAAATTATGTTGTTAAATCTAAAATTATCAGATGCAAAGTAAAAAAAATCAACACAGTAATCACAATAATTAAAACATTTGTATACTCTCTTTTTCAAGAAACACAACAGTGGACCTGTCCCATATAGATGTGGTAGCGAACATGACGTCCTGGCCACTCTTCCACAATGGGGTTGCGGCTGGGCTCAGGATTGCTGACTTCTCTCAGCTTGACTCGTCATGGATCATGTTTAACCGGCCCCAGACCAACGATCTGACTAATGAGTATGCAGGGTTCCTGATGGCCCTGGGGCTGAACAAACACCTTGTTAAAATGCATATCCTGAATAAACACGACTACCTGAGCAAGGTATGAGTTCAGGGAATACAAATGCATGATAAAGTTTGGTATCATATGGTAGATTCTCCTAGAATCGTAAATAAAATGGGTGAAGATCCTAAAGAGCTATTACCAAAAGAAACTTACTCCAACCAATTTCACTGAACAGAAGTTTGAGAATTTAACTCATATTCACTGTATGTTTCTGTGATGATTTGTTTTCAAACTTTTTAATCAAACCATTTTTGCAGGGCCATGAAATGACAACCATTGGATTGCTACTAGGAATATCTGCTGCTATGTAAGTGATTTCTTTCTCCTAGATTTTTAGCTTGACTGGTTGATGTTTCAAAAATAATAGATATAGTGATACCGGTGGCTTTCTATGTGACCAACAACAGCCGCATTAAAAAACTTAACCCTAGGCTATAGCTAAGCTTATTAATCATAATTGTGTGTTTTGTAGCATCAGCAGAATATAAATGCATTTAAAGGAAAACTGGGGTGTAAATATTATGGAATGACTATTTCAGGAGAAGTTCCATGGACCTGGCAACATACAAGATCCTGAGTATTCACCTGCCTGCAATGTTGCCCCCAACGTCCACCGAACTGAATGTGGCCCATAATGTCCAGGTGGCAGCTATATTGGGCGTTGGCCTCCTATTTCAGGGCACAGGTCACCGGCACACTGCTGATATATTACTTGCAGAGATAGGTGAGTATCGGATATTATTATCCCTAAAGTCCCAAGTCCTAAAGTCCTGAAACTTGATAGGGTGGTTGATATTACCTGTAGATTCCTATTGTAAACTCCTTTTTTAGGTCAAGGTCACCAGATTGAACACAGTCTTAGTCATCTTTCCAAACACACATTTTATGACATTTTCATGGGGGGATATAGATTTGCCCTTGTCCATCCATGCATCCTTTTGTTCGTAAGTGTTATGCAAAACTCAAAACACCAAAACTTTTTCACCCACAGTTAAAAATCTTGATGGAATGTTTTTAGCTCCACTGGCCGAAGGCCATGGAGCTTATGTCGTCACAGATTGTCCGTCGTGAGTGCGTGCGTGCGTGCGTGCGTAAACTTTTACTTTAAACGACATCTCCTCTAAAACTGATAAGCGGATTTTGACAAAACTTCACAGGAATGTTCCTTTGGTGGTCCTTTACCAAAATTGCTCAAATGGTTCCGGTCCATTGCACAATATGGCCGCCAGAGCTAAAAATAGCAAAATCTTTAAACGACATCTCCTCTGAAACGGTTCGGCAGATTTTGATGAAACTTGACAGAAATGTTCCTTGGATGGTCCTTTATCAAATTTGCTTCAATGGTTTCGGTCCACTGCACAAGATGGCCCCCAGAGGTAAAAATAGAAAAACCTTTAAACGACTTCTCCTCAGAAACCGATGATCGTATTGCAATGAAACTTGACAGAAATGTTACTTGGGTAGTCCTTAACCAAAATAGCCCAAACAGTTCTGGTCTGCTGCACAACATGGGCACCAGAGCTATTAAAGTAAAAAAATTTTTTAAATAACTTCTCCTCAAAAATTGATGATTGTATTTCTATGAAACTTGACGAAAATGTTCGTTAGGTGGTCTTTGCTTGAACCTTTTGGCCAGTGGAGCACAGGCACTGATGTGCCTCTTGTTTAGGTAATGAAGTTTTGCACCTGGGGGTTCGTTTTGGCCTTTAAATTAGCATAAATTGGCATTCCTTGATTTGTTTTGCTCAAAACTCCAAAACTATATTACCTAGAGTCATGAAACATAGGGGAATGGAGTGATGAAGTTATACACCAGGGTTTCGTTTCCCGCTGCCCATAGTAAAGCCAGTGTTATGGCCCTCGAAATAGCAAAACAATGGCATTTGAGGATTTCTTGACTTGTGTTGCTCAAAACCCCAAAACTATATATAACAGTCATGAAACCTTAGAAGAATGTTAATGGTGTGATGAAGTAT
This sequence comes from Mya arenaria, assembly GCF_026914265.1. Classification (NCBI taxonomy): domain Eukaryota; kingdom Metazoa; phylum Mollusca; class Bivalvia; order Myida; family Myidae; genus Mya; species Mya arenaria. The sequence goes on from NC_069132.1 coordinate 2,162,567, forward strand.
TGCACCTGACGTTTCTTTTCTGCTGCACATAATTATTATATAAAGAGTAATGGCTTTTGAGTAAGCAAAGGCAAAAACTTGTGTCGCATGTTACTTAAAAATTATTAGTCATATACTCATGAGATCTCTCAGGAAGCTATTTGATGTTGTTAAATTATAGAATTAAAAAATTTGATGCGCATTTTATTTTATGGAGTATGGAAAAATAATGGCCCTTGCTTTTGTGACAAACTTGGCATATGGGGGCATCCATGTACTATGGACCCATTTCTAGTTTTATCCTTTTTTACTATAACTAACAGCCCAAAAAAGGAAAACCCTTGTTAACACTCTTAGAGGAAACATTTTAAGCCAAAATGTCCTGGAAATTTGTCAGAAAGGTTGTTTCGTTGATTTCTAGTTCAAGTTCGAATATGGGTCATCTGGGGTAAAAAACTAGGTCACAAAGCTCGATTATGGAAAAACCTTGTTAACACTCTAAAGATAACATTTTCAGCCCAAATATCCTGGAAATTAGTCAGAAAGGTTGTTTGGTTGATTTCAAGCTCAAGTTTGAATATGGGTCATCTGGGGTCAAAAACTAGATCGCATAAACCTTGTCAACTCTCTAGAGGTTCCATTTTAAGCCCAAATATTCTGGAAAATTGTTAGAATGGTTGTTTTTTCCATAGGTTTATTTGTTAGGAAATATTATATCTCTTTATTTTCTAGAAGAGTTTCATTTTCACCCAATGATGAATTAAATAATCAGACTTTTGCATTGCACTACGTGTAGACCATTGTAATTTACAATCTTATCTTTTGCATGGTTAGTGAATATACCTTATATAAACAGGACTGTAACATGTTGTGTTGGATGGAAATTGAGACATTGATACTGTAGGCTCTTCATATAGTAGTTCTATCAAATCCTCATAGTTTATAGTAGCTATCAGGGATGCAAACAAATGGCAAAATTGACATTTGAATATTCGGTAATTCTTTCGATCGAATATTCGATTACCGAAATACGTATTTTAGAAGATGTAGTAAACTACTATTATTTTTCGTTAAAGTAATAGCCAGGGCATTTTAACCCTACTTTGTCATTGCCAGTATGCGCGGCGGACCCTGATTTTCCCCAACTGAGCCTTTGAAATTCTCCATTTTCAAGAAGAAAAAAGCAATACATTAGAAGCAGACAAACAAGGAATAATTCAATTCCACTGCTTTTTATAAACAATGTAAAATTAGATTGATTCCTAGTCAAACAGTGTTTTGCGCCAATGGAGGGTCTTTCCATAGGATGATAATTAGGGGCCAATCGTTGTAAAAACAAGACAAACAAACTTTATAAACAACATCAGTGATGAAGGCAAAATGTGTTTTATTATCTTTATTGAGCTTTTTTTCTAATATTCGAAAACCGATTTTGACATTCGAATACCAAATGTTTGATCAAATATTCAAATATTTGTTTGCATCCCTAGTAGTTATATATATTTTATTGGATGGTGCGCTGTCCATCATTCCTGTGTCTTGCTTGTGAAAATCAAATTATGCCTCTGGGGTCAAAACTCGCTATGCCATGAGGTTTTCTTTCAAAAATCTTCTTGTCTGACACTGCTAGGCCAAGACCTTTAATTATTTGTTACGAGCATCATAAAGTGGTCCTCTACCAAGGACCATGTGTTGAGTTTTGAAAACAAATATCAATATTGTCCTCCAAAGACATTGACTGACTTTTTGACCTACTTTTTTTTTTTAAGGTGCAGCAATAACATTTTGACCATGTGTACAGTTTTGAAAACAAATATCAATGCTGTGCTTGGATTACCTTTATTGTAACTTTTTGACCTTTCTTATTTTTAAAGCTACAGTTTTGAAATTTGGATCATATGTACAGCTTTGAGAACAAATATCAAGCTATATTAATTTTATCCTATGTTCAATATATGTCATAAATTATAGCCTTGGTTTACATTGATTACCATTACAGGCCGCCCCCCAGGCCCAGAGATGGAGAATTGCACAGACAGGGAGTCATACTCCTTAGCAGCAGGGCTCGCCCTGGGGCTCGTCATGTTTGGTAAGGGTCAAGAAACAATGGGAACTTCGGACCTGAGCATGGCGGACACCTTGTACCACTTCATGGTGGGTGGGCACAAGCGCCCCCTGGCAGGCCCTGCTCAGGAGAGGTACCGCACCCCCAGCTACCAGATACAGGAGGGCAACATGGTGAACGTTGATGTCACCTCTCCGGGGGCCACCCTTGCATTGGGCATGCTCTACTTTAACACCAAAAACAGGTATTGCTGAAATCAATGTTGATATTGCTGCACAGTGTAGGGAATCTGACTTGTTTATTTATGAAGAGCAATCTTGTGTTAATTTTGTATATAAACCTGCAACAGCATCTTACCATGTCAGTTTTTCAAAAGTGAAGAAAACTTATCTCATGTCGTTATATTCCAGCGCTGTTTCAGAGTGGCTGAAAGTACCGAACACCCAGTTTATGTTGGACCAGGTGAGACCTGACTTCCTCCTCCTGCGAACACTAGCACGTGGGCTGGTCATGTGGGACACTGTCCTCCCAACCATGGACTTCCTCAAGGACGCCATTCCTCAAATACTTGTCGATTTTGCTTTCCAAAAAAACAAGACACAGGAAGACGAAAATAGCATTGACTATGAGACAATGAGTCATGCGTATTGCAATGTTGTTGCTGGTGTCAGTTTGGTGATTGGTTTAAAGTTTGCAGGATCAGCCAATCAAAAGGCATTTGAGACTCTTCAGGAGTGTATGGATAGGTCTCTGAAAGTGATCTCAACCCCACACTTGATTGAACAAGCCGGGAAGACGACAGTGGAGAACTGTATGATGACTATATTGGTTTCCATGGCAATGGTTATGGCGGGAACAGGTAGTCTTGAGGTGATGAGGATGTGTCGTATGTTTAGAGGTCGAGTGGGACCCCCGTACAACCAGTATGTAACATATGGTTCTCACATGGCCATCAGCATGGCAATGGGACTACTTTTTCTAGGTGGTGGAAAGTACACCCTAAGTACAAAAGAGGAATCTATAGCAGTTATGTTGTGTGCATTCTTCCCGAAGTTTCCAACCCATAGTAATGACAATCGATACCATTTGCAGGCTTTCAGACATCTGTATGTGCTTGCTTCAGAGTTACGGACAATGTTACCAAGGGATGTGGACACTGGATATCCTTGTTATATTCCGGTGGAAATAAAATTTAAGGACACTGAATACTACAAGAATGTTTCCTATAAGACCTCAGCTCCATGCACATTGCCAGATCTGGACCTTTTGGAGGAAATTAAAATACTTGGGCCACGGTATTGGCCAATTGTGTTTAACTGTTACAAGAACTGGGACAGTTTGAAGTCCTTATTGCGACACAATGGGACACTGTACGTGAAACAGAGGGCAGGGCACCTTTCATATGTTGAGGATCCTAATGGTTATCGCAGCATGCTAGCCAAGTCCCTCACTGCTGACCACTCCGCGCAGACCTGTGTCAAGGTTTGTATGGAAGGTCCAAATAAATATTTTTGTCTGGCATTGTCAAGATATTTGAATTTTGCTAATATTTAAATAAGGAGGTTGAGTTCATAATAATTGCAAGTTTAATTTTAAATTCAAATCAAACTGTTTAGATTTAATTTTTATCATTCAATGAAAGAAAAACATTTTTAAAGTTATACTATTTTTGACAAATACCAACCAGGCAGTAAACAAATTAGCTGTATTGTACAGCTGTGACATAATTGTATTATAATGCCAGTCTGTACGAAAGTTTGTCGGACCTCGGCTCCCGCCGGTAATAAATGGCAATTACAATCACAGCTATATTGTAGGCCCGCTTGACCGGCAACAATTTTTGGGGCAAAATGATTTAATAAATATGTGTCAAACGTGTATTTTCTTAATTTTATTAACTAACCTATGTTTACTTTATCAAACCAACTTAATCAGGGCGTTTATCGACCCAAGCTCCCCGGGTTTTGACGCATTCAAAATCGTAAATGACCCGAAAATGAAGCATCATAAATTTGTAATATTAATCATTTGCAAGACATGATCAAAATGTCTTTTTATCAATTAAAGTCAAGAGCAATTAACACCTCCAATGACAACTGATTATCGATCGGTTTCCATGTTAATTAGCAGCACTCAAACTCAATGACATGATAACTCCGCCCATTATGCAAATTAACGGATACCTTCTGCTTTTTCACTTAGTACGATGGTTTAAAAAACAACAATGCTAAAATATGTTTTGTATTAGTTTTTTAAACCATGTCTATATCAGTTTAAAAAATGTATATATGTATTAGTTTTTAATAGATAATCATGTACCTTGCAATGCCATCATACGACAGATGAAAACTATAATTAAGAAGTAAGACCATGTATTTAGAAAAACACGGACAATGACACTTGAAGATCTGATTTTGACTCTTGAAAATCGGATTTTAAGAGTCATTGACCATTGGGTTCAGACCCTGTTGAAAGCCCTGACTTTCACAAAAATGTACATAAAATGTTTGGTCCTGCAAAAACTGGTCCGGTCCTGCAATGTAGACTGTATTGCAGGACCTCGTCTCCTGCAATGTGATGACTTTCGTACAGACTGTAATGCTTTGGCGGGTATTCAAACAAATGTTTTGCAGATGACTCAACTTTCTTTAACAATGATAGTAGACAATTGTTTGAAACTTTTGTAAAGACACTTGTATTATGATTGTTCAGACCTTGACATTAATAAATCTACATGTATATTATAAAACTTAAGTGTGGGAACATTAAAAAATACAAACGCACATTTTTATCAAAAGAATTATATGGCCTTCTGTCAGCGCAACTACATTAGAAATAACTAATAACAGACAATTAAACATACAAAAGAGCATACGAAACAAAATTAAAGAATTCAGAATAGTCGGAAAATAGTGACAACACAGAAAGCTCACACTTGGGGACAAAGTTAGTCATTAAAATGTTTGCAAAACTCCCAAAACTAATATACCCTCTTGCTGTACTTCCTAATCGAAGTAAACAAACTATTGATATTAACATAAAAAAGCACTGTTTTTGAGCAACAATAAACTAGATAAGATTAAAAGAAAAATATTTTTTTAAAACTAAGAATATTAAATTAGAAGATATTATATAGAACATTTTATGAGCTTACAATTGGTATGGATAAAACAAAATTTAGACCCATCTAATAATTGGATTGGAAAGTATTTTAATATGCATGTTGTTTTTTAAAAAGTATGGAAATCAGGCCTGATGGGAATGATCTTTTTTTTTAATTAAAGTTTAAAACTTAGACCAACATGATAAAAAACGAATAACACATGTGCTCCTAAAAAAATTCTTAAATGATATATTGATGTCAGGGATGACTGATCAAAAAAAATGTTTCTATACGCACAACGGTCATATAGAATAACAAATTACTAAAGCAAAATTGTCTCACCTCATAATATAAGAAATAGTATCAGAAAGGTGTAAAGTTTATTTAACACATTTACAATTAAAGAACCAATACCTGCTTCAGATTTGACAAACTTAGAATTCTGTATGACATTAATGAACAAGATTTCCTAACATAGCTAACACTTGTTAGTTCTATACCAGCCTCATTAAAAATGTATCTTAGTTAAAAAACTGTCAACCAAACACCACCAGAAAAATTAACTGATTAACTACTAAAATCTAAACTACAATAAATAGGGTAGAAAATCCGTTCGGGGACAACAAGCTTGGGAGATTGAGAATGTTTGTGCGTGTGCGCCAGGATACTTGTGTTTGTGTGTGGATTTTCAAAAATAAAAAATATAGAATTGTTATGATGCCTTATTTAGATTTGAATATATTTTTAGTTTGAACTCCATGGGGTCATCCTATGATTTTTAATTAACGATCAAACAACAAAATATCATAGATCAAGAAATCTAGTTTAATATTTAGTGAGTATTACAATTTAAATTGAAAGTTTTACTTGTTAAAACATATACACATTACCTAAACTGACCAGAAAAGCTTTTATTTTCAAAATAGAGGGTGTAACTTATCAGATATATAAATTCAAAAAAGCGATTGTTCGATACATGCATTGATAAGATGGGCCCCTTTGTCAAAAATAAAAGAGGAAAAAAAGGTATTTCAGGCATCATCATTGTTTTTTCCTATGTTTACAGCCAGATGTAATCAAGGCGTTCACATCAGATCCGAAGATCCTCGCCCTGACAAACTTCTTCTTCAAGGGCCAGGGCCAAGGGGTATGTAGTCTTTGAAGATGATCTTAAAAACATGTAGAAGTTTAAACAATTGTTTTTGTTTTATTCTTCTTTGTTGTTTTTTTAACAGATGCATTTTTTTTAGATGTTATAGAGAAATACCACAAAAAAAGTAGACTTGTCTCTTCCTAGACTAATGTTATTTTCTGACTGGGTAAAATCCACAAACCCCTCAATACCTGCAGGGTACAGGTTGAAGTTTTTCACAATTCCGTTACAAATCATATTGTATCACATTACGCATAATGCTTATGGGGTTGTATTCTATATTTTTCCCAGCACAAAAAAATATCTCAACATTTGGAAGAATACCACAGTTCAGAGTAGCCGTAGGTCTCTTCCTTATAACACCAAGGCTAAGAAATGCACATGAAAAACACTAATAAATTGTATAATTTTTTAAATTGCAAGCTATTACATGTATTATGATGAACTATTTACCTTACACAACAGGGAAGTGAGCTGCTACAGGTGCTGTCTGATGTCCTGTATGAATGTGTGACCATGGAGAAACCAGAGGCTGTCCCTACACACATACATCTTGACCAGGTTTCATTTTAAGCCAATTCATTTTGAAGTTTGATTCACTTCCTCATGTATAAGCTGGTTTAAATTATGCTTGAGTGGATTCTTGCATTGAAACCAACACTTATGTTGACTTTGAGAGGCCATGAGGTCTGAAGGCCCTGGTCTCGAACCCACAATCTCCTGGACAGACAGGGAACAGACACATACAACTACACCACCTGTATAAATCTTTAGCAATGTATGTAACTGTCATACAGTATGTACAGGAAATGGGGACTTCGATCATTCAAATTATTAAATGTTGCATACCGCATAGTGGATGTTTATTGTTATACTATGAACAGGAATCAACAGTAAATGCATTACACAGGTTTATTTCCAGATCAGCCGGAGAGCCGAATGTCAGTCCTCGTCGCTGGGAATCAGCCAGCTGAAGCTTATTTACGCCTACTACAATTTGGAGCACTCTACCACTCTGCAGGGAACCAACTCACTCTTTCACACCACCACTGAGGAAGAGTTCCAGGGAAAACAACTCCTGAAACCAGACTTCATTCTGGCTGTCACTAGCAAGCTGAAAAAAGTTTTTCAGAACTGGTTGCAAGGTATGATAATGTACAGAGAATTTATCCTAGTGGTTTTATGTCATATTCATGATCAAAAGGACGTTCCTCCGGGGTATTTTCAAATTTGAAAATGTTTAACAGTAAGTATATTGGAAGGACATTTTTATAAATATAAAAAGGTTTTATTCTATTGATTTTTTTGTCTAATTCCTTTGCAAACTGTTAATGAAAAAGGATTTAAATGTTTTAATATCATGTGTACGGTATATCTGATATAACAGTATGTTATAATGTTTTTTTTCAACACAAACTATTGGCATTTTAGTTTTATTTTAACAAAGACCCTTTGGTCAAATGATGGTACATGCATCATATCAGTATGATTATTGTAATACTACTGTTTGCAAAACATGCTTGTCAATGAAAAAAGTACAATCGCAATGCCAATTTGCACCACTGAGGCATTCAGTCTGTACCACCTCAACGGCTGCTTTGGTCAGTCAGTTTCAACATTTCTCTTGCATTTCTTTTATGTGTGGAATTGATTGACTGGCCATACATCTTGCACTTAATTCAAAATTCACTTGAGTGGTTTTGGGCGGAGCAAAAGATTCAATACTTCAAAAGCATGAAATGCTAAATTGATTTGCTAACAGTAGTATTATATCTGCATTACAAGTATTGTTCAAATAATGTAAATTGTAAAATATATGGGGTTAAAATTGCTTTACATCGTTTAAGGTTAATTTGATAACAGATTTATTGTACATGACTTAAAGATGTATCTCTTGCAGTTTTACTTGAAAAACAGCATAATTTTGTTTTACTGTCTTTAGTATTGAATTATTATTATAATAACATTGCAAGGTCCAAAAGATTGCAAACTAACAGATCTCTTAGGCTAAAGATGTCTTTAGTGATAAGAAATTCTTATTGAAAAATCCATATATTCAATTTGTTTTTGTACACAATGATAGGATGGTCCTATATTCCCTTTCTTCTTTGGGCAGGTAATGAGGGGTGCCTGTTGCGCTATCTAAAGGGGGAGAGTGTACAGGGAATGGACACTGGTCATCTAGCGGCCCTCTTGCTGTGGTATGACCTTCCCCACCCAGGGCACCTCAGCAACATCAACATAGATGGTAAGTAGAGGTTTGAATATGCTGTGCTCTGTTTTCTGACTGTTAAATCGCACAGGAGGTAGTGCATTATTTGCATCAGGTTGTGTATACATGTATGTCTAGTGTGTCTGGCAATGTATCATTTAATGGTCAATGAAACAGTAAAAACCTTTGTCTTTCAACTTTCAACACTTCTTAAGAACCTTGATCAAGAACTGTTCAAGAATACTTGTGCATGTTTCAGGCCGTCCGAGTTTGCCAGCGCTTCATGCAGCCCTACCCCAGCTTCATGCCAGCATGCTCATGGTGCTGCTCACTGCCTGGAACAGCCACTCCTGACACCAGAAATACGGGGGAGGGAAATTTGGAGCGCTGCCATAAGGGAACCATTCTAGTGTCATTTGAACTCACAGTCATGTGGGACATTTGAACAAAGTTATCTCAATGGACATTTGATGGATATGCTGACACTGTACATTAAAAGTGAAGAAATTGTAAAGATATTAAAATAAGTAATATTCTATTCAGCTGACATTATACATTTATAGAATCATGAATCTCTGTTTTGTATTGAAATAAATGTGAACAAAGTGTCTTTGTTTATTCTACATGTATATTTGATTATATATTAGGGAGTTGCGACCATCCCTCACATTCCAAAAATTGTTTACAGCTTCAAAAGTATTGTGATGGTCAGCATGGGTATGTTGGTAGGCATGGGCTGTTGTGCACCTGCATATCACATATTACTCAGGCTTACAAGAGTTATGGTCCTTGACTTAGTGAAAAACGGTTGTAAAAATCTTGTTGCATGTAGCACCAAAAGCATTTCACCTAAACACATAAAACTCACTGTTTCAGGAGTAATGGCCCTCAATATTTCTAAGTTTGACATAATTCATTCCGTCCACCCTCTAACACGGCATTTTAAAGATGTTTAAGAGCTTAATATACAGTCAGATAGATAGATTTATTAACTAGAGTTATGCACTTTATTTTTTTTTAAATGACCAAATTCTCTTGTCAACCATTCAACTTGAGCATTTGTGTTCAAATCTTTTTTACACTTATCCAACTAATTCTTTTCTGCACAAGGTTGCAATGTTCCAGGTCAGAATATCTTGAACAAAAATTGCCCAACTTCCCTTTATCCTCGCGCTTAATCAAGCATTTCTTATCTTTGGCAAATAGGGTGACAATGGTACTTGGGATAATATCTCGAGGGTTTTTACTAAACAACCAGGTCCCATTTTTTATTCCAGAGTTCTACGGTAGTCTGTCCGAACCTTACAAAATGTCATGTATATATACAACCTCATCATGCTCTTCATACGGGTTTTACAGTCCTTTTTGGTTTCAGAAAATATAAACAAATCCTCATTGAATCCTCCCTTATTATTCCCTATCGAATCTTAATTTAATAGCAATGTTCACCACCCATTTAACATATATTTCGGCTTGCCTGGGCTGGAGATTGGCCATGAAGGTACCTTGGGATTATATATGGGGTCGGTATGATCAAGGTTCCTGCTAAAAAAAAATGGAAAATGGCTTCCAATCAATAAACTGAGTTAAGAATGGTGTATATATATATATATATATATATATATATATATATATATATATATATATATATATATATATATATACTGATAAAATTTGGTGTGTAGCAAGCTATGTTGTGACATAAAGCTTGGAATTGTATTTGATATCAATGGGGTCAAACTTTACCCTCAGGTTAAGCACTGTTAAAGTCCTAAATATAAAAATATGGCCTTCCAAGTTCATACAATGATGCACAACAAAATACATGTACGTTAACAGTATGAATCTGACCGGTAAAGAAGTGGAATAACATTATTTGTTACATCAAACTGCTTTTGTTTTCCCCATGATTTAAAAAAACAAACACTTCTTGTAGAGTGAGTGCCTTGTATAGTATTTCCATTATTGCAGCACTATGTGACTGTATGTCACAGAAATGGTGTGAAAGGGAATGGTGAAATGTTGGGGCAAGAAGTATATTATGTGGTAACGACTTTTAATTTACAGAAAAACAATTAATTTCAATATTATATATCTTTGTCTTTTTTTTAATTGCACAGAGCATGTAAGCTGAAACGAAAATTAAAACAATATCTCCAAAAAACAATGTTGAAATTGCAAACCACTCTCAAACCAGCGACTTGTTAGGTGATTTGGAGTCTCTTCACAGGACGTTTTAGACGACTGCTCTGAAATATCAAAGAAAAGATTCTGACCAGGTATCACTTAATGTTGAACAAGAGGGCCAAGATGGCCCTATATCGCTCACCGGATTGGACAGTTATTGACCAGACAACATACTAGACGCCACACGCCCAAACACTCGCCTGTATAAAAACAATAACTCTAACAATATTTGGATTTATATTCCTTGTCACAAAAGAGCAAAATGTTAATGTGAAGAAGTTCATGATATTTGAAGTTGATATCTTCAATGACTGATAAGTAATAAAAGAAATAAAAATAGAAAAGAAAAAAAGCTTGCCCGTATAAAAACAATAACTCTTACAATATTTAAGTTGTTAATGTGAAGAAGTTCATGAATTTTGAAGTTGATATCTTCGATGATTGTAAAACAATAAAATAATTTACAAAAAAAAAAATCATATAGACATATTGCCTATTAAAAAGAACATTACTGTGATATTATTTTGAAATAGGGTCAATGGTTTCTGAAGAGAAGATTTTTAAAATTGTCCCAGTGGTTCAGGAGGAGATGTTGTTTGAAGAAAAATTTTGATGACGGACGGAAGACGAACAATAATCAAATCACAATAGCTCACGCTGAGTACTTTTTGCTCAGGTGAGCTTAAAAATCATGCAGTCTGGAGTGTTATATTTCAGGGACAATCTATGTACAGTACAATATTCATCCACACATATGCCAAGTTACAAAATACTGAGTTTCATGATCATCATTGGATGACTCAATCTCTTTTGTTGATATCTAAAAGTAAAATTTGGGACAAATTATTACAATAATTTAAGCAAACAAAAATGCGCTACATTTGTAAGTAAAAGAAGGTACTTTTCTTGTCCCACACTCTGCAACTTCTGTAACCTTTCTCCGTCTCCTCTGTCTTTGTTCCCTAGTCATAGGTTTAGTTCTTCTACATCGCTGTCTGATCACTGGCGCTAACTCCTTATACGCTCCATTTAAGTTCTGAAAAGATCTTGATAAATTGGTTGTTTCAAATATTTTTTATGTAATACAAAGACATTTTTGGTGGCCAAAAAAAACAAAAATTTGGTAAGTAGATGCCAGCACATGTCTGCTTAGGGCCTCTGCAATTATTAAAGTTTATCAATGGGCATTGCTACACTGCTTGTGCATCATGGGAAACCTGTTCCAAATTTAATGTGTATATCTTAAATGGTTTCTTAGATGTTTGTAAATTTATTTGCACGACTGACAAAAGACAATACAAATGCTGCACAAATTTATTCTTCCAATTAAAATATGTTCAAGTGAGAGTAAAACAAATATAATATGACACAGTGTCCTCATTTATTGCTTATGTTTACAATATATCTTTTGAGATATAGTCTCAAACCTTTCCTGAAAATAAAATGACTGTGATTCTCTTTAATAAGCTTCAAAGCATCTGAATAAAAAAATCTCAATTCTAGAATCATTACCTGCATTTCTGTCACAGACAAGCTTGCATATGCTGCATAGGTTTTTGTTTCAGGTACATAACTATCCAGTTTACGATCTTTGACAACCATATGACCATTATCTTTTTTGCAAATTTTTAAATTCTCCGACGCTGAGTACTCCTCTGAATCTGTTTCAACAGGACATGAAATAAAGGCATTTTTAAAGTATACTAATACCTTCAGGTGAACATTTCAAACATATGGTAAAATTCTATAGTAAAGAATTAGTTCATTGTATTTTTTTACCTAGCATCAAAGTAGTCAGTTAAATGCAGTATCTGACTCCGGATAACAGATACATTTACTATGTTCATATGGCCAGAAATGCTAAACAAAACTGTTTCTAAGCATACTATTAAAACAAAACTAACCAACTATCTTAGTACTATTGACATGATTGTGCTCTCTACAAATGCTATGGCATTTTTATGCAACTTTAAAGTGTTTAAAGCGTTCAACATAATTATCATACCTATAAGTTGCAAAATATCTAGGAATTCATTTTTGGATTCCCTTCTAACATTCTCTAGAGCATTTAAGAGCAAGGGTGTGGTTATAGGCAGGTTGTTGATTCCTCCTCTGAAATGATAACAGTTTCACCAAAGTACATGCCCTGTGAAGGGAACCTTAACCCTCATGTTTTGTTTAGTCAAAATAGGCATAGCTTGACAATTATTAAAACCAGAGTTATGGAATGTCTATATATATTTTTAGTTCTGTTGGTCAAAAGCTATACACAGCCTATATTACCCTGTTTTATATAGTACCTGACCAAAATTAAATATTGACTTGACTTGCAATTGTTTTCATAGATCTTTGTAAAACAATTTAAAGAAACACTGATTATAAGGTATATTGATTGTATTGTTTATGCACCATGAAACAAAAAGGCAAAATACATTCTTGGTGTTGAAGCTCTTCGACTTCCATGTTGAGCAGGTGTAGCAGCTATATCCTTTCCTGGAACTTCAGGATAGAAATTCTGCATGCAAACCGGTGTTGTGATATCAAAATTCAAATCTGCAATCCAGTTTACAGCTGGGATTGTAAGAGTCTAAATGGTGACTTAGTCTGAGCATGTCCTGCATTGTTTAATCCGGGTGTTAAAACTAAAATTTTAGATGGTGATGGACATGTTCCTTTGAGACAGTCAGTAGTATCTCCTATTAGACCTGCGCCATAATCAAGTTTTGTCCCTTGACTGTTGTCACTACATTGATCCTAAAAATATGAATTGTAATGAAGATATTGGAATCACTATAATTAATTCTATATAAAAAACATTTCAGAAAGCCCAGACTTTCAGGACACATATAAGCTCTATCAAATGAAAGCAGTATCATAGCTAGAACCAAATTTAAACCAATGCAGCCTATGGGGTCTGGGGAATGCTTTTATATAAACACTAGGTCTATTTTACATATATATGTTATAAAAGCTTATAAATTAGGAAGTTCCTTTTCCATATTTATAATTTATATAGACAGTGACCGAACTGAAATTGAATATAGCTCAACTCTAGCCACGAAGAGCAACATCCATAAGCCCACGATTCTCACAGAACAGAGACATTCTAACAGAATGCCAGAACCAGAGTTGCAGCCATGAAAACTCCTGATCGATATGTGAGAACATTCTATATCAACCATGTTTGTTAGCAATGAAGCCTGCTCAATTGTTATGTTATAATCATGTTATAATCAAAAACGAAAAGAAAATACCGATAATTTATATTGCAATCTCCAACTCTACAAGGATAGACTACCATGGATCATTTTATGAATTTATAAGTATAGTTATGTATTGACTTTTCAGACGTCAAGATTTAATATACTGTATAAGAATGCTTTTATGTTTTTTTGTGTTTTTTTTTGTATATGTACATCTACAGGCTTGGAAGGCGATGTAAAATGACAGCTGAAAGCAAGCTCTCATGGCCTTTTAGTATTTCATATAATAGTACTGCCATTGAAAACCATCCACATAAAACAATTTCAGATCAATAAAAGATCATGAAAACAATTAGCCGTAACAATGGAAACTTTTTTATCATTGAGCCATGTGCCAAAACCAACAAGAGCAGTCACAGACTGCCATATCCACTTATACTTATTTATCCATGAACTTTGCCTAACGACAAAAGATAACATTCAAAATTAACAAAGGTCAATAACTTAAAATATACTGCACCCAGATATATGGTTTCTCTTCACTGAACTTCTCGTAAATGAGATATATCTGTAAATGAAGTTTGAAGTCAATACCTCAAAGACTTTTCAAGTTTAAAGTTTCAAAAGAAATAGTGGTATCCATAGTAATGGTGTGTATGCTCTGCACTTCACCTCAGTGATATACATGCATGTATATGTATATGAAATTTGTAGTTAATACTTCAAGATGTTTTGAGTTATGGTCCTGACAAGAAATAAGTATGAAAACTATTTAAGGACAACAAGTAAAAGAATACTGCATCCAGAGTTTTAGTTCCTCTGCACTGGACATCTCCTCAATGAGATCTATTTGGGGGTTATGTTTCTTATGTACTACACCTCTTCTCAGTGAGATCTATCTGTACTGTATATGAAGTTTAAGGTCAATACCTCAAAGATTTTTTAAGTTAAGCTTCAGACAAAAAAAGAAGTATGTTAATTTAAAAAAGTGCAATGTATACCATAATTATTTTATCTGTATATGAAGTTTGGTGTCAACACCTCAAAGGGTTTTTAAGTTGTACTCCCGACTTGCATCCGAAAGTTTTAACATTTTAGTACAAAAAGGTGCTTTTTGGGCGTGTTTTTTCTCCTATATCAAAATAAAATAGGGGGGGGGGGGGGTGCGTGCGCCGGGTATGCCCACCACACACTCCCCAGGATACTCTAGTGCTAGTCATTCCTAAATGCCGTCCCGGCTACTCTAGTGCTAGTCATTCATAAATGGACCGTGCATTCTAGAAAACAATGATCTTTGTCATTGTGATAATTGTATAAATAAATGTTTGAAGTTTACCCCAATGATGTCTTCCAAAGTATCTAAACTTATAAGTGGTAGAACACTACTGCTAAAATGCTGACATGCCATTTCTATCATATTTTTCATGTAGTCAAGTTTTTCGTCTGATACGGTAAATGGAGTGTCGTTTAATAAGGGAGAAAACTTCCACGTTTTGAAAAAGCCAATAAAAATGGATGTAACAAAATGTGTGCCCAATCAAAATCTTTGTTTCATTTTAGTTGGATTGTTAGCTACTTTCACTTTGAAAGCAAAACACGGAGGTATGTGCCGCTCTTGTGTGAAAGAAGAATATCCTGATAGGGTAAACCATAAATTTTAAATGTATTTGTAACTTTATATTAAAGATAACCTTATTTCAGAATAATTTTCATGTTTAGTATCAGATTCAGAAAGTTTCCGTCATAACATTGATAATTTAATTGTCCACGGATTTTCTTTTGGCTGGTTTGCAATTTTATATTATATTATAAATATTATACACTAGTTTACTTTAATCAACCAGAGATTTAACCAGTTGTATACAATTAGTTGAAATTAAAAATTATTTTAGCTTTCTATGATTCCAAAATATGTATATACAAATGGGGTCAAATTCTAGTTTAACAGTAGTATTGTTACAAGTTCTTGAACGTTTTATAAAACGTCCTAATTTTGTATTTTCTGTTATATGATATCTACTATTACATTTAGACACCATTAATCTGAACACAGTTAAGCTGAAATTATTGCTATTTCGAGTTTATTTTTTGGGCCCAATTTTATTCTTTCTTAAAATTTTCATAAATAATCCAGAATCGCTAATTTGAAATGATCGCTATTTCGAAGACAAATATTACGATTTGCTACTTCCCACCTATTAATCAATCATTATTTCGAACTCCGTCATCTCATAGTTTTCACACCATAGCAAGCTGCATCTGTTTGAGGTAATAATGAAACACATTAAGCGCTTGTTTAAAAAAATGACATCGAGGAAGCATATGTAACAAACATCAATGGCAGATAGTGAGCAATTTATTATGAATGGTGTGGTTTGTAAATAATGGCTGGTTTACACAGTCTGAATATCTGCCTCGCCCGTAGTTAATTATAAATTTACACACCCACATCTGTGTCTATCTCAACCACTAGCGAACAATCCGGAGAAGGGCCCAGTTCCCAACAAATAAGGATACAAGCGACACAAATCCAAACTTACCAAGACAACAAAGTATAGCAAAACATCACATCATTCTTTAAAATAATATATACAAAACAATACTGAGTTAACAAAGTAAATTTTCAGTGCTACATGTAATTAAACATGTTTTATATAAACTGTGTATGTAACAAAAATATTTTGCTTCACCAATATTTCGAGAACGCTATCATTTTCTAATCACTTTCTAATAATTATTTATCCGAAAAAGCATTAATCCAAAGCTTTTATCTGGGTCCTGACAACTTCGGATCAAGTATTTAAATGTAATAGTAAATTTCAAGCTTGCCATTCAATAATATTGTTTAGCAAAATATATGGCTCCTTTAAAATCATGTTCTTTCTTGATTATAAAAAAAAGATATTAAATCACAGAAACTTAAATGCCAACCACTGACATCTAGGAGTTGGATTACTGGTCCCAGCTGTTATATAAACCAGTCTATGGTCAAACTCAAGGACTTTTTAGGATAAGAGACTAACACATTTTTTTCTTTTCAAATTATTAGTGTCAATGTCACTTTCGCATATCATACATAATAGCAACATGCAGCAAGTTCGGTTTTACCTAGCACATTGACTCTTTACATGTAGGTACATTCTGCATGTCAAATATTGCTTTGGTCATGATAAATGTTGTCTCCAACATTCTTATTATAACTTCTTCAGTTTCTAAGCTCCACACTGAGTCAAAAACATGTGTATGGTACTGCAGTCATTTAGTCCATATTGTATGTGGATGGATTTTTTTACGATTTTTAGAAGAATCCTGTATGAACGTCTATTATTTTAGACTATGCAGTCCTCGCAGAAAATTGTCATATGTCAGAGATGAGGTAAAATGTGGTACACGTGTATCATCATTATATATATTCATAAGCTCCTTTGAATACTTACAGGAGTCAGTATGCCTAGAAAGTGGATCATATATGATGAATTATGCAGGCTGTAGCCAGTGTGGGGAAAGCTCTGCTATTGTTATGGTGAACAAGCAAACGACAGAAGATGAGGATGGTCAGGAAGTAATCACATATCAACGTAATTATCAAGTTTATCTATTGACAGTTTTATAAATAAAGATCAAATAGAGCTTAATATTATACCTTACATAATGTGTTTCTTCTTTGTATATATAAAGTCGCTAGGTTTGTATATCACTGTATTTTGATAAAAATCTAATTTGATGACGTCACCTGTCCATATACTATGGACTGCTGACGTCATACAACTGGTATGTTGTTTTCACAACGGCAAAGGTTTGTCCACATTATAAGAGCTTTAAAAATATTGAATGGTAATTTAAAATGTTCGGTATAATATAAGAAATATTTACATACCACTTTGGGCCATATGGCATTATAAGGACCGGCCAGTCAGCCCCCGAAGGTGAATGGACCTCGGCTAACGCCACGGTCCATATACGCTTTCGGTGGCTGCCTCAGGCGCGTAGCCAGGCATACTCCCATACTCCCGGGAGTACTTCGATTTTGAAAAATGAAAATTCTAAATGGCCTAAACCCGGTGTAAAACTTGAACCCTAAGGGGGTACAGGCGAATTTGAAACCAATCCAGCTCGGCATTATAAAAGTTCAATGTTAAATGTCATACATATCGGTAGTAACTGTACATAGTATCCTTTACTACGATGTTCCAAGCACACTTTAAACATGAAATCTTAAACACGGTAAACAACTTAGCTTTACTTTTACGTATTATAACTATGATCAATCATAGTTACCTCCCATCTTTATTACGTAAAGTCAAGTTTTAAACAGCGCGAATTTTAAACAAACAAAAATGGCGTCTCCGACAACCTTTTGCCCACAAAAAAAAGCAGATCATTTCTTAGCAATAATGAAGGGTGAAAAAAGACATACTATGTAGCATGTCATCCCAATACAATGTGGTCGTTGAAAAGAACAGAAAGATCCTTGTTAGTATAACAGAAGCGATAGTGTTCTGTGGGAAACAGAACATTGCCTTGAGGGGGCATGAAGGCGATAAGGGAAATTTTCAGGCCCTATCGAGCTTTCAGGCCAAGCAGGATCCCATATTAAAAGATCATCTAGAACACGGAGATCAAAGATCTATGTACCTTAGCCCCGATATACAAAATGAGCTTATTTCCATTTGTGGAAAACAAATCGCAGACAGTATCGTGTCAAATTGCAACAGCGCACCCTGCTTCGGGTTTATGGCTGATGAGGCAACTGATGCCAGCACTATGGAACAGATGGCCATGTGCCTTAGATACTTTGACGGAGCTGATTTACGCGAAGATTTTTTGGGGTTCGCTGAGTGCAAATCAACTACAAGCCAATGCCTTCTTAGCAGATCTTGAACTGGCGGGTGTTGACGTAAACAAAATGCGTGGCCAGGGATATGATGGCGCTGCCAATATGTCCGGTATCCGAAGAGGCGTACAGGCAAGGATCCAACAGCGTATTCCTGGGGCTGTGTACATCCACTGCAAAGCCCACTGCCTCAACCTGGCTATTATCCACTCATCAAAAGAAAGGTATGCAAGGAACATGATGGCTACCGTACAACAAATAGCGTTTGCTTTTAACTACTCCGCTAAACGCCTCCTACGCTTCCAGGAAAACCTTGACAATGATGAAGTTGCCCGTGTCGAGATGGATAAGCGCACTAAACTGCAATCTCTGTGCGAAACCCGCTGGGTAGCTAGGGCGGATGCTTTGCACACTTTCCTATGCTCATTTGGGTAATCTTGAGTAAACATACTTAAATTATACAATGCCTAAATGCTCTAAATCAATATTCTTCAAAGTGTTTATTGTATTTTTTCCTAATTATGTGATATTTCTTAGTCTGTTATCTTATCACTTTTTTATTTAAAGTAATGTACGTCTGAATAGAAGGCTTTCGATGTTTATATTGTTCGCTCACAAACCATTCTTGATTTAATTGTGTCATGAATTTCCAGAGTTGTTGCAAGTTCCTTGGACGAACTCGCTAGCGACTATGGTGACAGCAAAGCCGCGGGATACAGTCGCTCTATCAGAACTTCGAGTTCATCACTACCCTAGTGGCTGTCGAACATGCGTTGTCAGGTCTCGTACACCTGTCAAAACTCTTCCAGAAGAAGACGTGTGATTTACTGGAGGCAACAGAAGAAGCACGTGTTGTTGTCGCTATGTAAGAGGTTTGTTATTTAATTCATTTTCCTAACGGCTAGTTGTGGGATGAATTCATTTCGTTATGACAGAAAAGTTATAGAATAGTGTTAATCACGCCTCGGTTAACCGACAAAATCATATGTAAGTCAATATTTACCAGTGTACTTGATCTTACTTTGGGTCGGACTCTAGTTATACTTTTCATCGGCGTAAATGTCCATGTATATTTTTTTCCTAGACCCGTCACTCATTAACAGTGCACTAATTTCATAGCGTGTATATATGTTTACAGAAACAATTCATACTTGTGTGTGTACATATGAATTGAACATATTTGCAGTCATATGTTATTAAATGTTTTTCCCATCTTTTGACTTACAAAAAGAAAGATGGACGTTGCCGTGCACTTTACTAATGCGTTGTTTAATGTTGCGTCACTGTCAAATATCATTTCAGTCTGAACGCAACGATCCAACAGTATGGGACAACCTGAACGAAAAAGCTATGTCACTAGCAAGAGACATTGGGGTGGAGCTGTCCATTCCTCGATGCCCGGGGCGACAGGCAAACAGGCCTAACGCACCAGCGGCAGCACCCATAGAATACTGGAAGGTCCACATGTTCCTTTTTTCATTGACCACCTAGTTGTTGAGTTAACAACCCGCGTGCTTAAACCGCATGGGAGATTTACTGCACAATATCTTCTGCCGACGAAATCATCCTTTTTTGATGAAATAAAATATGTCATATCAATGAAAATACTTGGAATTGCGTAATGTTATACATGTATAGTTAAATAACACATCAATTATATTATTGTTCCGTAAAAAACAAAGTGTGTGTACCAAAACGTTAAGTTCTGTGCATATCTATATTTTTCTATAAAGCAATTGCTTATTTTATTGTTTAATTATAAAAAAGTGGGTCATGTTTGTTTTGTTATAGGCTACCGAACTGACACCTGCCAGGGCCGCAGAGATTTTTGCAGAGTGTGGTCCAGACCACAACATCCCCAGCTGAGTATCCAGACCTGGAAACATCTTTGCAAGTGGCCACTGAGGCATCATATCCAAACATAAAACTTTGCATGATGGTGTTGATGTGCATGCCCGTTTCCACAGCTACGGCAGAGCGGTCCTTCTCCACGATGAGGAGAGTCAAGACGTACCTCCGCAACACGATGACCACCAAGAGGCTTTCAGGGCTTGGGCTTCTTAACATTTATCAAGAGCGAGATATCAACGCTGAGCACGTAGTGGATGTTTTTGCACGTAGAAAAGACCGTTGGCTGGCGTTAGTGTTCAAAGTTTAAACGTGTGTTGTTGTGTAAAACTGTTTCAGAATGGGAAAAAAATCCATAAGTTAAACTATGTATACATTTGTGTATTATTTGCTTGTGATGTTTTCCATGTTTAAATCAAACTATATGTGATATTTGTCCTTAATGCAACTTGTTCATCTGTATATCCTATATATTCAGAGGGAGGCATCTCCACCAAGTATAAATATGTTTTGAATATTTATTGCTCGATCTTGCAGTTTTCCTTTTTTGCTTCAGTTATTATTAACTTAAAACTTGCATTTCAAGTTACCAGATATGCGTCAAATGCCACCAAATCGCATGAGTAAACAAAAAAAAATCAGGGGGAGGACCCCCGAACCCCCCGGTAAAAATAGGAGTACTTCAAATCAGGTTCCAGCTACGCCCCTGGGCTGCCTGGCCTGTCCTTATAATGATATATGACCCTCAGTGATATGTAATATTTTTTTAATTAAAGTCTGTAAAGATCATCAAGTTGGCTTTATCATGAAGGTCCTTGATGTGGTTACTGGTAGTTATTTCTGTTTAAACTTGTTATACTTCAAATATTTAACTAATAAACAGTGTATTATGTGAAATAAGACAACAACTTTAGATTAGAATTGCAATGTCCAATTAAACAAAATTTTGCACAACAAAGTTTTGGATACTAGAATGTGTACTAGAACAAGGAATCAGGGGCGTCGTCTGTCCATCCTTCTGTCAGATTTTAAAATGATTTGGCAGAGGTGACCACGATAGCATGGGGACATTTTGTCCACAAGACCTTTGCCCCTACCTTCAAGGTCATGGTCATAGCAACCTGCTGAACTCTGTATTTTAATCATTACTGATAATAGGTTGTGTCCAATCCATATCTTTCTCATTCATGTTTTCAGATTTTTAAATTATTTAGGTCAAGGTCACATCAACCTTCTGAACGAAGTATGTTTTACTATATAAGCCTTACTGATAATAGTTTGTGTCCGGTCCAAACCTTTGTTATATTATGTCAGATTTTGAATTATTTGACAGAAGTGACCATCATAGTATGACTATGAGGACGTGTAAGGCACAAGACACATGTCCCTACTTTTATGGTCAAAGTCACAACATCCTTCTAAACTTAGTATGTTTTGCTATATAATCTTCCTCATGTTTCAACATTATTGACATTTTTGTGGCACGTTTACCTTCCGTGAAACTCAATCCACATGATTTCTTTAATTGTTCTATCCAGCCAGTTCCAACAGTTATGCCTGCAGGGGTATTAATCAGTTTCTGTGATATCTCTAGTTTAAATTTTGTCACATTTGAATGTTATTAATTCAACCATGCAATTCTAGAGGTGGTCAGTTTTGTTGAGTTAAAGTTTAAGTTTATTGAATACAGATGCATGTGTAATGTTCATGGAATCATGTAGTCCTGAGCCCGGAAATTAATCATTTCTGTTTTAGTGAATTTAGAGTATTTGATTTTCGCTTTATCGCTATGACTTCTTTATGATGATTTCGTGTATTTAATACTAATGTTATAGTTTTAGTATTAAAATCTAAATTTAGCTAGTAAATGATTAATTAATACCAATATGTTGTATTCTTAATAGTTTTTTACTTTTTCGTAAGTTTGATAAACTTGACACCCCTACTCTGTAACATAAGTTATATATAATGGTTTCACCCATAGGATTTGTTAAAATGGGCCATTCCATTTTGGTCACGTGATGTTAGGGTATATAAGAAGCGAAAGGCATAGAAATAGCCGATGTATTATAAGACCAAAGTAATAAAATCAAATCCAATAGTCAGAGCTGTGGGACCACTCTAGGTGTCATTCATTGAAGGGCCCGCAGCATTTTGGGATCAAAATTACTCGAATACTCAACCAAACGGGTGGGAATAAAACTCCTCCTTTGGCCTCAAAAATATGTTTCAGTCACACTAGGGGATGTGACGGGCTCAAACCATAATGCAGCCATAGTGTGCAGGCAAACCTTTATAACCCCAACAATAACAACATTCAGTAGGGTAGAGCTGTGGGACCACTCTAGATGTCATTCATGGCCAGTTTCGCGGCACTTAGGATACACTTTGTACTGTTTAGGGCGGGTTCTGAACTATTGGAGGCTAGGAGAATTAAAGTGAAGCATTGCACTACAGCTTCTAGTTTCCACGTTCGGATATCCGTGGGGTTTCTTATTGGCCTCTTAGTAAGCCTGGATCATTGCAATACAGACGGAACAGGGTCAATGGTTTGATTCCCCATAAAAGCTATACACTTAGGACTGCAGGTTTTGCTGATATATTGTGATTGGTTTATAAGCGTTTTGTACGCTGGTCCAGTTTGAAGTTATTTCATAGTTGTTGTAGTGTTTCTGTTTGTGCGTTCTTGGTTTTGGAATAATTGAACATTGATTCTTGAGCCATAATAATTATTTTCAATCATTTGGTTTTGTAAGCAATCATTGTTTATCACTTGTATATATTACTAATTTCATACTTAATTTTTGGGACAATGCAGTCCGGGAATAGGTTTATAGTTTAATTTAAGGTAGCGTGTCCGAGCTAGCTGGGGAAGAAACGTTACACATGTACACATTTTATTTTGTATTTCCTATTTTTTGGAGATTTCACCTCACTCTTTGTAGTGGTTTCAAATTTTAGACTGTAACTGATTGTTGACAAAGTTGACATTTTCCTTTTACATGTATTTTGCTTTATACAAACTAATTTTTTTTTTAACTATTCCAGATATCTGCCAGTCCTGTTCTCATGTGATAGCCAACCACGAGCATGTGTTTCATGTGGAAGATGACTACCAGGTACAAAATAATATATTTTGTACGAAAAAACAACAACAAAGGCATTGCAGTCAATTCCAACCTTGTCAGGTTTATTTTCCTGAATAACAAATGTGTACTTACTCAGTGTTTTTTGCCCTTTTGGAGGTCAAAATTTTGCCCTATTGACAAGGGTAAAAATAATCTTTTTCAGGAGGACAATTTGTCCTCCTGAAAAAGATTATTTTTACCCTTCCCAGGTAAAAAAATCCTTGAAAAAGGCAAAGCATTGACCTCATAACATTTAGCAATCGTAGCAATATAATACCATTCATGAATAATGCCATAGGTTTGTTGAATACAAGGTTTGAAAACAATTTAAACATTATATGAATCATATTAGTATTTTCTCGATTTTTGCCAAATGGCTGTTTTTTCCCCTATCAAAGGGCCCCGCTACCATTCCCTTAAGAGTGGAGAAAAATCACTGTGTAATACTACACAGGCATGCCATAATTAATGTATTTTTATTTTTACGTAAATGTTTTGATAGTTATGGCTAACATAAAAACAATTATATGGCAACGAAGATGACAGGAGGGCAATATTTGGAATACCTTTGAAAAAACAGACAGGCTTAAAACATTTGTCATGTCTTTAAGGAGGTAGTTGAATTCAAAATGTGTGAAGAAATATTTCCTAAAGATTCTTGTTTAAATAGTGATTTAATCTATGTACTTTCTGCATTAAAATAGGGATGCGTTTTATAAAAGATACAAAAATAATCCTCCTTGATAAGATTATTCAATCACAAATTAAAAAGTCATGCCTTTACTATAGCTTATAATAAAGTGTTTGTTTCAGGTCTATGGGATGTACTGCCTATTATGTGGACAGGCCGATGACCAAAGAAGTATACTGCCATGTGACCCCAATGGGCCGAGAAAAGATTCATCAGACTTTGACTGATCTTAACAGACAGTGTTAACATGGCAGCCTCCCTGAATTGTCAAATTCATAATATCTGTGGACCAAAATAAGATTTTAGTGTGAAAAATGTGGTTTATTGATAGTTTTTGGCCAAATGCTCAAAATAACACAGAACAGATCTTGGAATTTAATGATAGCCACAGGGTTCTGTAATCCACTTCAGGAATATCATGGCATGTGAACATGTTGACTTCTAACAAGACATTGATATTTACCGTAATATTTTACTAGAAAATAATAATGAAAATAAAATAATGCATTGTTATTTTTAACTATTCGAAGAATAAGGAGGGCTATATATATACACACACACACACACACACACACACACACACACACACCCGGCGTCTGCATCCGGTTCAAGTTTTGGGGCATGTTGGGATTTTCACTAACAACTCCAGTACCCTTCATTCAATTCACTTAATCCTTCACTCAGTTGAAACTTCGGTTCAAGTTTTAGGGCAGGTTGGGATATTTATAATTAACTTCTATACCCTTTGTTCAATTGACTTAATACTTCACACAGTTGTTCAGGACCATCACACAATGAGGTTACATAACAAAACTCCATGTTATCCTTAATACAAGTTATATCCCCTAATTGATTTAGGAACTTAGGTTTAAGTTTTAGAGCAGGTTAAAGTTTTAGAGCAGGTTCAAGTTTTAGGGCAAGTTAATCAATTAATAAAAAAACTTCTATACCCTTCACTCAATTGACTTAATACTTTGCACAATTATTGACAACCATCTTACAACAAGGTAACAGGACTCCATTTTAACCCTAAATACAAATTATAGCCCTTGATTGATTTTTTTTTCATTTTCTTTTTATTTCATTTGACAGGCACATTTCTATATTTTTAACCAGGTTTTCACAAAGGGAAAACTAGTTATAAAAATGACTTGCGTCATTATTCGTGCCACTTGGTGGGAGGGCAGCATCAAAGTCCCTTGTGTATCGAATAATTTTAGCTAGGTTTGACATATAGTGACCAAACTTGGTATATAGAAAGAGTTTATGGGGACCTTTCATAGGATTGCCTTTGAGGCCTCTAGGATCAAGGTCAAGGTCAAAGTTAGTTTTAATAGAAAAATGTTTGGTATTGAATAACTTAAGTTAGGGTCGACATATTGCGACCAATCTTGGTATATATGAAGAGTTCATAGAGACCTTTCATGAGATTGTGTTTTTGTCCTGAGAGTTATGGTCAAGGTCACTGTTGCTAAAAATAGAAAAATGGTTAGCACTGAATAACTTAAGTAAGGGTTGAACATAGTGTGACCAAACTTGGTATATACAACGAGTTTATGGAGACCTTTGATTGCTTTGCCTTTTGGCCCCCTAGATTTAAGGTCACTGTTACTAAAAATATATTACTGTTTGATACTGAATAACTTTAATTATGGTTGACATACTGTGACCAAACTTGATATGTAGGAAGAGTTTATGGAAGACTTCCATGGGATTGTGTTTGGGCCCCTAAGATCAAGGTCATTATTACAAAAAAAGAAGAAAGC
Source organism: Mya arenaria (assembly GCF_026914265.1). NCBI lineage: Eukaryota > Metazoa > Mollusca > Bivalvia > Myida > Myidae > Mya > Mya arenaria. Next base: position 2,188,736 of record NC_069132.1, read on the forward strand.
AGTTGAACCTGGATCTCTTCTGCCAATCATTAAAAAACACATTCCTTTGTCAACTTCTTTAATAATTTGTTGTATCAACTTTCTACTCCTTAAAACCTCATGTCACTTGTCCTGTGTTAGAAGAATAGGAGCCAATGCAAGGAGTTAAATGGTCCCAATAAGATTTCAGAGTTACCTTGAAGAAAGTCTTAGACTGGGGTTCTCTATTTATTTTGGGAAAAGAACCCTTTTCTAACTTTGGAAAAATTACGGCCTTCTGCATCAATTTTAAAAAAACACACTAAAATTTGTTATAATTAAGAAAAACAATGTTTTTGCAAGTAAAATACCTGTCAACATCCACATTTCACCATGGTAAAAAAAAAAAATTCTTGTTGTCCCAAGCTGTAAGGCATACTAGTATTGGCTTGCATACACATTTTGAATGTGGCATCTACCAAAAGTTGTAACCATCAGAGTTAAAAACCATGCAACATCCTTTCATAACCATAATGTACAAATCATATTCATTGCATACCTTCAGTTCATGGCCCAAAATTAGATAGTTCACCATATGTGAGCGATTGGCATAACTGTTTTGTCTACTCGCATGATATCAAATTATTTTTTTGTACTAGTGTCAAAATAACGAATGCCTGCCAGCAAGGGTGCTCAGATAAGCATGTACATGTGTATGAAAATACTGCTTTTTGGGCTTTCTATTTGCAATTTTTAAAATATCTCTTTAAAATACCACAGAAATTGAGCAGATTTTTCAAATACAAACACTACACAGAAAGAACAAATCGTTATATAAATCTATAAATATATTTGTTTAAATTCATTTTGCATATGAAAATCACTCATTTTTCTTTATTTAATATCATATTATATTATGATAGATAAATTATGTATAAGTAATCTTATAATATTATACAATTTATGAATAAATACAATGTGTAGAAACACCTCAGTAATGATAAAATTCATGAGGTACATCTTTGCAATTTAAATCTTCATTATGCCTTCCTCATCATTTTAAAACCTTTAATTGTGATTGGTGACTGATACCAGATGTGTTCAGTATCGCTCAAGGCAATTCCTGATCCTAGGTCTGGGGTTCTCAAAATTGAGGCTGATGTTGATTGCTGCATCACACTTGTCTGGGACAAGATTGAACTGGCTGAACTGGACTTCTTCATCCGCTTGTGAATATTTGACGGTGAAGCACAATATTCAAAGTTTTCACTTTCCTTAGTTGTGTCCTTTGGTGTATTGTTACAAGAGCTGAAGTCAGACTCTGTGTTGAAGACGGAATCAGACTCTATGCTCCCATCAACACAAACATAGTCTGCTGTGATGGATTCCTCACTTGACTCAGACCTGCTGTCTGTGGGGAATAAGTTTGTACCTGTCCAGGAAATATCATTTGTTGAAATGTTAAATGGTTCAAAACCAGACAGCTCAATGATGGAAAAGTCTTTAGACAGATCGTGACTCCCTTGTCCAACATCGTTGGTCAATTGAAACTCAAATTTGCTCCCTCTCACTGGTATTTTGTAAGCTGGCTTTGGAAGAAACCAAGAAAGGTTTGAATGCCGGGGTCCGTACAGAAGAACAGAAATACTTGACACTGAAATCTGTTTCACTCTACCAAGCGGATCTTGCATTATAAGTTGTCTAAAGAGTGTTCTTAGACAAACTTTCCCTGGTAAATTTTCTGCCTCAGGGTTTAATGGTGGAAGCTCCACTACATACACTTCCTTTGGGCTTACAGTAGTAGCACCAATTGTGAACATAACTCGCTTGATTTCAGGACATATCTCAAAGGCTTCTATTATGTTTTTCATTGACTCTTCTATCTTTGGCACAAGGTTAGCTGCTTTTTTTGTTTGACTGCTTTGCTTCTTTGGGTTACTACTCTGTAACATCTGAAAAAAAAAAAAATTACATTGCCCAACCCAGTTCTCCACCACGTTCAGAACACCTCAGCCATTTTCCATTGAAAACAACCTCAGATATGCCTTTACATCAGTTGAAATGGTTCATAAAAAATTTCAATAATAGTATCAAGTAACTGTAGTATTGTAACGTGTATTTAGAAGTAAAGTAATTAAGTTTAACTGCTAAATTTAAATGAATTTTTTTTACTATTTTTGATACGGCAATTGTTTTGTACCAAAAGTGGTTAGTTATTAAGATCGGGATTCCGGGTTAAAGCATATTGCATCCATAAAATATCATAAAAACACAAAATATTACCAGATAATGTTATTTCATATTAGTTCTGTACAAAAAAAAATTAATATTCAACGAATAATTATGAGTTTGATTGGTTTTCTTCATTTCATTCTGTCAAAACATAACGATACATACATGAAGGGCACCTGCAAGCATACAGTTCACAGTTTTGCAACAATCGGAACACTTCCGCCATGGCCGAGTTACCATTATATTTACTAGGTCTATCCCGAAGCTTGTCGGAGGTGGCTGAGTTATTACGATTGGGTTAAGGAGTTGACGAGTTGTTCCGCTTAGCATAATTGTTGTTTGTGTCAGTCAAGTTTCGTTTTATTGGAAAGGTAATTTAATGCTTGTTTTGTGCTTAGCTTAGCACTTACATGGTAAAATATGAATATAAACCTTTATTATCCATTTCAAATATAAAATTCTTCACTTAATACAATTTCAATATTTTTCAAACCCACCCAGTTTTTGCACAAACCCATTTAGAGGTTAGGGATTGGAAGAATCCCGTATAACACGTCTATTATTTTAGACTACTTAAAGTGTTATTTAAATCTAAAGATTTCTGACATTGTAAACCGTCCATAAACATCTGAAGTTCTTTTCAATGGAAAATGGCTGAGGTGTTCTGAATGTTCTTTACCAGTGATGCATGTTCACTGTTAGTCCAAATAATTGTACATTGACGGATTTTTTTAGATTTTTGATATGGCAAATCCTTCACGTACAAATTGTTTAGTATCAAAAGTGGGTAGTTGTTCCGATCAGGATTCCGGGTTAAAGCATATAGCGTCTACAAAATATCATAAAAACAAGAAATATTACCAGATAATGTTATTTTACATTAGTTCCGTACAATAAAAATAAATATCCAACTTATAATTATGAGTTTGACGGCTTTTCTTCATTTCATTCTGTCAAAACAGAACGATATATACATGATCGGCACCTGCAAGGCTTCAGGGCAGTTTTAAATCGCTCGGAACATTTCGGCCATGGTCGAGTTGTTACGATTGTGCAACGAGGTCTATCTCGAAGCTTTGTCGGAGGAGGCCGAGTTATTACGATTGTATCGAGTTGTTCCCCTTCGCATAATTGTTTTCTGTGTCAGTCAACTTTCGTTTTATTGGAAAGGTAAACAACTTGTTTTAACCCTTTAGCACATAGACAAATGGCCAGATTACACCTCCCAGTCAATAGCCATCTTACTGATAAGCAGTCCTTATCTGTATAGGTACTTTTCAGGATAGTTGAAAATAAGCAAATGAATACAGCAGTATGACCTTAAAATCAATATTACTCCAAATAATTGTTTCCAAATCTTTTTTATGTGAATACATTTTTTATAGATAATTAAATTATCTAATAAATGGTGTCAATGATGAAATATTAAATTATTCTATTTCATCTGTGAATGCATTTCCAAGATGGAATTGTAACATTTCTTTGAAATGTCATAATTGCATTAAATCAAAGGGTAATAAAATGCTGGGATCGATCTAAATTTTATTACCCCTATCATAAAAAAAGACCCATCTGGATTATAAAGCAGACAATTGATGTTCTTGTGTATAATACACAGAAATGTGGCAGGAATATCCAGTGTCATCCAGCTGAGAGATGCAGTCCAGAGTGTCTGTTTAACTTTATTACCCCCAAATAAAATTCTTTACAAAAAGAAAGCCGATAAATGTTTTCCAAGTAATGAATAAAAAGATTTTAATCATCAAACGCATGCACAAATGTTGTTTACTTGACCTATTTTACGACCGGAACCATGCTGGCCATCGATTAGCTCAGCAGAAAATTTACTCATCATTTTCTCAGCTACTTATTGTCTCTATTGTTTGTAACACGAACTATTATCTACAAATAATTATAATCTTTTTTGATTTTAATGGTAAATTAAACTGACATAATATATTCAATGATTTACGTATCAATGTTTTGGGGGAAATTCCATACTGTACAGTACTGCCATTCCTCGAGGTTTTATTACGTCACAGTGGGATCTCACACCTGTGATTGGCAGTATAAATAATAACCTTCAAGTTTTAGCAGACAACATTTTCGAGGGAAAATCAATACACAAAAGGTTAAGCTTCATTTTTATAAACATCCGGGATATTGTTTACAAATAGAAAGATGCAAAATTGAAGTATTGAAATGACCCTATTGAAATATGCGGGAGATGCGTATACATCCAGTAGTGGATAGGGTCGGCCAGATGCGTTTACATCTGCTAATGAACTATGTCGGCCTATCTCGTATACATGCGCTAAATGGTTAATACATTAAATGCTTGTTTAGTGCAAAATAACATTTCACTTACATGGTAAAATATGAATATAACTCTTTATGATCAATTTCAACCATAAAATACTTCACTTAAAACAATTTCAATTTTTCAACACCCCCGTTTTTTTGCACATTCCCGTTTAGACGTTAGGGATTGGAAGAATCCCGTATAACACGTCTATTATTTTAGACTAGTTCACTGTCCACAATTGTATTTGATTATCAATATCTATATCATTATCGACATGATTTCCGTGGGCTTGGCTTATAATCAGCTTACTTTAGTAGATCAATTCTAGAAAGGGCACTAACAAATAGTTGCCTACTATAGATGATAACAATACATAACAATATATTCATGTCCGAAAATTTTGACCGAAATACATACAAGTTACTAACCGATTGTTTCAGTTCCCGTTTAATTTGATCAAATGGCAATGGAATCTGCTGTCTTTCATACAGTATATACTTGAATAACTCATTGATTATTTCAGCACGAACACGTGACTCTAAACCACCTTCAAACGTAACTGGAATTGAAACATTGGGATGTTTACAAGTCTTCAACATTTTGAACTCCAATTTGGCGAGCTTGATTGTTCTAACAGTGATTTTAATCGATTAAGGCTATATACAACTATAATAAATATTTGAGATTCAAATATTATTTAGATCCACATCTATTTATATATATATATTAATCCCCTGCCACGGAGTGGGGAGGGGATTGTAGGAATGCACTTCGTCCGTCTGTCAGTCTGTCTGTTTATCTGTCCGTAACATTTCGTGTCCGGGCTATAACTTACTTATGCATTGATGGATTACCATATTACTTGATACAAATGTTGTCCTCATTGAGACGATGTGAAGTGACCTTGACCCGAGACCATACCTCAAAGGTCAAGGTCATACGAGACATTTAAAGGTCAGAGTACACATGCTCGTGTCCGCGCTATAACTTACTTACGTATTGATGGATTACCATATTACTTTATCGAAAATACTTAAGGCTTGCTATTTCATCGATGTTATAAATCTAGGACTCATTTTCCTTCTTTTTTTAGCAAAAATAACATTGACATTGATCTTACCTACACTACACACACTATGAATAGCTTTAACAAATATCCTTTTAAAATATGTTCATATATCCAAGAATATTTAGGTTACCGGCGATCAAACAACTTGTATTTCCTATATTCCCACTCTTGACCAGTGCATGGTTGTGTACAATTTTGGTCAGATTCAATGTACATGTACCAGTCAGGTTGCGAGAAAAACAAAAAAAAATACTAAAAAACAACGGCGAGGGATATAGCCGGTGTAACGTTGTAAAGTGACCCCCATAGAATAATGACCCCCCGGTCATTATTTTATATAAAATAATGACCATTTTCTATAAAATACTGACTCCCCTTATAAAATAATGACCCCCCGATTTTATCTGTAAAATATTGACCCCCCCCCCCCCCCACTTAGCCTGTTACTAACATATCTATATCAATTCAAGTCACTGTCGTGTTTCTATGGCTTTTATATTTGTTGTTGTTGTTTTTGCTTCTGGAGCCGCTGCATGTTACTGCTGCAGAAGCTGCTGTGTCTACATCTATTGAAATGAAATATAAAATTGCTTCCATTTGAATTTCATTTAAATTATCATCAATGTAATACAATATACATAAGTCGCTTTAACGTAGCTGTATATGATTCAACTTCAAAGACAACATTGTTCTACTTCATCTGACGTTAGATAGCCTTTGTTCATACCGTGGAGGCATTGCTTAAAACGAATGTGTTAAAAATGCAAGGCTTTGAGGAGCTATTTAAGCAGTCACTGTTCGTGCCATGACTTACATCAAAGTCCATGATGTCACTGAGCGGTGTTTTTTATGTTTTATGCAGACTGCATCATTTCTAAAAATAGTTCCTTTGATTTACCTCAGAAAAGCCGCTCGTTCAACATCAAAGAAAACGACAGCGACACCGAAAGCAGTTCTACGTAAACGCGTGTATATATAAAGGTCTGTGGTAAGCAGTCAGTCCAACCTTGCAGCATGGACGAGAAAGATTACACAGATGTTGTAGAGTTTGTAAAAAATGGGAAGTATCCCGTTTCTGTAAAAGACAAGAACAAAAAGAGGAATTTTCGTAGAAAGTGCAAACCTTTTATTTTTGATGACGGGTTGTATTATAAGAAAACCAGCTCATCAAAACGTTTGCAAGTTGTTAAGAAAGGGAAGACAGATGACATCATTCAGAGCATGCATGCATCAGATCACGGAGGACATTTGGGAGTTTCAAAAACGTAAGTTTGATATAATGATTTCATTATCATGACCAAAAAGGAACTTGTGATTCCTGTGAGCCTGTGTTAGATATGACATTTAAGATTATTTAAATTAGTACGAAAGCTGAATAACAAAAGCGTCAAAACGTGACTGAACTCGTAATAACGAGATAAATATCTCGTAAAAACGACTAAGTATCTCGTTATAACGAGACAACTATCTTGTTATTAGACTTGTACGGATTATGACGGACACGGACACTGAGAGCGAACAACCGACAGGCAGGGGATACTCTCAAAGTTATTTCATGCTTTAAAACAGTCATGTATGTATAAATAAGGCGTATCAGATGAGTCGTTTTACAAACTAACATTAAGCTCTAGATCTTTGTATCAGTTATGATTAATTTTCGATTATAATAACTGTAAATATATTGTGAGAACAGTCCGAACGCAATATTTTGGTTTTCGCTGACAAAACCATTATACTGAAAAAGGTAAAGAATATATAACGGTACTTGATTTTAAAGTTTATAATATAGGTGAACAGGTCTTTGGATCATTCCATTATTAGATAAAACTGAAATAAAGTGTTTTGTCTATATATTGTCCGCTTTTCATGCCAATAGTAAATGATACTGGTTTATTTTGATATGCAGTGTGCAATATTAAAGTATAGTCCGTTTAAAAAAGCTGATTATGAGATACGAGTTTATTGTCAATAAATAGGGGTGTAATGATCGGATGACTCCAGGTAAATGTTATTGTTTTGATAAGTATTTTATTTACTTGATGCATTAGCATATTCACTTTAATTTAATTGTCCTCTAAAATGCTCTGTACTTAATGAAATTACAGATATTAATTTCTCATATAGAGTCGCTGGCCCAGTGGTATCGTTCAGATCTATGACGATAGCGGTTGTGGGTTCGAACCTCAAGTGAGGAAGTTTTTTTTATGCCCCCCCCCCCCCCACAAAGTGGGAGGCATATAGTGATTGCACTGTCTGTCCGTTCGTCCGTTCGTTCGTTCGTCCGTCCGTCCGTCCCGTTTCGTGTCTTCGTCATAACTTCTTAACTGTTGAATGGATTCGAATCAAACTTCACAGAATTGTAAAGCACCATGAGAAGGTGTGTCGCGTCCAACTCTCAGTTCCCCAGGTCCAAGGTCAAGGTCACACTTAAAGGTCAAAGTTCAAATCTTTCGTGTCTTGGCCATAACTTCTTTACTATTGAATGGATTTGAATCAAACTTCACAGAATTGTAAAGCACCATGAGACGGTGTGTCGCATCCAACTCTCGGGTCCCCCAGGTCCAAGGTCAAGGTCACACTTAAAGGTCAAAGTTCAATTTTTTCGTGTCTCAGCCATAACTTCTTTACTATTGAATGGATTTGAATCAAACTTCACAGAATTGCAAATTTTGAGTTCAAACATTTCAAGGTCAAGGTCATCCTTCAAGGTCAAAGGTCAAATTAAGGTCAATGTGCTAGGGGGGCATTTGTCTCTTACAGTGACAGCTCTTGTTATTTCATTTTTGGAAAGAATTACATAGTTTGTATTTAGTAATGTTATGTAAAAATCTAAATCACGAGAACCTCACTTATCTCGATTTTGCATGTATAATTCAAATAAGGTCCGAGTACACATAATAAGTAGACAGTATCCTCCAAGTAAACTATAAGAATGCCAGGAAAGTATTTGAATTCCGCCGAAAAGGAAAAGGTTGTATCTGTGCACTTATGAGGATCGAACCCATGATCATAACATGTGTAGTGTTCCGCATTCTTCCATTATACCACTACGCCACAGTCATTGAAAGTTGCTTATGTAAACTCAAAACTAATTCTAATAATTCTATCGTCATTTAGAACATTTAGAACAACATGTATTGGATTTCAACTTGTCTCAGGTGCATCCATGGCTAGCTTTATTTTTAGTAATGATACTACAGTGAAACTTGTAATAGGTGACTTTCCGTGAGACCTTAACAAAAAGGTCACGTATGACTGGGAGTCTTTTAATTCAGGTCCACTAACGTCAAGTGTTTCAATTTATTATTTGTTCTTGTAAATCCTGATGCCTGTCTTTTTCTTGGATTATGGTATTTAAATTGATATAAGATATTCCCTATTTAGAATATGTATACGTATTTGCATTATTATTTGTCTAATTCCTTTTTACTTGTTTTGCAAGCCATTTTGTCTGCCGTGATATCATATTACTGCACATCGGTTGAGTTTTCAAATCCCGCGTTTATTCATCGGGTAATGGATAGGTTTATATGAGATTATATTTCCATCATATTTTATTATTGTTTGGTAATACTAAAAGGAGCAGGGATTTTGAAATTTCGAAATTTTAATTAGGTTGGTAGCTCCAATTCGATTTTCTCACAAGAAAAGTTGTTCGTACGGATTATATAAAATGAACTCGTGCATCCACAGATCGTCCAATTTTGGACATATTAGAAGTTATGGTTAAATTGACTTAACTCAGATAATAAAAGAGAAAAATAAACATTTTTGCCATAGCACACAGTAAAGTTAACACGCTGGTAAGAAATCCAAGATCCGAAGCGCTATATGTTAATGACTGAAAAATGCATGAAATTCGTTTAATTAAGCCATATTATCATCACGGGGTGCAAACATTACGGTCGTTTGTGGCGTCAGACAGGGAGTCTTTTAATTCAGTCAGTGACTTTATATAGATTTTTTTACGTCAGGCGGTCGTAAACAGGGTCGTATACGGCAGGAAGTTGTCTAAATCAGTGAGTCGCTAAGGCAAGGTTGACTGTATTTTGGTAACTTATCTGGACTAATAGTTATGTTTGCTTTGTTTCAGATGGGAAAAGATTTCGACTAGGTTTTACTGGAAAGGATGTTTCGAAGATGTACACACGTTTATACAGAACTGCGACAACTGTCAAAGAAAGGTGAACCTGAAGAAAGCAAAGAAGCCACTGCGACCTATCACAGTTCCCGCCGAGGCTTTCAAGCAAGTGGGCATGGACCTTATAGGTCCTCTAGAAACCTCTTATCAGGGTAAGTTTTGTCTGTCGGTTTGTTGGGCTGCTTTGGTAGACCCTGGTGACTTTGACTCGTAGACAATATATGTCGGGGCATTGTGGTGCCGCATAGCGGTGTTGCTGCATAAAGATGGTCAAACAAAATTATGCGGCGATTTTCAACGCATGCAGAGGGCATGTTTAGGCGGCAGAAAGGCCCCCTTTCGCCGCATAAAGAAACCCATTAAAACATAAACGATAATTACTAGTTACTTCTATGAAGTTTCAACCAGACCAGGATCTAGTTTTATGTACTCACTCTCTCTTCCTCTGAAAAAGTCTTAAGTTCCGAAGGTCATTCCATCTTAAGTGGGGGCATATTTTATTCACTATACATTATATAGGGAAAAAAATTGTGAACGCAACTTCTCCTACACCGCTTGGTGGATTTTGTTCAAACTTTCACAGATGATCAACCTTAATGTGTAGATGATCGTAAAGACAGGAATTTTGGCTGTGATTGGTTTTAGCAAAATTATGGCCTTTTGATGTTTTATTCACTATACATTATATATGGAAAAAAAATTGTGAACGCAACTCCTCCTACACCGCTTGGGGGATTTTGTTCAAACTTTCACAGATGATCAACCTTAATATGTTGATGATCGTACAGACAGGAATTTTTGCTGCGTTTAGTCTTAGCAGAATTATGGCCCTTTGTTGTTTTATTCACTATACATTATATAAGGAAATATTTGTGAAGTAATAATTTTGGTATTAATATACTTATTAATTTCATATTTGAACACAACAAAGCTTTGAACTGGACCTTCAAAAAATTAATATGAAGATAACCTTGGCCTCTGAATGACCTTGACCTTCAAATTTAAAGCCTCATAAGGCCTTTGTGTTTGGAGTGGCTGCCACTATTTTTGTGACTAAAGTATACTAAAGAAATTATATATTTTTCAAGTTAAATTATATAAGAAATAACTGTTTTCTTAAAGCTTTTTAACAGATTTGTATATCCAATAAGCATTATAAGGAAAACAAAATATTTTATTACCTCCCTTAATTCTTTTTACTATATGTTTACATGTAGGATAATTAAAAGTGAGTGTTTCTTTACGTTTTATTGTTGACATTCCCTATTTAGACAAATGTTAAACCCATTTTTAACATAAAAATAAAAGCCTTATGGGACTTTAAAGTTTGAAATTTCCCAAAAGTGACTAAAACTTTGCTATTTATTTATTAGTTTTCTTCATGCTTGAGCACAACAACCTTTTTAAGACAAACTTAATATGCGCTAAAGATCAAATGATATAACATGTTACTAAGCATCATGTAGGGGTGCACCAGTGTCCTATGGACACATATCTAGTTGTTTTATGCGTGGCATGTCGCCGCATAAAGGTGGTCACCCTCTATATGCGTTGAAAATCACCGCATAAACGAGTCCGACCACCTTTATGCGGCAACACCGCTATGCGGCACCACAGGGCATAATAATGTTATGACCCCCGTAATAATACTATGACTGGGGGTCATAATACTATGACCGGGGGTCATAATACTATGACCGGGGGTCATAATACTGTGACCGGGGGTCATAATACTATGACCGGGGGGTCATAATACTGTGACCGGGGGTCATAATATTACGACTCCTCCACACATAGGAAAATGAGTCTCACACAAACCACTATATGAGGGTTATTTTCTGTGTGAGGCAGAGTCATAATATTGTGCCCCCGGTCATAAACTGTGACTGGGGGTCATAATTTTACATCTCCCCTACACATAGAAAACGCCCTTCACATAGTACCAACGGTTGCACTGCTCATTTTTAGTCACTATTATGCATAAAAGTAATGATGCGACTCATATTTCTATAAGGATCAGTTTGCTAAGTTACAATATACTTATATTGATAAAATCACCATGTCCAGTCTTCACGTGGTTTGACGGTGAAGTTAATGCTAAATGATGGTGGAAAACAACCTACTGGGTATTTCACCTCTGTACCACCGTACTCATTTGAAACGTTGTAATACATTGTAGTCAGTTTAACTTGAGATTTTTAGTTACTGGAGCGGTAGAGACGTATCGGTAATGCACCTGTTGAGTGGTGGTAAACTGAAATAGATTTTACGCAGTTTACGATTAGTTACAAGCAAAGCGACCGCCCATGTGAAACAGGGCCATGTGCGAAAGCAACTGCATTTCTTTTTAAGCACTGTAAATATATGTCGTATTTTTACGGGAAAACCATAGTTTATTAAATTAAATTTTGATAGTTCTGTATTTTTACGGGAAAACCATAGTTTATTAAATTAAATTTTGATAGTTCTGTAACTTAAACGCCGTCGACGGTTGCCAGCTGATATGTCAATGTACCAGCTGTTTATGACCTGTCAGTCAAATATGATCAGGCTTATTAGTCCCCTACGAGGACTATAGGAATGCCCTCCGTCAGTCTGTCCGTCCGTCCGTCTGTCCGTCCGTCCGTCCGAAAATCTGGATCCCGCGATATCTTCAAAATACTTAAAAAAAATTCATGAAACTTGGAATAGTGATAAAGGGCAATATGGAGATTATGCACGTCTTTTTATTTATTTATTTTTTTCGTTTTTGCGTCCGTCTGTCTGTCTGCTTTAAAAAACATTCAACACATCTTTAACCTAACTGGATTCCACTATATCTCCAAAAGTACATTGAATTTTTTTATGGAACTCCCCTACCGGTGTAACCGAGATAGGATTGCCCTCCGTCCGTCTGTCCCGTCTGTCCGTCCGTCCAAATTTTGTTTCCGGGCTATTTCTTGAAGACTATTGGCCAGATTTCAATTATTTTTTTTAAGAGTTATAGCATTTGACTAGCAATTTGCAATTTTCAAGCGAAATGAATGGGGGATTTTTTTCTTAAAGTAGTTTGTATAGAACATATCAACTGTAAACTTGAGAAAGATATTATTAAGAAACAGAGTAGTGCTTTTTTATTTTCCTTCCATTTTTGTCGAGCCCACCTTCGGTGAACTCGACCCTTAGTCGCCAGGTTTTGATGTTCGCTATATGTGCGTGCATGTGTCCGTCCTGATTTTTACGGACCATAACTCCAATTTGAATGAAAATGGAGGAATTTCTGTAAAAACTTCACACAAGTGATCACCTCCATGAGTTCTAGTTCTGCGCGCATGAACTGGGTTTATGGGTCAAAGGTAAAGGTCTTCTTAGAGATCACTGATAAATGCTTGTGCAGGGCATATCTGGTAACTGCATGAAGAGATTTTTTTTACTATAACTTCACACAAATGTTAACTACCATGAGATCTAGTGTCGCACGCATCAACCAGGTCTCCAGTTAAAGGTAAAGATAACAGAGGTCATTAGAAGTGCTTTTCTAGAGGATATCCTATATGCATGAGGGAATTTTTATGCAACATCTTAAAACTGCGATGCTGGCCCGTAGACATGCAGAATGAAATTCTAGTTTCTATGCAAACTCAAACTTGAAAAGAAACATCTATCGGCTGGGGATATACTAGTATTGTCTTTGACAATGCATCGTTGATTAAAATAAGTATTGTAAAATGCTTACATTTATACATTTCAGGAAACAAGTACATTGTCGTTATAACAGAATATTTGACAAAATGGGTAGAGGCAGAAGGGATTCCAGACAAGTCATCTGAAACTGTACTATCAGTATTCACAAAGTTTGTCACGACACATGGTTGCCCCAGCGTATTAATAACGGATCAGGGGAGAGAATTCTGCAACGACTTGAATGAAAAGTTTTGCAAGCAGTTTGGGATAGAACATAGAATTGCATCAGCATATCACCCACAAACAGGAGGACATACTGAAAGATTTAACAGGACTTTGTGCGATATGCTTGTGCACAGTGTAGATTTGTCGCAGAAAAATTGGGACATTAAGTTACCATACGTACTGTTTGCCTATAGAACGTCTAAACATGAGTCGACGAAACAAACACCATTCTATCTTGTGTTTGGAAGGCACGCACGCTTACCAATAGAACTAGACTTAGCAATGCAATCGGATGATAACCAAGACTCTGAATTGTCACTAAAGGAAAGAATAGACTCGTTCATTAAACTGTCGTGCAACAGAAAAGAAGCATCGTCCAATATTAAAACGGCACAATCGAAGCAGAAGAAATATTACGATTCTTCACTACCTAAAGACGATACAGCAGGTTTTGAAGTCGGCGACCAAGTCCTTCTTCATAACACCAGAAAATTGACGAGAAAAGGAGGGAAATTGGGTCTAAAATGGAAAGGACCATTCAAAATAACAAAAGTAACTGGAAAAGGCACTTATTTCCTAGAAGGAATGAAAACAAGTGTAAGTGGGAACAGACTGAATCGCTATAGGCAGAGTAATGACGATGCTGCTACAGATAACACAGAAAAGCGACCAACTGAAGGTCCAAAAGATGACCACAGTCTAATAAACAAAGAAACAGGAACCCAAGCAAACGAGAAAGCGTTTGAAAGACCTGCAAAAAGAAACGATAAATCTGACGACTGCAATCTCCCTCCAAAAAAGAGAAGAGTATCGCGAGAAGATGTTGCAACACAACCTACCAATTCTACAGAATCTACTAATCAAGAACCCCAACCATTTCAATTCAGACCATCTAATCAAGAATGGCAGGAACAAATCTCGAGTGTATTTAAGTCGGCAGTCAAAAACACGTATGCATCCGGTCCAGACAAATATATACGACGAGACGCCAAACCTACTAAAACTGTAAACATGCGTGGGGATGGCAATTGTTTGTTTAGAACATTCAGTTATTTAGTTTTTGGCGTACAAACACACCATAGCTTGATAAGGCAAGCGATTGTTGACTTCATGAAAGAAAACGAAACTCTAATGAAAGGCATTACACGTGATTCGGTTTCCAGATATCTAGACACGTCAATGATGGCCTCCGAAAACACTTGGGGAACAGAAGTGGAGATATTTGCTTTTGCAACTCTCACCAGAAGCGTTGTGTATGTTTATTCACAGTATGGCAGTAAGGAACAGTGGCGTTGGTTAGAATACAAACCGTTAGGCCTCATTGGTGGTAATTTAAGGGGTCGAGCAGTGTACATTCAGAATTCCAGCGACCATTTTGTCCCGGTGCTAGAGGTAGATGGCGAAGAGTTCTCAAGAAAGCCATACAAACGAATTCGGAACCACATTCCAGAAAGATACCACGCCCTTATAAGTGATGACATATTAGATGCTGCTTTAGTGAATTGTTACGCAGACGAAGCCTTGCTATTAAAACTTGACAAAAGTGTAAAGACTGTATATGTGAAGGCTTTTACTAACACGCCTTACAATGTAGAAGGGCTGCGTGGGTTATCTGACGAGGTGGATGCAAATATTTTCAATATAGTATGTGACTGGAGCGATGTCGAAAACATACTTAATTGATAAGTGACACGTGCAAGAATAAATCAACAACTCAGTGGAGAACGATACAATTTATGCTAAATTTGGTTTAACATATTGCATCTGATGAGCATAACAATGCGTGCTAAATATACCTTGTGTGATTTACTAACTAAAATAATAGCTTAAGATATAAACATATGTGACATGTAGTTTTACCAAAGCACAGGTCAACACCCTGGGACGTTTTGTTGGATTCGCCTCTATATTCCATACAGTTTTAAATAAAAAGTCCTTTCGTTTATGAAATTGTCCTTATTATATACCGAACAACACTCCCGAACCACGGATATATAGGATCTCACATGAGTTGTCATATGATATAAGATTTTATTAAACGAGCTCAAGAAAATGTTACATAGCGAGCCTCGGGCGAGCTTTATAACATTTTCTTGAACGAGTTTAATAAAATATTATATTTTTTGACAACGAATGTGAGATTCGTTTTATCACATGACTTAAAACATAAAAATAAAACATATAAAATAAACCCTTTTTAACGCTATGAGTACGCACGCTTTTCACGCCTTTTTTCTATATGGAATGTATTGGCGGAAATGAGTCACGTCAAAGTTATATTACACGTGTTAAATATAAAGAAATTCGTAATGATTATATTACATGAAAAACAAGCGATGTCATGTGATAAAATCAGATCTAGCAAATTCAACGATAATGCTACCAAGACCCGTATCTATATTCACACAAAAGTAAAAACACTCTAGAGGCCACATTTTTATATGAATCTTTATAAAATTTGGTCAGAATGCTAGTTAATTCGAGTGAGTTTAAAACTGAGTCATATTAGGTCAAAATTAGAAGTATGTCCGTCCGTCTGTCCGTTTGTCCGTCCGTCCGTCTGTCTGTCTGTCTTCCGGTAATGTCAAACACCCCCGGGGACGTAGACATGGTTGCGCGTCAAAATCGCAAGAAGGTTTAAAGAGTAGTTTAAAAAGATTTAAAAGAATGTTTAAAAGGGTTAACTAGAAATACATTCTGCATGCCCACGGGCAGATGTCGAGCCCGCTTTGTAGGTTTAAATTTTCACAGAAAGATTCATAATGGACATTTGTGAAGATGAAAGAATGATAATGACCTTGACCTTTGATATTGTGACCCCAAAAACAATAGGGGTCATTTACTCAATATGGGTGATCATCCTATCAGGTTTGGCAGCTGAAGGTTGAACAATAATTAAGTTATTGAGCGGAAACCGTTTTCAGTTTTAAGGTCTATGTAACCTTGAACTTGTTATTTGACATTTGACCTCTAAGTGTGACCTTGACCTTTGCCACAGAGACATAATTTTTTCGCGCGACACACCGCCTTGCCATGGAGAACATTTATGCCAAATTATATTAAAATCCCTCCATCCATATAGAAGTTATGCTCCGGACACGGATTTTGCGCCGACTCCAAGTGTGACCTTGACCTTTGACGAGCGGATCTGGGTGGTGTGCGCGACACGTCTTCTAATTAAGGTTAAAATATATCTCAAGTTAATGTTAAATTCCTTCAAAAAATGAGCGAGATATTTCGTCACGCAATCTGATTGGCACATACGAAATAAACAAGTCTCCGTGACGTCATATGGGCTGGCCACCGCTCTTCCGAATAACGGACGCGATCGTCGTGTTAATAAGATGCAATCGATTTTCTTAGAAGATAATCCAATAAATCGACTATTATTCTTTTGATATAAGTAGAAATAATATAAATGATAATATAAATATAAGAAATGAACGCCTTCTCGCTATAGTTCAACGGGTATATGAATACAACAAGTAGCGTGCATAGTTAACGTAAACCCCTTCGGGGTTTACGAACTATGCACGAGACTTGTTGTATTCATATAATCGTGAACCGACGCGAGAAGGCGTTCATTTCTTAAATATAGCTGCACTGAACTGCTCAGGGGTAGGGAGGAGGGCAACAGTAAGTGGTAGGTTGTTCCAATGGTACACAGTCCTGGGGAAGAAAGAACATTTATGATAATAAGAGGTTGCTGTAATTAACCTGTAACTCAGATCTTTTGCATGAATTGCTTATCCTTTTTGTGCTAAATGATTTCTAAAACCACTTTTCGAATGGTCATGAAAAGAAAAAAAGGGATAATATTTTTAAGTCATTCATCATTGCTAGTTCCATTAATCTGTGTGGGACGTTTAATCACTATACAACTTTGATGACTACGAAAATGATTCAAATCACTAACAAACACTTGTCACTTACAGTGCACTTACAGTGATTCTGCTTGTATAATTAATAATTATTTAATTTCAATCGCAGAGAGGTTTATATAGTTGACTCCTAATCCAGTTGCACAGATTCGATTCTTAGGCGAGGAAGCTATCGAAGTATGTTACATCAGATCAGGATTAGACGAGTTCTGGTAAGAAGTCCAACGATACTAGATTGAAATCCAGCCACCCTCGCCCCCTGAAAACTAGCTAGTTCTGTGATTATAAATATTTTTGATTGTTGATATTCAAACAGGCCGTAAATTACAACAAGTAGTTGCGTATTTTGTTGATGGAACGTTCCTATGCAGTCCATCGCCTATGTTTTAAATGATAAACTGAGCAGCGCACAGTTTGTATGCCTGTCACCCATACACGACCCTGGTAGGCGTCGAACTCACAACGGTGAGGGGCAAGTGATTCTCGGTCGGAGACTTTAACCATTTTTTCTTTCCACACAAATAGGCATCGGTAGTGGTAATCCCTGAAGCTTGGATCAATTCCATCTAACTGCGGTCAAAAAAAAACGTGCAGTATGGACGCATGCACGGACGGGTGCCATCTCTCCTCCGATGTCTATGGATGAAGATAATTATGTTGTGCAAGTGTACCTTAGATAGGTTAGGTCAAGGTTTGGATTGGGGGGGGGGTCCTTATTCTATAGGGGGTCACATTTCTACGTGAGGGGTCATTTTTCTACGTGTGAGGAGTCATAATATAATGACCCCCCAGTCATAATATAATGACCCCCCGGTCAATATTTTATATAAAATAATGACCGGGGGTCATTATTTTATATAAAATAATGACCGGGGGGTCATTATTCTATGGGGGTCACTTTACAACGTTACACCGGCCTTTGGACTGCCTTGTTTGTATTATAACACACATGTTAGGTATGTGCTAGCTAGTATTTAAACATACAATGCAGTTTAAGGCGTAAACCCTCCAGTAAAGCAGACGGTTAATGTCTGCAAAATGCAAATTGTTTAGTGATTGCCAGTTTATTGATTACGGATCAAAGGAGATATACAGATCGATACACACTTACCTTACCTACTCAGTCAATAAAAATACAGACTGTTATTCTATTGCAAAAGCTTTCTCTACTTTACTGCAGTTATAAATAAGTGTTAGCTTTAAATTGCTCCGCAATATGGAATACCCTAACTATACTGATGATTCTCGAATGTTATCTGTGGATTTTGAAGTCCTTGGACTTGTACATGGTACGTACCGTGGCTGTCGTTTCATCAGTCAACTTACATTCCAGATATGGCTCCTCGTTTATAATGAGTATTTATGCAAGTTAAGTATAAGCACGATCTAATCTATTATTTTTGTTTCATTGCAGGCGTGTTCTTCAGAAAGGTATGTCGTTTTAATAATGTATGTACACATGCCGTAGGAATGCATGTAAGACCATGTATAGTAAAAATGAGTGTACATGTACTCCATTGAAAAGTTAGAGCAATTTAGGACAACATCATTAGTTCATGTTTACATTCCTACATAAACAGGTATTAATTTGAGTTACAAATTTTATCAAAATACAATTCACGTAAATATTTGCGTCAATATTTTGTCATGCACCGTACCAATGCCCCTACTATTCTATTGCACCTGTTGCGCTGGTTTCTCTTGCAGTACGTCCTACAGGCGGCGAATAAGCTAGGGGTCACGGGTTGGGTAAAGAAGACGCCTACCGGAAGTGTCGCAGGTACCATCCAGGGGAACAAGGCGGGGGTCGCCCTCATGTACGTATCATTTGGATAATGTGCAGTGGGATTATGCCATGTGTACACCAATGGCCATACACGCACTATACAACAACTACTTAAAACACGCATTATTGTCTATATGAACTGATTTGTCTATATGAACTGATTTCACTATTGTTCCGCAAAAAAATACACGACTATTTCTAGTCATTCGCCATGACACTAGCTGTCACGATTCTTGAACCGTTGAGGCGTTTGAAAATAACAGTAAAATTAGTTGAATAGTGGTATACCCTTAAACACAAGAAGTCCTTTCGAACTGGTTTATTTTATATATCATCAGTAAGCAGTGTATTTCTCCGTTTTACGATTTCAGGAAAGATTGGCTATATAAAGAAGGGAGTCCACGGTGCCTGATTCAGGGTTGTGTGTTCAGAAACGAACACGAACTCATCAACTTGGATTTCCCGCAGTTCACTATTTCCCCCAGTGACTGGTGATGGCCATACGTCGAAATCAAACATTTACCCTACAGTATTGTTTTTCTAAGTGTCTTCATGCAACTTTTTATGTTTACCTTAATAAAAGAGAAAAAAAATAGTATATATTATAATTTATTTCAGAATTATAATAATTATACTGACAGAATAATAGAAAACAAAATAACACAATATTTGCATTGTTTTTTGTAAAGACAAAATTGCACTGATATTTTCAACAGTGTATACATAGAAAAATACAACACATTAAACAATAGTATTGTCAACATTGTATTTGCATTAATATATATAAAAGTAAAACCACCAACAACAAAACATAAATAAGTAATTATTGTCATGAACAGAACATACACTTAATTATTATTAGCCACGACTTATAAATCATATTACACATAAAACGCGTGAGCAAAAATCTTTTGCATAGACACTATTGCATTGACTCGAAATACGAGTTCCTCAGCTCATGAGATCATTAATGATCATTAATATATATATTTAAGTCTGTACTTTTTTATTTAATCATATCTTATTTCATGACGATACATTTACACAATGTGTGATGAAGAAAACAATAACAAAAACAGAAAGTTTTTTACTGCAAGTTAACACAGCAAATCTTTATACAGTATTGATGTGTGTGCTATTTTTGGGTTGAAATATGTAAAGCAATAGAGAATATCGATTAAATAGATTTATCAAATAAAAAAATAATGCATTCACAGAATATTGTCAACTTCTAAACTACTAGCTGTAATAAGCTGTTTAACCGACTTCAGTTTTCAACTCTAGTGGAGATTTTTGGTGCCCTTTATCTTAAAGCACATGATTGCGATAATAAGAGTGCCAATGTCGTAAGCGACGAGGATGCCGAAGTTCCGTGCGATGTGTTCGGTACTTCCCGGGTAATAGGCGTCGATATAGTCGTCACCGGACTCTATGCACTGGGTGGTCACTGAAAACAAAACGCAGGACTGAACAGCTTTATATCAACGTTTATTTTACCGAACACACACACATTTGGGCATTTCAGTCCACATGGAAACACATTTTGAAATACACGTACCATCGGAGCCTAAAACTCTCACCAATAGGATAATTGGTCTACCAATATGATAATTTTTTTACCGTTTGGTGCAGTAGGCGTGTCACAGTCGAACTTGAGGCCCTTAAACTCGTTGGCGACGAATATTTCGGCCGAGTACCGATGTATAAGGGCCCAGCTGAGCCACTGGAAGGGCTTGACAAGGGTCTTCACGTTTCTGAAAAAATACACATTTCATCACCCTGACTCTAACACGACACAAAGTGTTACCTGGTGTTATTCAGTTTCATATGAATAAATTCTAATGTTTTATAGGGTTACACCGATTTTATTGCAATTCTAATACCATGAACCGTTGAAACCCAATTACACCCCAAACACGCACAATTTAATATCTCACTATGCTATGAATGTATTTCATATATTACGGGTTAATGATTAATGAAACCAACACCGCCACTTCGACCAGTGCTTACTTGAGGAAGCCTGAAGCGATGATAACGTGGGCGGCCTGAAGGAGGGCGGTGACGCTCTGCGCGAGGTTGGCATTCATAAAGAGCCCCATCATGGCGACCGCCGTCACCTCACCCCAGTAATGCAGCAGGAAAATTTCCAGCGTGTACAGTCCGAAATGGTCCGCGCCTGGGTGCATGCCCGTCACCCTGGATACAGTTACACATAGTTGTAACATGTTGGTAAAAAACAAATCATACTTTGAAAATGTATAATGCTCAACAAACTGACATTTATTAAACTTACTGAACACATGAACCACGCAAGCTGATGGCACAACTCGTGTTTCTATCACAGTTAAAAAGAGGGCATTACTATACAAATATTTCAGCCAGAATGATGGTAGCAGATACTAGTATATTAGCTAAACATATATGTAATTTATCGGCACTGTGAACTAGGTTCATACTAACAACCTAAATGGTGTCCCAGTTATGGCTAACAGTAATGTTTTCGCACAACACACGATTGTTTTTCTTTGAAAAGCAAACGACATTAGTATTTAGAGGATGTATAGCGAATGGCAAATATTGCACGATTAAGAAACTCAACTGTACCGGGCAATATATAATAACCCCGGATAGGGGAGGTCGACTGACAAAGTCTGTGTACGTACCAGTAGACCATGGAACTGAAGATGACGCTGGAGATGGCATGGAAGGGTAGCACGTGCAGTGAGTACGCGGACAGGAACGTGGCCGTGCCATACAGACCGTCCCGGCTCTCCCGAAAGTACAGGTCACGGAAACAAGGGACTGCAAGAGACGAATCGAAAATTTATATTGTATATTTTCAAAATATCTACTTTAATTTAGGCGAGTTATGTACAAAACGCCCTTGAACAACATGCAAAATCCCTTGCCAAGCAATGGTCATTCTCGATGGGTGGTTTAGGGGGGATCCGTGGCGGTATAGGTAGTGTATTGTATGGCTTAAAATAGAATTCCCCTTCTCCATACCTTTTCCAACGACTATTAAGTTACAGAGTTTAAATTACTAGTACTTGAGTGGTTTAATTAAAAAAAAGCTACGCACACAACGGTATAGAGTTGATGATACCCATGAAGGGCGGGACGGTAGCGGACTGGTACAGGAGGCCCACGCGGTCCTGGATGCTCTTCTGGTTGTGTTTCAGTCGCCCCAGGAAGATCAGAATAAACAGGAAGAACAGCGGAAGTAACAGCAGCCGCGCAACGTAGTCCTTCCGGTCCCGGAACAAGTTACGGTACATTCGACTGTAACAAAACCGCTCGTGTAACAGTAGACTGAGGTGAAAATACCGATCAGCCACCGGTTTCTTGCATATATATGTACATTTAATGATTATACCCTAAAACAGCTGAACAAAACAAAACGGCATTTTTCGTAAATTTAAAAAATACAACGAAACCGGAAAACTGATTTTTTTTAAAGAATGCAAGTCTCGAGATTTGCGTGTTTCAAATGTTCTGAATATTACTTTAGAATGGTGATAAACACGCGTGGGTAGCTCGGTCCTGGATCCTTCTGCTCCTTCTTCCATGTAGCTGAACGGCCCTGGGTGTACTTGGTGATGGCGGCGGCGGTGTCGGCGTGCAGACGGGAGTTCCGGTAGGCGCGGACAAGGCTGTCAACACGTTTCACGCTACTTTCCTCACTATCCTTGTCTCGCCGGTCTATACTCGCCACGTCCACTAGATTATAAAACTGATTATCTCAAAACGTTTTTCCTAAAAGTTTGTCTGAAATTATTAGTACTATAAAGTTTCAGGATTTAATTAGGGTATATTATTTTTGCCTATGTTTTTGCTGGTAATCTGTCCGAGCGCGAGCCTGAATTACCGGCGCACGACATACATGTGCATGTAGTAGCTTTGAGGGATGGTAAAAATATTGTAGTTGGAGTTGTCGGAAGAATGCTTGCTGATTTTTATAAGAATTCATAAAGTACTTCTTAACTATTTAGGCAATACCCTGTCGGTACATTGTTTAATAAATTAGCAGTTGTTTCAAGATGCCGGCAACAAACATCGTACCGTATTTGTCCAACGGGTTGGTGTACTTGTCACAAGGGTATCCAAGGACGGTAAAATATTCCACCACGTTCTCAGCAGCACCGCAGTACACCATCTCTCCCCTAGACATGATGCCGATGTTGTCCAACAGGGTAAAAATCTCAGAGCTCGGCTGATGGATGGTGAGAAGCACGATTTTCCCGCGTCTCGCAAGATCTCGGAGGTTGGAGACGAGATATCGCGCCGTGTAGCTGTCAAGACCCGACGTGGGCTCATCCAAGAATATCATGTCTGTGAAGTATTTTTGCCGAATATAAAACATAAATCAATGAAAGCTCTTTGAACGACATGTACTTTCCCCAAACTTCAAATATGATAACTGGTGAACATGCGGCAACTTTTTTCGAGCTAAGCCAGAACTGCGAGGTTTAATATATTTGTGGGTCTCTGAGTTTCCCTTCTCAAACTAATGATCGCATAGTGTAGTTCACGCGCGAATACATTTAAATATACATTTTATTCGTATTATCTGAAACATAGAACAACAATTAACTGCTTACCCGGGTCCTTGAGGAGCTGTATGGCTATGGTAACCCGCCTCTGTTCTCCTCCTGAGATCCCCCGAATGATATGGCCGCCCACTCGAGAGTCCGCCACTTCTTTCAGCCCCATTTCCGTGATCACTTGCGCAACCTGCAACGGAGGATGTAGGATACATATGTTTATTCCAGTTTAGCTGTAATTGTATGATGAAAATATAAATATATACATATACGTAATTATCCTTCAGTGAAAGAGTCCATGTTTCTTGGACACAATGAGTGACAATTCTTTATGATTATTTGAAACGTTCCAACAAAATACTACATGTATAAGCTGTTCAACCTTTCTGTCTATCACCGCGTTGCTGGTGTGTCCGGGGAGTTTCAGACTTGCCGTGTACCTAAGCGTCTCCCTGACAGTGAGGTTGGGAAGCAGACGGTCCGCCTGCATGACGTACGTCGCGTGGTTTTGAATGACGTCACGGGTGCACCGCGCGCCGTTATAATAGACACCACCCGTTACCTTGCCGGACGATCGGCATGTTATGACGTCTAACAGAGAGGTCTTTCCAGATCCTGTTGAAAATTATTAAAGAGCTTAAAATTTGTAACGATATTGTAAAAATGCATTTTTATCATCGCTATTTTATTTCATACCTGGCTAACCTGAAACGTATACATGTGTATGCCTTTTGGAATACATTTTTTATCAACGAATACCTGAGTTTCCTAATATCGCTGTTATTTCCCCTGATTTCAATCGTAACGTGACGTTATTGAGCACTTGCTTGTGACGTATTTTCCGGAAGCAGGCACCCTTCCACCACGGCCCCACCCACTCTTTCACCTCATAGTTCACGTTGTACACATCCAAATATTTAAATGTGTCTTTTACCGAGTGTTCTGGCTTCGGTATTTGGTCTGTAAATTCACTTGTGGTGTATTCGGTTCCTGAATATCCGCCATTTTGATATCCAACTGAAGTTGCACCGTAGTTTTTCAGTCTACCTTCCTCAGCTATATTAAGGTGCATATTTTTTACCTACATTAACTAAACTTTTTAAACGTTTTAGTTTAGGTAGGTGATAACAATTCACACAGGTAAACAGTTCAATGAACATTACGTCTAGAGCTATTTCATTTGATATCTCGTATTTAAGTACACAAGCACTGAGTTCACTTGTGCGTTTAGGACAAACTCGTAGATATAATTTCATCGAACATTTAAACTGCAGCGAATTGATTGTCCAAGTTTTAACAAACGCAGAATGTACGAACGGTTGCTAGTTTACATGGAACTATTCTTCATCTTAATATAACCATGTGACAACACCTGAAAAATGTCGACAAACTGTCATACAATGCCCAGAGTCTGTCATACAATGTCGACAAACTGTCATACAATGTCCACAGTCTGTCATACAATGTCGACAATGCGTCCTACTACAATGTCGAGATCAACTCATTTCCGGGTACGCGGTAATATTTCAATAAGTACTCAGTACTGTATTTGTTAACAGTCCATAACAGATACAGTACGGTTAAGATTTAGAACGCTGACTTTCAAAAATATTTGTTTCACTGATCCTTAACGACGGTTACAGTACACCGATTCATATTATCACTGTGTACACATTTACTCATCGATGTACGTTTATGTGCAAACAGTTAAAAGAGACCCTTCTATTATGTATATGAATTTATTAAAAACGGAGAATATCATCTGGAACTAATAAGCCTACTCCCAGGTATTAAACAATATACACACTAATGGAAGATCTAGAGCTAAGTACTGCGCCAGACTAGCCAGGGGAGATCACTCCGTTCGAGTTTCATCTGTAGATGACCTTTGGGGGTTGTGGCGCTGTACATTTCATTAAAAGTTGATAATAACATGCTAGGTCAATATGCTAAAAGCGTATTTTATTAAAGTAAACATAACGCGGACCATTCGAAAGCGTGTTTATTAAGTTTGTTTTACTAAATACTTAGACTTGTTTTCTGAGCCTTAAAGCGACCGGCCTCGTGGCCTAATGGATAAGGCGTCTGACTTCGAATCAGAAGATTGCAGGTTCGAGTCCTGCCGGGGTCGTACTTTTTTCTTCCTTGTTGCTCAAATAGTTTATGTTCTAAGCTTTCGAGGCACGTTATAACTAAATGCTTAGTACGATGTGGTCCTGGGTACCTTCTTGACAGTCGAACACTGCCGACATGAACATCAATGGACCGGCAATATATCGAGTCTTACAACGAGCCAGACGAGTTCGAGCCAACGAGGATCGGCTGTATATTTAAGTTTGAGAACGTTACTTCAGATTGATAGTTTGTTTATTTAAGTCTGTGTGATGCACATTATTTAAAGTTCTTATACTTTAAATTCAAACTTTAAAAATCAATTGGGGTTGAACTCAATGAAATGAATGATTGTCGTATACGTGGAACGCTAGAAATGGTGTTGCCTGTTTACATTGAAAAATATAGCCAAATCAATTAGTAGATTTTAACCTAAATGCGCAAAATTATCGAATCCCGAGCTGAACGACGAGCCAGATCAATATTGGGAGTACTTGTATTTCAGTTTATCGTCGAGCTAAATCAGTCTGTGTATACCACGTGATAAATTACGTCATAATTATATGCTACGTCGGAAGGCAACATTTTGCTTAAAATGAAGTCTGAAATCAAAGATAACTTTTGTTTCACAACACCATTTTAAATGAAACAAAGGGCAGACTATGCCGCTTAAAGAGCTCCGCATTTGTTTTATTACCGAAATTTGATACAGTCATTAGTTTCATCAAACACTTCGACAAACCTGTTTCCAAATAATGTTTTGACAGTGCTCCGTCAGACGGCCGTATTCAAGGGCAGTAATGTCAGGTGCGTCCATGCTTCCCGGTACAATAACGATGTAATAATACCAAGTTTGGTCTCTTTATGTCAAACCTAACTAAAATTATTCGATACATAAGGTGACTTTGATGCTGCTCTCCCACCAGCCCGCCCAAACAATGACGAAAGTCATTCAAATAACTTGATTTCCCATTATGAAAATGTGGCTAAGAATATACAAATATGCCATTCAAAGGTAATTTAAAAAAAAATCCAAAAAAAAATCAAGGGCCATAATTTGTATTTAGGCTTAAAACAGAGTTGTTGTGTTTCTTGTTGTAAGATGGTCGTAAATTTTGAATTTTATTAAGTGCATTTAATGAACGGTATAGAAGTTTTTTTTATTAAAATCCCAACTTGCCCTTAACTTTTACTTGCCTAAAACTTTAGCCTTTAGTCAATCAGGGGCCACAACCTGTATTAAGGATATGGAGTTATGCAACCTCATTGGGTGATGGTCCTGAACAATTGTGCGAATTATTAAGTCAATTGAATGAAGGGTATAGAAGTTATTAAACAATATCCCAACCTGCCCTAAAACTTTAACCTAAGTTCCATAGTCAATCAGGGGCAATTACTTGTATAAAAGATAATATGGAGTTATCTAACCTCATTATGTGATGGCTCTAAACATCTGTGTGAAGTATTTAGTCAATTGAATGAATGGTATTGGAGTTTTAAGTGAAAATCCCAACTTGCCCTAAAACTTTAACCTGCCCTAAAACTTTAACCTAAGTCATTCAGGGGCCATAACTTGTATTTAGGATAATATGGAGTTATGTAACCTCATTGTGTGATGGTCCTGAACAACTGTGTGAAATATTAAGTCAATTAAACAAAGGATATAGAAGTTATTAATAAATATTCCAACTTGCCCTAAAACTTTAACATAAGTTTCATAGTCAATCAGGGGCCATAATCTGTGTAAAGAATAATATAGAGTTATCTAACCTCATCAAGTGATGGCCCTGAACAACTGCGTGAAGTATTAAGTGTTTAAAGAAACTAAACTCTCAATCAAAATCTGGTAAAAGATCGAAGGCAGGGCTCCGTAAGCTGCGTAGACTGCGCTATGTTTCATTTAAAATGGTAAATAAAAAGTGAAGATATCTTTGTTTAAAGTCTTTTTTTCAAATCAAAACATTGCCTTCCGACGTAGCATTTATGACGCAAATTATCACGTGGTATACACACACTGTAAATGGCGAGCTAGCCTTGGGCTAGTCCATATTAGGAGTCCGTGATTTTGAATATTGAACTGAATGACGAGTCAGCTCGACATTAGGACTTTGTAATTTTGAATGTTTACTTTGGACTGGTTGTTAACAGACTGGGTGTAAACAGACTGGGTGTATGACAGACTGGGTGTATAACAGACTGAGTGTATGGCAGACTGGGTGTTCAACAGATTGGGTGTAAACAGACTGCGTGTATGACAGACTGCGTGTTCAACAGACTTGGTGTATGACAGACTGGTTGAATAACAGACTAGTTGTATGATAGACTGGATATATATCAGACTGGGTGTATGACAGACTGGATGTATGACAGACTGGGTGTATGACAGACTGGGTGTATGACAGACTGGGTGTATAACAGACTAGTTGTATGATATACTTGATATATATCAGACTGGGTGTATGACAGACTGGGTGTATGACAGACTGGGTGTATGACAGACTGGTTGTATAACAGACTAGTTGTATGATAGACTTGGTGTATAACAGTGTATTACAAACTGGGTGTATACCAGATTGGGTGTTAACAGACTAGGTGTATAACAGACTGGGTGTTAACAGACTAGGTGTATGACAGACTGAGTGTATAACAGACTGAGTGTATGACAGAGTGGATGTATGACAGACTGGGTGTATGAAAAGCTGGGTGTATGACAGACTGATTGTATGACAGACTGGGTTTTAACAGATTGGGTGTATAACAGACTTAGTGTATGACAGAATGGATGTATGACAGACTGGGTGTATGACAAGCTGGGTGTATGACAGACTGGGTGTATAACAGACTGGGTGTATGACAGACTGGGTGTATAACAGACTTAGTGTATGACAGACTTGGTGTATGACAGACTGAGTGTATGACAGACTGTTTGTATAACAAACTGGGTATAAAACAGACTTGGTGTATAATAGTGCATCACAAACTGGGTGTATACCAGATTGGGTGTTAACAGACTAGGTGTTAACAGACTGGGTGTATGACAGACTGGGTGTTTACCGACTGAGTGTATAACAGACTGGGTGTATGCTAGACTTGGTGTATAATAGTGCATCACAAACTGGGTGTATACCAGATTGGGTGTTAACAGACTAGGTGTTAACAGACTGGGTGTATGACAGACTGGGTGTTTACCGACTGAGTGTATAACAGACCGGGTGTATGCTAGACTTGGTGTTAACAGATTGGGTGTATAACAGACTGATTGTATGACAAACTGGGTATATGACAGACTCGGTGTATGACGGACTGGTTGTATAACAAACTGGGTGTCAAACTGACTGGGTGCATAACAGTGTATAATAAACTGGGTGTTAACAGACTGGGTGTATAACAGACTGGGTGTTAACAGACTGGGTGTATGACAGAGTGGATGTATGACAGACTGGGTGTATGACAGACTGGGTGTATGACAAGCTGGGTGTATGACAGACTAGGTGTATAACAGACTGGGTGTATGACAGACTGGGTGTTAACAGACTGGGTGTTAACAGACTGGGTGTTAACAGACTAGGTGTATGACAGACTGGGTGTTAACAGACTGGGTGTTAACAGACTAGGTGTATGACAGACTGGGTGTTAACAGACTGGATGTATGACTGAGTGGATGTATGACAGACTGGGTGTATGACAGACTGGGTGTTAACAGACTGGGTGTATAACAGACTGGGTGTTAACAGACTGGGTGTATGACAGAGTGGATGTATGACAGACTGGATGTATAACAGACTGGGTGTTAACAGACTGGGTGTTAACAGACTGGATGTATGACAGACTGGGTGTATGACAGACTGGGTGTATAACAGACTGGGTGTTAACAGACTGGGTGTATGACAGAGTGGATGTATGACAGACTGGGTGTATGACAGACTGGGTGTATGACAAGCTGGGTGTATGACAGGCTGGGTGTATGACAGACTAGGTGTATAACAGACTGGGTGTTAACAGACTGCGTGTATAACAGACTGGGTGTTAACAGACTAGGTGTATGACAGACTGGGTGTTAACAGACTGGATGTATGACAGAGTGAATGTATGACAGACTGGGTGTATGACAGACTGGGTGTATGACAAGCTGGGTGTATGACAAGCTGGGTGTATGACAGACTAGGTGTATAACAGACTGGGTGTTAACAGACTGGGTGTATAACAGACTGGGTGTTAACAGACTAGGTGTATGACAGACTGGGTGTATAACAGACTAGGTGTATAACAGACTAGGTGTTAACAGACTAGGTGTATGACAGACTGGGTGTATGACAGACTGAGTGTATGACAGAGTGGATGTATGACAGACTGGGTGTATGACAGACTGGGTGTATGACAGACTGGGTGTATGACAGACTGGGTGTATGACAAGCTGGGTGTATGACAAGCTGGGTGTATGACAGACTGAGTGTATGACAGACTGGGTGTATGACAAGCTGGGTGTATGACAAGCTGGGTGTATGACAGACTAGGTGTATGACAGACTGGATGTATGACAGACTGAGTGTATAACAGACTGGGTGTATAACAGACTGGGTGTTAACAGACTAGGTGTATGACAGACTGGGTGTATGACAGACTGAGTGTATGACAGAGTGGATGTATGACAGACTGGGTGTATGACAGACTGGGTGTATGACAAGCTGGGTGTATGACAAGCTGGGTGTATGACAGACTAGGTGTATGACAGACTGGATGTATGACAGACTGAGTGTATAACAGACTGGGTGTATAACAGACTGGGTGTTAACAGACTGAGTGTATGACAGACTGGGTGTATAACAAACTGGGTGTATGACAGACTGGATGTATGACAGACTGGGTGTATGACAGACTGGGTGTATGACAAGCTGGGTGTATGACAAGCTGGGTGTATGACAGACTAGGTGTATGACAGACTGGATGTATGACAGACTGAGTGTATAACAGACTGGGTGTATAACAGACTGGGTGTTAACAGACTGGGTGTATGACAGACTGGGTGTATGACAGACTGAGTGTATGACAGAGTGGATGTATGACAGACTGGGTGTATGACAGACTGGGTGTATGACAAGCTGGGTGTATGACAAGCTGGGTGTATGACAGACTAGGTGTATGACAGACTGGATGTATGACAGACTGGGTGTATGACAAGCTGGGTGTATGACAGACTAGGTGTATGACAGACTGGGTGTTAACAGATTGGGTGTATAACGGACTGAGTGTATGACAGACTGGGTATATGACAGACTGGGTGTATGACAGACTGGGTGTTAACAGACTAGGTGTATGACAGACTGGGTGTATAACAGACTGGGTGTATGACAAGCTGGGTGTATGACAAGCTGGGTGTATGACAGACTAGGTGTATGACAGACTGGATGTATGACAGACTGGGTGTATGACAAGCTGGGTGTATGACAGACTAGGTGTATGACAGACTGGGTGTTAACAGATTGGGTGTATAACGGACTGAGTGTATGACAGACTGGGTATATGACAGACTGGGTGTATGACAGACTGGGTGTATGACAGACTGGTTGTATAACAGTGTATAATAAAATGGGTGTATAACAGACTGGGTGTCTAACAGACTGGGTGTAAAACTGACTGGGTGTATAACAGACTGGGTGTATGACAGACTGGGTGTAAAACAGACTGGGTGTATAACAGTGTATAATAAAATGGGTGTATAACAGACTGGGTGTCTAACAGACTGGGTGTATGACACACTGTGTGTATAACAGACTGGGTGTAAAACAGACTGGGTGTTCAACAGATTGGGTGTAAACAGACTGCGTGTATTGCAGACTGGGTGTTCAACAGACTTGGTGTATGACAGACTGGTTGAATAACAGACTAGTTGTATGATAGACTTGGTGTATAACAGTGTATTACAAACTGGGTGTATACCAGATTGGGTGTTAACAGACTGGGTGTTAACAGACTGGGTGTATGACAGACTTGGTGTATGACAGACTGGTTGTATAACAAAAGGGTGTAAAACAGACTGGGTGTATAACAGTGTATAATAAACTTGGTGTATAACAGACTGGGTGTCTAACAGACTAGGTGTTTATAACACACTGGGTGTTAACAGACTGGGTGTATGACAGACTGAGTGTACGACAGA
Organism: Mya arenaria; assembly: GCF_026914265.1. NCBI lineage: Eukaryota > Metazoa > Mollusca > Bivalvia > Myida > Myidae > Mya > Mya arenaria. The sequence goes on from NC_069132.1 coordinate 2,220,812, forward strand.
GTGGATGTATGACAGACTGGGTGTATGACAAGCTGGGTGTATGACAGACTAGGTGTATGACAGACTGGGTGTTAACAGATTGGGTGTATAACAGACTGAGTGTAAACAGACTGGGTGTATGACAGACTGAGTGTATGAAAGAGTGGGTGTATGCCAGACTAGTAGTATGACAGACTGGGTGTAAGACAGACTGGGTGTATGACAGACTGGGTGTAAGACAGACTGGGTGTATGACAGACTGGGTGTATGACAGACTTGGTGTATACCAGATTGGGTGTTAACAGACTGGGTGTTAACAGACTGGGTGTATGACAGACTGAGTGTATGACAGAGTGGATGTATGACAGACTGGGTGTATGACAAGCTGGGTGTATGACAGACTAGGTGTATGACAGACTATGTGTTAACAGATTGGGTGTATAACAGACTGAGTGTATGACAGACTGGGTGTATGACAGACTGGGTGTATGACAGACTGGGTGTATAACAGACTGAGTGTATAACAGACTGAGTGTATTATGAATGTATAACAAATAACAGACTGAGTGTATGACAGGCTGGGTGTTAACAGATTTGGTGTATAACAGACTGGGTGTATAACAGACTGAGTGTATGACAGGCTGGGTGTATAACAGACTGGGTGTATAACAGACTGGGTGTTAACAGACTGAGTGTATAGCAGACTTGGTGTATAACAGACTGGGTGTATGACAGACTGGTTGTATAACAGACTGGGTGTATAACAGACTGGGTGTATGACAGACTGGGTGTATAACAGACTGGGTGTATGACAGACTGGGTGTATAACAGACTGGGTGTATGACAGACTGGTTGTATAACAGACTGGGTGTATAACAGACTGGGTGTATGACAGACTGGGTGTATAACAGACTGGGTGTATAACAGACTGGGTGTATGACAGACTGGGTGTATAACAGACTGGGTGTATAACAGACTGGTTGTATAACAGACTGGGTGTATAACAGACTGGGTGTATGACAGACTGGTTGTCTAACAGATTGGGTGTATAACAGACTGGGTGTATAACAGACTGGGTGTATAACAGACTGGGTGTATGACAGACTGGGTGTATAACAGACTGGGTGTATAACAGACTAGGTGTTTGACAGACTGGGTGTATAACAGACTGGGTGTATGACAGACTGGGTGTATAACAGACTGGGTGTATAACAGACTGGGTGTATGACAGACTGGGTGTATAACAGACTGGGTGTATAACAGACTGGGTGTATGACAGACTTGGTGTATGACAGACTGGGTGTATAACAGACTAGGTGTTTGACAGACTGGGTGTTTGGGTGTTTAACAGACTGGGTGTATAACAGACTCGGTGTATAACAGTGTTTAACGAACTGGGTGTATGAAAATAATAGACTGGGTATATAACAGACTGGGTGTATAACAGGGTCAGTGACAAGGTTGACTGATACAGGCCGACAGTTTTGTCACAACACGTTGTCTTGACGGTCAATATGATGGAGATATGATATTATAAATTCATTGCAATATCTCATAACTGATATGATGTCAGTTTAAAAAATGCTGCACTGTATACAATAAATTGTTTTCTTTATCTACCACTTGTGACTCAAACACACTGTATGACGCACATAACCATAATTGCAACACAGTATTTTTGATGAATTTATTCCTCTTTTTATCAACAATCAATTATTATTTCAACAATAATAACAAGAAAACGTTCTTTACAATAACAGACAGGGAAACCCCACAGGAATGCTTGACTAGATTACATGAACATTAAGAAACATTACATGTATTTGCAAGTGGGCAGTACAAATGAAGGATTTCAAGATATGGAAACACGCACAACTGCTAATTCTTTGACTACTTCTGTTAAATAAGATAAACAATAAGTTCGCCTTACAGGAAATTTGTTTCAATTTTCACATCTGTTCCAATGTTTTGCGAAATCAGACGAGTAAGAAAATAAACAGATTACAACACAACTTACAACTTAAACAGTAATACAAAATTACGTACATGTACTTCCTTTGGCAATCAAAGAGAAATGTTTTTGATTAAATGCTAAAATAAATGCGTGCAAATTCAAACACATGCTGATAACAATGTATTGTATATCATGAACACTTCGCATCAGGTTTCAACATCATTAACATATTATCAATAAAAATACGAGATCTACTAAACGATTGGTTGACAATAAAAATTCGTTCCAAAGCGAGGCGTAGCTTAGCGTAGAGGTCGCATCAGTCTCTGTGGTTGTGAAACACAGTGACGTCATCGCAAACCGCCATGCCAACGTCATTATTATCACAGTTTTGTCGGCGTTTACAACCTGCGTTACAAGGTGCAAACACTGCCTTTTAAAATAACACATACTCTTACGAATTATCCACCTCGATGTGACATTTTGATTGCTTCAGTGATGTGTAGTTCACGAATGACGTAATGATATACACCACTTAAAGGTGATTGCTCCGGATGTATCCCTAAACACAATGTTCATAAATAAATTGTACAAACATTCTTTCACTGACTAGACCTGAGAATAGAACCGAGGTTAAACAATCACAGTGTCACCACGTGGACAGCCCAATGTGAGGAACACTGCACAACGTTTGTCCTCACGCTCTTTAATCAATGACGTCATCAGCTCAGATTGGGTATACCCCGGATCTTAAACACGGCTATAACGCAGATGAAGGTGGCACTGGTGAAGCCGGTCACGGCCCAGAAGTTGCGCGTCATGTTGTCCACAGCCTCCGGGTACACTAGCGCAAGGTACGCATCCCCGCTCGTGAAACAGAACGTTCCTGAAATGAAGACAAAATTGTTAAATGAAAGTGAAACAGTGTTTCTTTACCACATAGTAATTCTTTAAGTATTAGTATATTAATTTACATCAACAACAAATTTCCAAAAATCGAATTAGTTTATAAAAAAACCCCATCTACATACAACGGAATATATGTATGAGTATTCGAAAAATAAACCTAGTAACGTTTTTAATGCAAGTGATGCAAATGAGTTCTTGGATGAAAACAATAGATGACAATTGTATCTTAATGTCCCTAGCTCAGTGCCGTAAATGATGCATACCGTTGTTCTTGCAGTTAAGTTTGAGGTTGTGGAACTCGTTTGCGGCGAGGATCTCCCCGGCGTACTTGAAAATATTACCCCAGGCCGCCCACTGGAACACCGGCAGCATCTTCTCCAAGTTTCTGCATTGGATGACAAAAAATATAAATATGGTGCATTACTGTGATAATCAATCATTCAATGCTTCGACAATGGAATAAATACGATACAATTACTGGCGAAAATTACTGACGTACGAGTAATTGAACCTTCGAGTAACGTTCTTATGGAAAATTTCTTTTCTATGTTAACGGCCGATAATAGAACGTGTTGGCATGTCACCGGACCGATCCTTGCATTTGTACTGATATATATATATATATATGTTAGAGACAGAGCTAGATCGAAAATTTGATTATAAATACAGAATCCATGGGTATATCGTTGTTAGGAGATAAATACTATTTCCAGTTTGTACTGAACCTCTGCTGCTAATTGCCACCTTACTGATTCGTATCAACTAGACAGTATACACACATACTAGGGAACGAATCAGTTAAGATCTTACTCGATCTTAGTCGATCTTAGTCATAAATTCTTGATGTCATAAATTCTTGATGTCATATATTCAGTATTTTGCTACAACGTTACGTTGGAGTGGATCGAACTTTTGTCAATATCAAAAATATACGCTAAGTTGAGGAAATAAAAAAAAAATATGTACCATTTGTGACGATTATACAGATTTAAGATGATTGAAGTTTCGATTAAAATCTTTTATTCAAATAGTCATCGGGGACGCATGCTCAATAAGCAAGACTGTCACGTCTCTTTGATGCATTATCCAATTAACGAGTATACACTACTGTTACCTCAGGAAACCAGAAGCCATGAGACCGGAAGCTGAGAGAATGATGGATGCGTTGCTGGTGGCGAGGGCGGTGTTCATGAAGGCGCCCATAAGGAGAACGCTCATGATCTCCCCGAACAGGTGCATAAACAGGATGATGATACAGTAGTGAAGGAAGTGGTCTGTGTGGGGCTGCAGACCCGTCACCCTGGAACGGAGATGTATGGGAAATTTATATTACTACCTAGTACTCATTTGGGAAAGGGCCGTAACTGATGTTGGCAAAACTCGTAGCTCATTTCCCTTGCTTGTTTGATTGTATAATGTTGGTTTGAAATGTTTTGTTAAATTTGCATTAAAATTCTCATTGTAACATTCGTTTTCATGGAATAAAATAGTATTAAATTAAATAAAAATATTCTTCTTCCAATTACAATTTTGTATTCAATCAAGTGAAAGATTATGTAAATAAGGAACAAGAGAATAGCTATCAAATATTATTTTAGCATACGGGTTTTGTGTGGTGGTTTTTTTTCAGTTATCACTTAAATAAATATTATTATGCAGGCAGATGAGAGTGTCTTACCAGTAGACGACGGAGCAGAAGATAGCTGTGGAGATGACGGTGAAGGGCAGGATATGGAGGATGTAGGCGAGCAAGAACGTGGTGCATCCGTACAGCCCGTCCCGGCCCTCCCTGTAGTACAGGTCTCGCAGCGGGGGGACTGAAACGGAACATTCCATAGATGCATTTAATATAAGAAACACGTTATTATACGCAAAAACTAAGCTAGCGGGTCAGTGGTGCATCAGCGGAGGACTAAAATGGGAAACTAACATAGCCATATGCATTAAGGACAGGAAGCAGTATGTTAGGCAAAACTAAGTGAGCAACAAAAGTGGCGAATTCATACAACCCGTACCGACTCTCCCGCCAGTACATTTTCCGGTGAGTTGGGGGGTACGAACAGATATTTTTGAGACGGAAACAATACTTGCCGTACATAATAAGATGTGGGGTTAACCTATTTCCTTTACGGGAGAGCATAAACAAATTATTTTCCTGATTTGTCCGAAATAGGGGATACATCATGTGTTACCGTTGGGGCCGATTAGAATGTATGTGAGCATCGAACGGTTAGTTTTGAAATATTTCCAATCAAAACGTAGTTCTTATATTGTGTTGCTACTCACAGAGGCCGATGGCGTTGAGGGCGGCGACGAAGGTCGGCACTTGGGAGCTCTGGTACAGGAGACCGATTCGGTCCTGCACGCTTGTTTGGTTGGTACCCAGCCGCCCTAGGAAGACGCAGATGAAGGGCACGAACAGGGATAGGAGAAAGACGCGCGACAGGTAGCTCGCCCGGTCACGGAACACGTTTAACGTCATCCGCCTGCGCAGAAAGACAGTACTTTTAATAATCATACGTGCAAAGTACATCAAGACTAAAGTCTTTCTTTAGCTATGTACGAACTTCTCCAGCAACAGTAATATTAACGTAGTCGCATGGACCATAATCCTCGGTATATATTACTCTGCGCGTGTCATTAGGATTTCTTTGGATTCACATTTACTATTGAAGTATTTTTTTTTCAAACTGCAACAAACATGAAATAATATCAAAGTACCCGAGCAACGTAAAGAGCGTCCTAAAGAAGCTTGATTTCTGGGGTCTATAGTGCGTGAACTTCTGTGCGAAAAGCTGCCTTCCGGTGGTGGGTTTCATGGTATCCTCAATTATCTCATATACCACGTCCTTGTGCACCATGGACGCCGCGTACGCATCCGTCAGCTCCTTCACGCGACCGGAACTCTCCTCGTTACGTTCGTTGTCGCGCCGGTCGACACTTGCCATGTCCACTGTAACATTACAAAACGAATGCAAAAAAGTAATGTCCAAGCGTCCCAAATAGGTATTAATGGGTCAACAGCCAACAACCGGCAAACACCAATTGTACAATATTCAGTTCGCCATTAATCATGAGGATAAATTCCAAAGTCACTAAAATAACTACCCACCATAGAAGTCTGTGGGGTTGGTGTAAGTTGGGCAAGGGTAGCCGAGCTCCTTGAAGTAGTCAACCATCCGTTCCCCTGCCCCATAATAAACGAGCTGGCCACGAGACAATAACGACACCTGAATAGGTAACACAATGTTTCAATGGTATTTGAAGCTGCACTCTCACAGATTTACCATTTTTACAACTTCTTTATTTTTTGTCTTGGAAAGGGCAATTTTTTTCCTTAGATAACTGCAAACCAATGATGTAAGATTGCTGACAAAAGATCAGATCGTAGATTTTCATATTTTCGTTCGAAAATTGATGTTTTATGGCTACTAACCGTTTAAAAAAATGCAGACATCAATTTTTGAACTTAAATATAAAAATCTGCGATCTTATTTTTTGTCAACAGTCTTATATAACTGGTTTCCATGGATTTTGGCAAAAATTGGCTCGTTCCAAGACAAAAAATAAAAAGTTGTCAAAAGGTTCAATCGGTTAGAGTGCAACTTTAAGCTCATTCTTATTCATTTGCTCTATTCATGACAAAATGTCCGGCTTGCACGACCTCAGGAAGGGGCACTAGCTTATAATTAACAAGGAAATTAATGTCTTTATGGATGTGAAGAGGATTACATGTATTAAATTAAATTAAATTTCAGTTCTGTATTTAAACATTGGAGTACTTTGCATCACTATATTGATTTTCTCTGTACGCGAGTAATCTATCTATGTGTCTGGTATGACAAATAGAACACAAAGTGGTAGGGGCAGGTCACCCCTTACGTATTATTATCTATTACATTACCCTCATAGTAAATTAGAAACAACCTTTCTCGCAAATATAGCGTGTGTGTGATTGTGTAGATGTATCTTCTTGCAATAAAATATCCTCACATTAAGTCTATTGGTCTGGTTACAGTAACTATAATCTTATTACGCCCCTAAGATAAACATTTTCGGATAGTCAATTAAATTAGTATGACGAAATATTGTACTTGCAAAAGTATTTCAAAATGTACCTAGACGAACAATGTATACATGGGTCATTGCAAATGTATTGTCAAGATCAATTACCTTCGTAAAATTGATTGATAAGTATTTGGTATCGGTAACATTTTGCAATAAACCTTCCTATGTATTTCAAACATATTTAAACAAAAATATCAAAACTAAAAAAATCGATGATAAAAATAAATTAATTTAATTCCCAATGTAACAAGCTGTGATTGATGTCCATGCACACATTCGCTTTTTTCATGATTTGATAATTAGACTCCTATTAAACAGCAAGTTTGATGACCTTGTATTTGCAACAACTTAACAACAAGTTTGACGTCATCACCATCAAGCCCACATGTCATGTCATACCTGGTCAAACATTCTGAAGATCTCAGAGCGAGGCTGGTGGATGGTAAGGAGGACAATCTTGCCGCCCTGGTGCGCAAGGTTCGCCAGGGACGCCATTAGGCTGCGCGCCGTAAACGAGTCCAGACCGGACGTAGGTTCGTCCAGTAACAGAATCTCTGCAAATGGTAATGGTTATCCGGTAAAACACGAACATAAACAGAATGCCAAAGAAAAACAAAATTGAATTAAACCATGAACAGTTGAACTTGATGGCATAACAATATCCTGCTCGAACTAATTCTTACTCGGATTTTGCAGGAGCTGTGTGGCGATGGTGACGCGGCGCTTCTCCCCGCCGGAAATGCCCCGGATGACGCTTCCGCCTATCCGATGGTCCGCCACGTTCTTCAGACCCATCTCAATGATCACCTTACTCACCTGAAAGTGTCAGGTATGGTAAGTAAAAAAGATTATTGAGTCTCTAGAAATAGATATTATGTCTAAAATAATCATATGTAATATGGGCTTTGTGTTTATAACATTGCTCAGAATGCCCCTGATAACGGAAACATTACATTTGCGAAAATAGGACTTTTGATCCCGTTTTGTGTTGTGGCTGCGATATCCTAAATTATTTGTTCCCCTACAGACCGATGAAACGTCTCGGTTGCGACTATAAATACAAAACTGTGTTATCGCGTGCTTGGAACACTTGAATTTGCCAGATCTAGTTTTATATAAGCCAAAGTCTAAACTATGAATAACTTTAGCTTAAATTATTTAATAAATGTTTACTATTTTCAGGAACCATGCGAAGTTGTAATGGAAATTTTATTGCACAAAGTTTTATCTTCAAAGAACAGTATAGGTGTAAGGATTTAGAACCCCAATACTATGTCTGGAAGGCAAGCTCGATTAATTTGGTTGCTGAATTCTTCGCATCAGGAGAAAATAATAATGGGAAAATCTATAAATAAAGTCGTTTCCAAAAGGAGCCGTTTTGGTCATGATTGGTTTTGTTTCATTTCCGTTCTGTTAGGTATATTGGTCACGAAATGTTTGTACTGTAAAACTATATATTAAGATTCGTATTGACTCGTTTATATAAACTATTTATTGCAATTACACAGTCTGCATGGACAACGAATTTTATCTTAGAAGACAATTTTTCGTGCTTTGTCATAATACTTATTACATTATGTATGTGAACAAGATATCGTGAAGAGAACTACGTAAGGAGAAATGACCGAATATGCCGTCAAATCATCGTCCGCATACGCTGGCCAAGCGTTCCCGTGTTCACCAAATTCACGGAATGTATCCGAAAGCGCCTCCAAGTACAAATTTAATGCTATGCCGATAATAGACCTTAATCGCAGTTGCAGCTTGAAAGTACCTTCTCCTCGATGTCGAAGTTAGAGGCGTTTCCGGGCAGGCGGAGCTGGGCGCTGTATCTGAGCGCCTCCCGGACCGTCAGGTTTGGCAGCAGCCGGTCAGCCTACAGGGACCAGCAAAAAACATGCTCAGTAGGATGTGATAACTGGGCGATATGACGAGGTATTATGAATGTCAAATTATAAAAGGCATGATTTAGAAATTTGTGGAAATACGTGGCGCTCTAATGAAACATCACACGGAGAGACGGGATCATCTCGGTGGCGTCATAAAGGACTGGTTGCCGCAAAATACCTATACACGACACTGGTCTTGGTAACAGACAGTCCGACTTCCGCTATCATGCACAGAGATTAAACTTTGTCCATATATCAGGATACGACAGAGCCAGCTCGTGTAAAGAACCATGTTGATTTCTTTATTGATTGTGTCCTCTACCGTTTGACATTGACCTTGAACCAGACTTTTCAAAGGAAAATATTTATATTAATAATTGTCGAGCCGCAAACAGTTCGTCGGCGTGCACAAATTTCACCACGAACAATGATTTATACAGTTCTTGCAACGACATATATGAGGCGAAAGAGCATCCTTACACCGCATATATATATATATATATATATATATATATATATATATATAGTTCTTGTTTGACAAATGACTTCCGCTCGCTCCCTGGCGAACTTGTTTACCTGCATGACGTAACTCATGAAGTTCTGGGCGAGGTCGGGCGTACACTCGGAATTGTTGTAGTATACCTTGCCGGACATCGTCCCTTCCGCCCGCTGGGCAATACAGTCCAACAGTGACGTCTTGCCCGAGCCTAAGAAAACAAATAATTATCGGTTGTAATGAAATACATATGATACGGAGGCTTTGCTTTGTTATGTTATTGTTCTTTTATAAATGAAGCAGAAACGCTAATCGTTCTTTTGAGGAGTATGCGAGCAAATAAATAGTATTACAAAATACATAATACACATACATACCGGAGCCGCCGAGTATCGCGTTAATTTGTCCACTACGCATGTGCATGCATACGTCACGGAGCACGAGCTTGTGACGTATTCTCCGAAGACAAGCCCCCTTCCACCAGGGCCCCACGCGCTCCTTCACCACGTAGGAAACGTTAAGGATGCTCAACGTGGTGTTTGCCGGCTCGTCCTCCTCATCCCAATTGGCGAACGTGCAACGGCCCAGGATGTAGTTGACAGGGATATCAAGGGCGCTCGTCGTCGTCTCCATGACGGTTTAAGGGGCGCCCTTACTCAAGCCTGCGGAACACACCAGATGCACAAGTAAAATACTAGTAGATAATTAGTCACAGCGGACTTTTCATGAGTCCGACGAACCGTCGCTTAAGGCGGCTTCCTGATGATAATTTGCAAATCGATCCTGATAGTTGATTCTTAACTAACTAGTTGTTTTATGTAAAATGTTTTATAAACGGTTAACTGAAACCACACAACACATCATTAGTTTAAAAGACATATCGTCGAAAAAGACAACATTAAGATCGATTTCGAATCCATCCACAGACTGATGGTCGACAATAACTACATTGATACAAAGTTAGAATAAAGACTCCGCCATTAATTTGATTAAAAAATCACTTAAATATGATTGCAGTCAATATTCAATCTGTGTTTTATCTTATGATGCAGTTTCTAGAGACCAGCGGTATCTGTTAGACACACTCCATATATCAGGATACGACAGAGCCAGCTCTGGTGATGATTAATTAACCGGAAACGTCTAGTACCAAAACATTGATTTTCAACAACTTCCATCCCGAGAAGATCACTGTTTTCTATGGAAAGTACTTGTCTCAATTTCGAGTAAATACGTTTTACTGTGTTCTTAATAAACGGTGTAAAGCTTTGTGTTAAATTGATTACCTTTTAAAGTCATGAAACTAGCCTTTTAAAATTTTGTCGCTGTACCCGGTAGTTTACTATGATTCCCTTAATTTGTATTTATATTTTCCGTCATGTTGTTAACCAAAATGCCTGTGTGTGTGCAAGCGTGGGCGAGTAAGCGCGCGCGAGTTAGCGTGTGCGCGCGAGTAAGCGTGAGTTAGCGTGTGCGCGCGTGCGTGTGCGTGCGCGCGCGCGCGTGTGTGTGTGTGTGTGCGTGTGGAAAGTACTTTCTCTGTTCCGAATAGATACTGTTACTTGTCTCAATAAGATAAATGCGTGACAACCAGAGTGGGCGATGCACCATACTCTGTTTGTACCATACAATAAACCAACTTAGAAAACATCAATAAATTGTCCATTCGACACATTATCAAGTTCACATCTATAATATTATATTCAATGCGCACATGCTACTGGAATATCCTTGGCTACGGAACTACAGATGTGACCCTTTCTGGTGTGTGGTAAACATTAGGCTTAACCGTGGCACAAGCCCCTTTTGGCTCTAAATATGAACAACGAAGGCAACGATAGCTTCTTAGATAATTGTATCCATGACTGTTTTGCCCGAAGCGTTTAAGAAGCTAACCAATGGTCACAGCTGCTAAACTGGCATTTTTCCTCTTACGATGGCGCAAGCCATCGGGGTGCCAAAGAGCCAAAACTATTCCGTATCAAGCATTACAAGTAAGATGCATTGCATATTGGAATACTAGTATGATAGAAATAGAATATTTTCGAGTTATCAACCAATTATTGTCTTTATACATTTCCTTTTGATGCTTTATACCATTCATATTGATCAATAGTGATGCAAATTCCCAGAGATTGATCGACTTTTTTACCAAAAAATATCTAGTTGATTTATTTAAGCTCGACTGTGCACATGCTGACAGCTTTAAGGTGATTTGTTTAACATTATCTTGTCCTTTTCCTGCGTAGAAACCAGTACTCCATGGCTTTCTTTTTGAGTGGGGACAAGTGAACGTTTCCCTGGTGAGTTACGACCCCCGACCTCTCGTTTGACAGGCGGACACATACACAATCTCGCTATAAATACGTAATCTCTCAGTATAATTTTCTGGCATAACAACAAAATGTGTCCATGTAACGACTCAGGCTCTATTAACCTTAGATAATCGAGCGTTAATGATATACACATACGTAAATATTACGGGTGGTTGAACATGTAGTTTAATATAAATGCCGATTGCACAGCTGGAAAATGTTCAAGCTCATATCTCCATGCCCTACTTGGTTCAACTGAAAACACCAAGGTAATGTTGTTTTTGTTTTTTCTTCACATTTAACTCTAATAGCTTTTACAATAAAACAAATACGTTTCAGTCTATATCTGTATTAAATGACCTCATGTACATGTTGACAAACTACGGTAACTATTTTACGTATATAGAGGCGATATTACACAGTTTAAGTGTCATGCTATATATACCTGTAGGCGGAAGTCTATTTATATATATATCCTTGTAAGTGAACTTAACGTTAAGACCAGCAACTGAATCACAACCACATTACACATTCGTAAAATAAAAATAAATTTCGAACTTACATGAGAGCTTCATGGCTATGTAATCCAACTTGAGAACGGTTAAGGAAAATCCTTAGACAACAATGCCTGTTTTGTTTCGTGTGCTATATTTGTAAGTGTTTCAAATCATTGTTTAGCTTTACAAACTAACCGCTGGTTTTAAATGACAAACATGCCTTGTGATACAAGGGCTGCCGTTCAATCGATCGGAAACACAGATATTATATTGACAAAAGAGGCGCGGGGGTTTCGGAGCCTGTCAGTACAGTCAATAACATCGATCCGCACAAAGAAATTAGCAAACATGCAGGTGCTGAATCCTGTTATGACACACAGGGGCTCACTGTGAAAAGATCAGGTGGTCTTTATTGGAAATGCCAGCTGTCTTACCAGGCGCATATGAGCTAGGATAAGAAATCGTGTTCAAAAGTAACTATTGGAATATATATATATAGAGATCGAACTTCAAGGTAATGCATATCTTGTATTTCTATAACATTTCAACTCCATCTTCCGTACCAGTATTAAACATGTATAATTATCTTAATGTAAAAAATCGCTGTATTATACATTCGGACAATAAACAAACACACCAAAAGTTCACATCATCCTCTAACAATTGCTTATTCTTTCATGCTGAACCTGAGTCTGTATTGTTTATGTTATAATCTCCCAAATTACGGATGTTTGGCTTCAGATGTATTCATTAAATGGAGTCAGAACTGTGTTTAACTTGTGTAAGTAATAATCAAATATTCCGATAAACAATTGGCAATATCCCCGGTATGTTGACTTTTTAAGTTCCTTCTTCCTTGCCTATGCTTGTGCACATAGCACATTGTAAATGCACTTTATATTAGCTCTAATGTACTCCAAGCTTCCGCTTGATTTATATCCATATATGCACCAATACATGAACCATTACATGCAGCCATTCATACACACATACATGCACCCATACATACACACATACATCCATCCACACACCCTTTTACGCACTACTACTTACACCGGTACATACATCCATACACGCACACACACATGACATGCACTCTTACATACACCCATACATACACACATACATGCACCCTTACATACATCCGTGACACGCACACACACGCATACATGCACCCATACATACACACTTACATACACCCATACATACATCCATACATGCACCCGTACATACATCCATCCACACACACACACACATACATGCACCCATACATACACACATACATACACCCGTACATACATCCATACATGCACCCTTACATACATCCGTGACACGCACACACACATACGTGCACCCTTGCATACACACATACATGCACCCTTACATACACACATACATGTAACCTTACATACACACATACATGCACCCTTACATACACACATACATGCACCCTTACATACACACATACATGTACCCTAACATACACACATACATGTACCCTTACATACATCCATACATGTACCCTTACACACACACATACATGCACCCTTACATACATCCATACATGTACCCGTACCTACATCCATACACGCACACACACATACATCCATACATGTACCCTTACATCCATACATGTACCCTTACATCCATACATGTACCCTTACATACATACATGTACCCTTACATCCATACATGCACCCTTACATCCATACATGTACCCTTACATACATCCATACATGCACCCTTACATCCATACATGTACCCTTACATACATCCATACATGCACCCTTACATCCATACATGTACCCTTACATACATCCATACATGCACCCTTACATCCATACATGTACCCTAACATACACACATACGCCTGGTAAGACAGCTGGCATACATCCATACACGCACACACACATGACATGCACCCTTACATACACCCATACATACACACATACATGCACCCTTACATACATCCGTGACACGCACACACAAGCATACATGCACCCATACATACACCCATACATACATCCATACATGCACCCGTACATACATCCATCCACACACACACACATACATGCACCCATACATACACACATACATACACCCGTACATACATCCATACATGCACCCTTACATACATCCGTGACACGCACACACACATACGTGCACCCTTACATACACACATACATATACTCTAACATACACACATACATGCACCCATACATGCACCCTTACATACACACATACATGTACCCTTGCATACACACATACATGCACCCTTACATACACACATACATGTACCCTTACATACACACATACATGCACCCTTACATACACACATACATGCACCTTTACATACACACATACATGTACCCTAACATACACACATACATGTACCCTTACATACATGTACCCTTACACACACACATACATGCACCCTTACATACATCCATACATGTACCCGTACCTACATCCATACACGCACACACACATACATCCATACATGTACCCTTACACCCATACATGTACCCTTACATCCATACATGTACCCTTACATACATACATGTACCCTTACATCCATACATGCACCCTTACATCCATACATGTACCCTTACATACATCCATACATGCACCCTTACATCCATACATGTACCCTTACATACATCCATACATGCACCCTTACATCCATACATGTACCCTTACATACATCCATACATGCACCCTTACATCCATACATGTACCCTAACATACACACATACGCCTGGTAAGACAGCTGGCATACATCCATACACGCACACACACATGACATGCACCCTTACATACACCCATACATACACACATACATGCACCCTTACATACATCCGTGACACGCACACACAAGCATACATGCACCCATACATACACCCATACATACATCCATACATGCACCCGTACATACATCCATCCACACACACACACATACATGCACCCATACATACACACATACATACACCCGTACATACATCCATACATGCACCCTTACATACATCCGTGTCACGCACACACACATACGTGCACCCTTACATACACACATACATATACTCTAACATACACACATACATGCACCCATACATGCACCCTTACATACACACATACATGTACCCTTGCATACACAGATACATGCACCCTTACATACACACATACATGTACCCTTACATACACACATACATGCACCCTTACATACACACATACATGCACCCTTACATACACACATACATGTACCCTAACATACACACATACATGTACCCTTACATACATCCATACATGTACCCTTACACACACACATACATGTACCCTAACATACACACATACATGTACCCTTGCATACACACATACATGCACCCTTACATACACACATACATGTACCCTTGCATACACACATACATGTACCCTTGCATACACACATACATGCACCCTTACATACACACATACATGTACCCTTACATACACACATACATGTACCCTTACATACACACATACATGCACCCTTACATACATCCATACATGTACCCGTACCTACATCCATACACGCACACACACATACATCCATACATGCACCCTTACATCCATACATGTACCCTTACATACACACATACATGTACCCTAACATACACACATACATACATCCATACATGTACCCTTACATACATCCATACATGCACCCTTACATCCATACATGCACCCTTACATACACACATACATGTACCCTAACATACACACATACATGCACCCTTACATACATCCATACATGTACCCGTACCTACATCCATACACGCACACACACATACATCCATACATGCACCCTTACATCCATACATGTACCCTTACATACACACATACATGTACCCTAACATACACACATACATACATCCATACATGTACCTTTACATCCATACATGCACCCTTACATCCATACATGTACCCTTACACACACACATACACGCACACACACATACATCCATACATGCACCCTTACATCCATACATGCACCCTTACATCCATACATGCACCCTTACATCCATACATGCACCCTTACATCCATACATGTACCCTTACATCCATACATGCACCCTTACATACATACATGTACCCTTACATACACACATACATGTACCCTAACATACACACATACATACATCCATACATGTACCTTTACATCCATACATGCACCCTTACATACACACATACATACACCCGTACATACATCCATACATGTACCCTTACATACATACATGCACCCTTACATCCATACATGCACCCTTACATACATACATGCACCTTTACATCCATACATGCACCCTTTCATACATACATGCACCCTTACATCCATACATGCACCCTTACATCCATACATGTACCCTTACATACATACATGCACCCTTACATACATACATACATACATACATACATACATACATCCATACATGCACCCTTACATCCATACATGCACCTTTACATCCATACATGCACCCTTACATCCATACATGCACCCTTACATCCATACATGTACCCTTACATCCATACATGTACCCTTACATACACACATACATACACCCTTACATGCACCCTTACATACATACATGCACCCTTACATACATACATACATACATCCATACATGCACCCTTACATCCATACATGCACCTTTACATCCATACATGCACCCTTACATCCATACATGTACCCTTACATCCATACATGCACCCTTACATACATACATGCACCCTTACATCCATACATGAACCCTTACATCCATACATGCACCCTTACATACATACATGCACCCTTACATCCATACATGCACCCTTACATCCATACATGCACCCTTACATCCATACATGCACCCTTACATCCATACATGCACCCTTACATCCATACATGCACCCTTACATCCATACATGCACCCTTACATCCATACATGCACCCTTACATACATACATACATGCACCCTTACATCCATACATACACCCTTACATGCACCCTTACATACATACATGCACCCTTACATACATACATACATACATACATACATACATACATACATACATACATACATACATCCATACATGCACCCTTACATCCATACATGAACCCTTACATCCATACATGCACACTTACATCCATACATGCACCCTTACATCCATACATGCACCCTTACATCCATACATGCACCCTTACATCCATACATGCACCCTTACATCCATACATGCACCCTTACATCCATACATGTACCCTTACATCCATACATGCACCCTTACATCCATACATGCACCCTTACATCCATACATGCACCTTTACATCCATACAGGCACCCTTACATCCATACATGCACCCTTACATCCATACATGCACCCATACATGCACCCTTACATCCATACATGTACCCTTACATACATCCATACATGCACCCTTACATCCATACATGTACCCTTACATACACACATACATGTACCCTAACATACACACATACATACATCCATACATGTACCTTTACATCCATACATGCACCCTTACATACACACATACATACACCCGTACATACATCCATACATGTACCCTTACATACATACATGCACCCTTACATCCATACATGTACCCTTACATACATACATGCACCCTTACATCCATACATGCACCCTTACATACATACATGCACCTTTACATCCATACATGCACCCTTTCATACATACATGCACCCTTACATCCATACATGCACCCTTACATACATACATGCACCCTTACATCCATACATGTACCCTTAAATACACACATACATGCACCCTTACATATGATCCATAAACGCACACACACACATACATGCACCCTTACATACACACATACATGCACCCTTACATACACACATACACACATACACACATACACACATACATACATACATACATACATACATACATACATACATACATACATACATACATACATACATACATACATACATACATACATACATGCACCCTTACATACATGCACCCGTACATACATCCATACATGCACCCGTACATACATCTATACACGCACACACACATACACGCACCCTTACATAATCACATACATGCACCCGTACATATGACCCATAAACGCACACACACACATACATGCACACAAACATGAACCCATTCATACAGCCATACATACAGCCATACATGCTGCCATACATACAACCGTACATACACACATAGAGGAACACATACATGCAATCATATTTACATCCATACATACACCACTTCATGCAACCATACATACACCCATGCATGCACTAAAACATCCGCCCATACATACATCCATACTTGCACTAATACATCCACCCATACATGCACTAATGTATCTACCCATAATTGCACTAATACATGTTCCATACATGCAACCATATATACACCATATATACACCTTAACATACTACCATACATACACCCATACATACACCCATATATACACCCATACATATACCCATACTTGCACTAATATATGTACCATACATGCACCCATATATACACCCATACATACACCCATATATACACCCATACATACACCCATACTTGCACTAATATATGTACCATACATGCACCCATATATACACCCATACATACACACATACTTGCACTTATATATGTACCATACATGCACCCGTACATACACCTATACATACACCCATATATACACACATACATGCACCCGTACATACACCCATGCATGCACCCATATATACACCCATACGACACCCATACGTAACTAATATATGAACCATACATGTACCCATCTATACAGCCATACATACACCATACTTGCACTTATATATGTACCATACATGCACCCATATATACACCATATATACACCCATACTTACACCCGTACATACACCCATACTTGCACTTATATATGTACCATACATACACCCATATATACACCATATATACACCCAAACTTACACCCATACATACACCCATACTTGCACTAATACATGTACCATACATGCACACATATTTACACCATATATACACCCTTACATACACCCATATATACACCAATACTTTTACTAATAGATGAACCATACATGCACCCATACATACACCCATACATACAACCATATATACACCCATACATACACCCATATATACACCCATACATAAAGACATACATACACCCATATATACACCAATACTTTTACTTATAAATGTACCATACTTGCACCCATACATACACCCATACATGCACCCATACATACACCCATATATACAACCATATATACACCCATACATGCACCCATATATACACCATATATACACCCATACTTACACCCGTACATACACCCATCAATATACCCATACTTGCACTTATATATGTACCATATAGCAACCATACATACACCCTTACATACAACCATATATACACCAAAACATACACCCATACATACAACCATATATACACCCATACATACACCCATATATACACCCATATATACACCATATATATACACCCATACATACACCCATATATACACCATACATACACCCATATATACACCATATATACACCCATATATACAACCATATATACAACCATACATACACCCATATATACAACCATATATACACCCATACATACACCCATATATACAACCATATATACACCCATACATACAACCATATATACACCCATACATACACCCATATATACAACCATATATACACCCATACATGCACCCATATATACACCATATATACACCCATACTTACACCCGTACATACACCCATCAATATACCCATACTTGCACTTATATATGTACCATATAGCAACCATACATACACCCTTACATACAACCATATATACACCAAAACATACACCCATACATACAACCATATATACACCCATACATACACCCATACATGCACCCATATATACACCATATATATACACCCATACATACACCCATATATACACCATATATACAACCATACTTACACCCGTACATACACCCATCAATATACCCATTCTTGCACTTATATATGTACCATATAGCAACCATACATACACCCTTACATACAACCATATATACACCAAAACATACACTCATACATGCACCCAAACATACACCCATACATACAACCATACTTACAACAATATATACACCCATACATACACCCATACATACACCATATATGAAACCATACATACACCCATACATACGCCCATACATACACCCATACATACACCCATACATACAACAATATATACACCCATACATACAACAATATATACACCCATACATACACCCATATATACACCCATACACACACCCATACACACACCCATACATACACCAATATATACACCCATACATACAACAATATATACACCCATACATACAACCATACATACACCCATACATACAACAATACATACACCCATACATACACCCATATATACACCCATATATACACCCATACATACACCCATACATACACCCATACATACAACAATACATACACCCATACATACACCCATATATACACCCATATATACACCCATACATACACCCATACATACACACATACATACAACAATATATACACCCATATATACACCCATACATACACCCATACATACAACAATACATACACCCATACATACACCCATATATACACCCATATATACACCCATACATACACCCATACATACACACATACATACAACAATATATACACCCATACATACAACCATACATACACCCATACATACAACAATATATACACCCATACATACACCCATATATACACCCATATATACACCCATACATACACCCATACATACACACATACATACAACAATATATACACCCATATATACAACCATACATACACCCATATATACACCCATATATACAACCATACATACACCCATACATACACCCATATATACACCCATACATACAACCATACATACAACCATATATACACCCATACATGCACCCATACATACACCCATACATACACCCATACATACACCCATACATACAACAATACATTCACCCATACATACACCCATACATACAACAATATATACACCCACACATACAACCATATATACAACCATACATACAACCATATATACAACCATACATACAACCATATATACACCCATACATGCAACCATACATACACCCATACATACAACAATACATACACCCATACATACAACAATATATACACCCATACATACACCCATATATACACCCATACATACAACAATATATACACCCATACATGCAACCATACATACACCCATACATACAACAATACATACACCCATACATACACCCATATATACACCCATATATACACCCATACATACACCCATACATACACACATACATACAACAATATATACACCCATATATACACCCATACATACACCCATACATACAACAATACATACACCCATACATACACCCATATATACACCCATATATACACCCATACATACACCCATACATACACACATACATACAACAATATATACACCCATACATACAACCATACATACACCCGTACATACAACAATATATACACCCATATATACACCCATACATACAACCATACATACAACCATATATACACCCATACATGCACCCATACATACACCCATACATACAACAATACATACAACCATATATACACCCATACATACAACCATACATACAACCATATATACACCCATACATACACCCATACATACAACCATACATACACCCATACATACAACAATACATACACCCATATATACACCCATACATACAACCATACATACAACCATATATACACCCATACATGCACCCATACATACACCCATACATACAACAATACATTCACCCATACATACACCAATACATAGAACAATATATACACCCACACATACAACCATATATACAACCATACATACAACCATATATACAACCATACATACAACAATATATACACCCACACATACAACCATATATACAACCATACATACAACCATATATACAACCATACATACAACCATATATACACCCATACATGCAACCATACATACACCCATACATACAACAATACATACACCCATACATACAACAATATATACACCCATACATACACCCATATATACACCCATACATACAACAATATATACACCCATACATACACCCATATACACACCCATACATACACCCATATATACACCCATACATACACCATATATATATATATATACCCATACATACAACCATACATACACCCATACATACAACAATACATACACCCATACATACACCCATACAAACAACCATATATACACCCATATATACACACATACTTGCACTAATACATGTACCATACATGTGATCATATATGCACCTTTAGATGCATGCACATTAAGTCGACATTTTATACAACTTACTTGCCTAAA